>NC_133464.1:3535000-3835000 GCF_048565385.1 Saimiri boliviensis | reverse complement strand
TTTAAGTCCGCACATGACTGAATCCACTTTGATCTCCCTTCTTGACACTCCTTCCCTGTCTTACCTTCCTTATTAATATTTTCTGTTTCTATTGGCAATCTTCTCTTAATTTGGAGCTTACTTTTATTTCTAAATCCATGACTAAATGAAGAAGTGTGCCACGTATAAAGAGCTTGGGATTCTTTAAAGTTAGTTTTTAAAGTACTGCAGTAGTGTTGACGTGTTCAATGAGCCAACGGGAAGCCACTGACGGTCCTGTTGGCTGCATGTTCGCTCCATCTGTGCCTAACAGCACATCCAGATTTCACTTGGTGCCTATTACCCAGCAACAACCAGCCACAAGTTTCATATAAAGGTCAAAAGTGAAATGCCTTTAGGAGTTCCCTCAAAAATCTTAAAATAAAAGTCACATTCCAAACTTCATAATTCTCATGAATACATCACAAAGTGACCATTATGCCATTGAAAACAAAAACAATTCCATGCTTGTATTGCAGGAGAAAGTATTCTAAAAATGAATTATATAGAATCTTCAAGTTCTTGCTCACAAATCATGATTTGCTTTGGCTTAAGAGGACTGCATGGCATGGCCTTTACGTATTACACCTCTGAAGACAGAGAACAATCCCACGCCTACATCTGCAAAACCAAATTTGGTGTGTTGGTTTTGTAAGTGGCCTCGAAAAATCCCCCTCTCAATAATTCTGGTAAGTCTCCTTCATCTCAGTACTATTCTGAGAACGTGCTATTATGCTAGTAATACACGAATGCAAATGTGAAAGAGAATTTTCTTTCTTTTTTCAAGACCTAGAGCCTTTCTCGTATTCTTTCTTTTAAGCAATACATGCTATGAAATACATCCAAGATCTGGCTGAAGGTTTCTTACTCTAATGCTGTGTGTTTGTGTACGCTACATCTACAACTATCTACTTACACTGCCGTATTAGACTCTGTTTGCCTCAGGAGTGATTCCATTCTTTTGGATCAGTACAATATGGCTTTTCTCCCCACCCCAACCATGTGTCCTATTTTTTTAGCCACTCGAGCATAAAAACAATTCTGCAGCTCTAAACTTTTTCAGAAAACAGAACATCCTTTGGCCAGAGAACTCAACAACATCTTTGACACCATCAACTGGCTTGTGTAAGCCACAAAACGTGGCCGGCACTCTCTCCCACTTTCTTCTCTTGGGATAACAGCTGTAAGGAGCAACATTGTTCTGCGATGACACGACTCTGGGAAGTAACCCCCACCATCTCCAACAACCAGAATTCTTATTTCCCAAGACAAAACGTGAGAAGCAGGAATACTGAGCATTTTTCAATCTTGCAAAAAGTACTCTGTGCTCCTTGAAGGACATTTGCTGACATTATTTCAAAATGCTTTACAAACACGAATTAATCCTCTGTCCCCTTGAGAAAGACCAAAGGAGAACCCAGATTTGCCATACAACAAAAACAGATCATTCAGAACTGCAGTGAAGAGAAATGAGAAGAATAAGTAGTTATCTTCTGCAATATAGAGACAAAAAGTTAAATATATATATATATATATGTATATATATATATATATATATATAGTTGAAAGTTTAGATTTCCACTGTGGGGGTTCACACAGAAACTCAACTTCATCAAAAATCTATACATTAAGTAATTAAGACTAGTCAAGCTGTGGGTAGACTCAAATCACTGAGCTCCTAATCAAAGAGTGAAGTCCTACTTACATTGCCTTTTCTGTCTGGAATAATCAGTTACTCTCACCCAGTGAATTTTTACAAAGTCAGGGGCTCTTCTCATGCTATGGCAGTTTACCAGACTGTCAGGAACATCAATTCCCCTCTCACATTTTAGTAAACTTACTCAACCCGTCTGTGTCTCTGCCCTTCACAGAGTCAGCACACGGTTCTGTGGCTGCTTTCTGCAAAAGGCCCTGACATCCACAGTCTCTTTCCCACTCCCCTGGCCGCCTCCCCTGTTCAGATCTCCAGCAGTTTGTGCCTGGATCACAACAGCTCCTTCAGCTTTCCTGGCTGCGGGCCCTCACCACACCATAGCACCTGCTTACCATCATCCACCTAGTCTTACTTAGGGGGATTCTGCCAGCATAGTCCATTGGTCACAAATCACAATGATTCACCAGTTTCTAGTACATAAAACATTTACAATGTGACCTTTCTCCCCTCGTCAGAATTCTCTAGCAGGCTGGAGAGGTGGCATATCAATATCAATATTGTAAACTTGGAGTGAGACAGACCTGAGTTTGAACGCTAGTGGAGAAAAGTCCTTGACCTTCTGTTTTCTCATCAGTATAATGGGAAACAGACCACCTATCTCACTCTGTCATTTCACAGACCGTGGGGGACATATGTAGAGTGTTAGCTCATCCTGGGAAGCTGGTGGTGACTCTTTTAGGTATTATCACCTTCCTGCTGAGTAGGAATGTGTAGAATGAGTAGAATGCCAGGCATTCTAAGCTGTTCATTGTGTCTCTCCCTAATGCCATCTTCAACCCTACTGCGGCTTCCCTGGCATGGCTGCATCCATGCAAGTCACCCTGTCCTCACTTCCAAAGCAAATCCTTTAGATCAGCACCAGCAAGCAGGGCTCAACCCAACTGTTGACTCCTACCAGTCAAGGATGGCTGCAGGGAGAATCTTGAGGCCCTGCTGGAGTCGCCCAGATGCAGTGCTCTCCCATAACTGTGTCCTACCCTGGGCCACGGCCTCTCCGAGTGCAGGGTCTGGACCCTGAGGTAGATAGCCCTACATGGCACCCCTGCTGTATCTACCGATTCTCTCGACCTGTTTTGGGCCACCTGTGTTCCTTCCAGAGACCATGAGCTCTTTATGTAAGTACTCACAAGCTTTCTGTCAAAAAAATCGATTTGGAAATATAATTGTCCATGCAAAGTTCACTGACATGTGATTTCTGGAATTCAATTTTGTTCTTTCGTGGCAGTCAAAACATTGTCTCCTCCAATCTTCCTGCACCTCTCACATTTCGAAATCCAGTGAGAGCCAGTGATCCAGTCACTTCCAGGTGGCCCCTGCGGTCCTGGGGCCTCATCTCCACACACAAAGGCTTGAGTTAGTTTTAAGCAGTGAAATGGTATCTTTCTCTCTCTCTCTGCCTTGCCTGTGATTCAGTTTTTTCCTTACCATGTTTCATTTACTGCTCTCAGTTTGAAGGACATTTAGTTCTTCATGGGAAAGACAAAGACTGAACAGTAATGACTTGATTCTCTCTGTCATCAAATAATACAGTATGCTCAGAAAAGACGAGTCATCAAATCAGAGATTTCAGGAAAGAGAGGTTGAAGAAAAGAAAGAATAATGTAGACTAGAAAATTTTATGGCAGCAGCTAGTTTGTAAGTCATACATTTGTTTTTTGACATTGACTAGAAATGGCTAATTAGCCAAAAGTGAAATGTGTGGACGTCATTAATGTAGGAAGATGAGAATGTGAACTGCCTGAGCCATGATGTGAACTCCGCACAGCAAGGTCGATACAAGGGGAAGGGCCAAGGTGTCTGGGCACTCTGTAGGCACATGGGCACTCTCGCACACACACGTGCACACATGTACCTGCACGCACACGTCTGTGTATACAGACAGCTGCATATGCAGACACACGCGTATGATTCCTCACACACGGCACACACATGTACACAGTGCACACTCAGGCACATGCACGCAGGCATGAACGTGCTCTCACACTCATGCAGCACACACACATGCGCACACATACACGTCAAAGTATCCCTCAATGACTACCCGCCATTTGTGAGCTCATCTGGGGCTCAGCAGGCCCAGGTCCTACCATGCTAAACCAGGACTCATGCTGGGGGGGTGATCTTGGACAGCACTGGGTGGCATTTGTGGGGTTATTTTTGATGACCCCAAAGGCTTTAGTCACTGTGGCTTGGCTGGCAAAGTTGTGACAGGTCGACAGGATAAGGGGGTGAGGTGGCAAAGGCTCTCCTGCAGCCGAAGGAACAGTGCTCTATGACAGAGATGGCCACGGGCAGGGAGCCTTCAGCAAAGGGTCTGTCCATAAGGCAGGCACGGCCATCTATGAGCAGGGCCGCCACAGCCACAGAGAGTGAACATGGATGCTCAGGCATAGGTGGACACACACAGCTCTCAATTGCACACCCAGACACAGTGTGCTCCCCCAGATAGACTCATCTGAAAGGAGGCTGCTAATTTCACCCCTCTCCTCTTAGAAGTTTCCTTAGTGTCTCCCTGACTTAAACATCTATCACAAGCAGAGCTAAGCTGGGAGGAAAGCCCAAATTCTGGAATCTGGGAACCCACAAGCCACAGGCATCTTTCTAACATCTGACTAATGTGACCCCCACAGCTTTTAAATTATATGTGTTGATTTTGGGGGCGGGAGGCATAATCCTGAAAGCAGTAAGCATGATTTGGAAGCTGTAGAGGTCTTTTGGTTTTAACGTCTTGATAAGTCAACGTGACATCCTAACATTAGCCTTCAGTTCCTTCAGAAATAGAAAAATCTTATGCACACATTTCAAGAATGTACAAGTCGAAAGCCATTGTTTTTCACCAATTTTTTTGTGCAAAACACATGGGGAAGTAGCACATAACCAATGAATACCAACTTCCTAACACAGATACAGCAAACGAAAAAGATTCCCCATAGCTGTCTTCTTTTTATAAAAGGCCTTTTTAATGGGCAGAAAAATAGCTCCATCCTCAAGAAATGAAAAAGAGAGCCTCACATGGGCTTGGTAGAGTATTCACTTAATGAGAACAACAAGGCAAATGGTGAGGGAGGTTACCACCTCCGGAACATCTGAAAAGAAGTTACAACCTTTGACTGTAGCTAATACTTCTGCCTGTTTCATCTCCAAGGGAACTGAACGGTGACAAGTGTCAGATAATGTGCTATGGCCAGGAAGATAAGCCTGGAGATGGCACCACCCCTGCCTTTGGAAAGGCTGATGGTGTAGTCTAAAGGCTAAGTCGGAATAATTCCATTACAAGGAAACAGCCCTTTCTGGAGCGAGGCGCATGCCCACGGCAGCACGGGGGGTGACCGCCAGCCTGGGCTCCGGCTCTTGGGGAAAGAACGCCTCGTCTTACTTAAGAGGATTCTCCCCAGCATAGTGCCTTGGTCACAAATCACAGTGATTCACCGTTTTCTAACCAGGCGCTGTTGGTCTTATCTTTCTTCGCACAGAGGCCACGCACCTAGGAAGACGCAGGAGAGGCCCCGGGCACCCCGGGTGTAGACGTGAGGGCTGCAAGGCCAAGCCACAGGGCACTGAACATGCAGAGACGCGCCTTCCCCGATACGTGTCAGAGGAAAGGAACTCCCTCATCTGTTCTTTAGGCCCATGACATCTCAGGGGCAAGTCAGAGAGCCTGCGGTCCCCACCCTAAAGCCCAAGGCCAGCCACTCTGATATCTAGTCTAAGTGGCTGCACACAGCTGCAAATCTAAATACTCCCCTACTTCGTGCCTACACAGGATCCAGTCCTATTAATATCTTATCTTTGTGAAGTTCCCAGTGGTGTTTGGATCTTTTCATGTTTAAAACGTAACCAATAGATCACTTTTCTAACATGAGTTATTTTCACAATGAAAGATGAGGGTACTAGCCAGAAGTATTTTTATTAAAATGTTGAAGCCAAGAGGTATAGATTTTCCACTGGAAATGCACATTCCATGTGCATCAACAATGGCGAAGAAATAGGATGCGCTCTGATGTGTGTGGCGGAATCCCACCCTGTGGGCTTCACTTACTGCCACTGTCTCCTTGAACCCCTGAATACAGAGTTCTGGCCCTGCCTTTGTACCTTACACATTAGGAACAGCAGCCCTTAGTAAGCGTGTGTCTTCTGCAGTGGAGATACTACTACTAAGTCAGCACTCGAGCTAAGCTACTGTGATTATTAGTTTTATGTGTCACCTTGCCTGGGCCATGGGATGCCCAGATATCTGGTGAGATGTTATTTCTGGGTATGTCTGTGAGGTGTTTCTGCGTAAGATTTACATTTGAACTGGTGCACTGGGTAAAGCCGACCCATCCTCCCCAGTGTAGGCCAGTCTCACCCAAGCCACTGAGAGCCTGAACGAAACCAAAAGGCAGAGGCGGCTGCCTTAGCGCCCCCTGACATTGACCTCTGCCCCTGGCGCTCCTGGATCTCAGGCCTTCAGTTCCGTGGCTTTCCCAGTTCCACAGCTTGTGCACAGCACGTTGTGGGACTTCTGAGCCCCCATAATCACATATGAGTCAAGACCTTGTAATAAATCTTTATATATCTATAAACTCTATGGATATGTTGGTTCCTTTTCTCCGGGAAACCTGACTCACAGAGCTGCCATTCGATGACCACGTCCCCTGTCCAAAGCCTTGAGCTAGACCCTCTGTGAATGGGACCCCGTGTGGTTTTTGCCCCAGATTCTTAAACAGAAGGCAAAGGGGTAACATCTGCTCCCTGATGTGAGTGAGCCATGAGTCTGGAGAGGCCTGGAAGCAGGGAAAGGATGGGATATGGGAATGCCCTAAGGAGAAACCGCCATGGCGAGGGAAGGTTGACAAGACCGAGAAAAAGCAAGAATAGCGTTGGCTCAAAGGCTGCAGCTACACATTCAGGGTAAGCTGAAGCCAGTGGGCTCAGTCACCTGAGCCTGGAGGGGAAATGGGGTCATGGGGCCCCGCCCAGGCAGATAACTATCTGGTTTACTCACAGGAGCCTACAGAATACTCCAAGCTCCTGGGAGTGCCTGCAGGCAGCGTAGAAGGGCTGGGCAGCTAAAGGGAGAAAGGACCATGCCTGGAAGGCCAGCTGTCCAGTCAGGCCCAGAGAGGAGCCTGAGGGTCCAGAGCCTTGTGTGGCATTCAGATTGTGGGTGGGAGAGGCAGAAGTATCACGCCAAGAAATTGATTCCTGGAAGAGGAGGAACAGTTCCCAGGAAAATAGGGCTGAGGCAGTGAGACTGCCAGCTGGGATACAGAGGAGCCGCCTATAGGGACAGAGAAATCCTCGGCACCCGGGAGTGCCAGAGAGGCAGCAGGTCACTCTGTGGGGTACTGAGCCTGGCTGAAGCACTGTTCCCAGATCCCACAGGTGAACGAACCAGGAGCCCCGGCTCTGTGGCCCTGCTGGCCTCACAGAGGCAGCTTCCATGGGTGCCTGGACATGAGCAAGACCAGCAGAAGATCCCAAAAGCTCATTTTCCCACATCCACACGATGAAGAGTGAGTGTGTGCTTCCGACTGTGTCTCAAGCTACTTGACGCCTCCACTCGACCCAAAGAGTTAAACAGAATTTGTTTCTGGGAAGAATTCCACTTTGCATTCTGCAACATTAGTTCAAAGCTCTTCTTCGAAACAAGTTTGGAAACGACACAAAACTCCAGAAAATTCAGGAGTGGCGTTTGGAAAACCTGAGGCTGAGGGTGGAGAAAGGCCCGAGGAGGTGCTGTTTGTCTTGTCTTTCTTTGTTCAGAGGCCACCCACCTAGGAAGGGGCAGGAGAGGCCCCGGGCACCCCGGGTGTAGACGTGAGGGCTGCAAGGCCAAGCCACAGGGCACTGGACGTGCAGAGATGCATTTTCCCCACTCTGTGTCAGAGGGAAGGACCGCCCTCATCTTTCCTTATTCAGCCATTCAACAAGAGTAACAGAATTCCCTTAGGCCCCGTGACATCTCAGGGGCAAACCAGACAGCCTGCGGTCCCCACCCTAAAGCCCAAGGCCGGCCACTCCGATATCTAGTCTAAGTGGCTGCACACAGCTGTAAATCTAAATACTCCCCTACTTCGTGCCTACACAGGATCCAGTCCTATTAATATCTTATCTTCGTGAAGTTCCCAGTTCCTCTCTAAACAAGCAGCAGCACAAGAGCCAAGGCACGGTTTTTCCACTGGAACAAGGAACAAAATGAAGTGAGTTTACATTTGGGATTCTCATTGTATTGGATGAACTCTTCTCTGAGGTCAGAGCGCTGGGCATCAGGAGCTGTCACTGGAGCACAATGCTCACCCTGCTGTGATACCCAGAAAGAAGCCAGGACGTCCTTGAGCACCGTTCAGTGGGATGGCCTTCTGAGGCTGTCTGAGGCTCAAGGACATGAAGTTGGAAATCACACACACTTCCGAGCTGTCTACAAGGAGGAAGCACATGGAGGGCCCAACACTGGTGTTTCCAAGAAATGTTTCCTTCCAGGGGCTAATGTAGGAGCTGCAATACCTGCAGCACGGGAAGTGCAAACTATTTTCAGACTCAGAAGGAGCTGTTCAAGTGGTGGCAATGCCACCAGTCGGGGGTATCTCATCAATTGTCTTTGGTGAGGAAACGCGGGCAATTGACCAAGGTGAATTCAAGAAGCCCGAGTGGGCCGGGTGCGGTGGCTCACACCTGTAATCTCAGCACTTTGGGAGGCTGAGGCGGGTGGATCACCTGAGGTCAGGAGTTCAAGACCAGCCTGGCCAACATGGTGAAACCTCGTCTCTACTAAAACTACAAAAAATAAAATAAAAATTAGCCAGGAGTGCTGGTGGGCACTTGTAATCCAAGCTACTTGGGAGGCTGAGGCAGGAGAATTCCTGAACCCAGGAGGCAGGGGTTGCAGTGAGCCAAGATCATGCTATTGCACTCCAGCCTGGGCAACAGGAGCGAAACTCCACCTTAAAAAAAAAAAAAAAAAAAAAAAAAAAAAAAAAAAAAAAAAAATTAAGCCTCACTGCAGCCCTGAGTCGCTGCTATGAGCCTTGAAACTCAGCTTTGATCCTGCTGGTGAAATAGGAAAATGTGAAAAGAGAGAGTCCTGTTGCCACTTTTAGAAAAATCCATGGTTCAGGAGACCAGCTGGATTTTGTCTCTTGCAACCAAAATGTCTGTTTAAGGATTATCTAACCACAGTGGGTGGCAGCGGACAAAGTTGTTCCTGCATCACCACATGGATTTTTATTGTTTAGTATATGTATTTTCCTTGCATAGACAAAAACCAAAAATCACAAAAATGTGCATGTCGTTTGAAAGGAAATAGTGAGCATTGAGCGGCTCTGACAATTTGAGCCGGAGAGACTGGTTTTCCCTTGTCATCCCTCCCATGTCCTTGTGTAAGACCCTGGACAGGTTGCCGAAATGCCCCAGGCCTCAGGAGCCACCTGGGGCCACAGGCCCAGCCCTTCAGTGGAGGGTGAGGACGGAATGGACTAAGGGCAGGAGCACCTGGAGACAGCAATGGCTCCCATTCCAAACCTCCTCATTCTGGCGAGTGCTGGACTCCTAAGTTCTCCTGAATGGAAGAATAGATCTTGATCACAAAGAACAAGGTCTGAACTGCCCTGCAGCTAAGCCTGGAGGCAGAGGGCTGGAGCGGGGAGTTCCAGCTCTAACTCGATCCAGGCCAGGGTGACATCTGCTGCCCCAACCAAGAGGAGACTCTTCCCAAGGTGAAATAACAGCTCCCCTCTTCGGCATCTCCAGCTCCTCAGCACCTCACAATCGACTAGCTCCTATGAGTGGACGGGGCTCTGCGCACCCACCCTGACACCCCCAACCCTGTTACTTTTCCGTCCACCTTCTCAGGAAGCTCTCTGCAGGCCTGGAGTTCACGGATTCCTTAGTCAGTTGTTAGAGTTTCCTCACCAAAGACAACAGATGAGGTAGCCCAAGTCAGTGGCCTTGCAGGCTGATCCTTTACAGAATACCTAGAGTTCAACCATGTCAGAGGTTACGCTGCAAATTACACTTATCTGTGTTTCAGACTGGGCATAGAGAATACCCACAGACACCTTCAAGGCTAAATACCCATGTCTCAGGCTGCTGCTGCATGGAAAACTCAAGAAGAAAAGGAGCATGAGCTGCTCCAGAGTCCAGGCTGCTCCTGACAGTGGCTCTGGGGGATCACCCCCTCTTACCCTGTCTTCCAATAGAAACGTGTTCTGCCCCCGGTGGACAGAACCGGAACAGGGAACGTTGGTTAGTGCTTCACCCATCTGCTCCCAGAGGACAACTAGGTGGGTTCTAGGGCCCTTGGAAAATAATGAAACAGGGTCTGCTTCTGAAAAGGGGCTTGAAGGGAAGGGCTGGCTGCCAGAGGCACAACATTCTCGCTCCATCCAAAGGTGACCTGGTGTCGCTCCAAACAGAGGAGTCCCGGTTCATGTTTGGTAATTTTAACATGCTGTTGTGTACATTTTGCCATCGTTTTCTCTTTGTTGAAGTCTTTTCAAGTTAATTTTCCTGGTTAGACAACCAGTGTGAACACCCTGAGCTACACAGGCACCCGTGAGTGCATCACAAACAAGGGCTTCTGGGATTTTGATTTCCAGACTCCCCAGAGGGAACACAGGCTGTGTTGCATTTGTTTTAATATTAAAATGTCCTTGCACTGTTTAAATTTCATGTCCAAGTCATAATTTCTTTTATGATTTACCCTCTTAATCAGCACATCTAATGACCACCATGCTTACACTATACTACACTCAAGTTTCCCTTAAAAGGCAACAAACCCATAGCATTCCTTCCACAGGCTCCTCCAGCTTCCCCACTCCTTCCTTCCCTTTGGACTCTAGCTTCACTCCCAAACTACTCATCAACCACCCCAGGTGATCAACATCTCTGGACACTCACTCTGGAGACACCTCCAGCTCATCATCCCTGTCCACACTTCAAATGTGTTCCACCGGACACACTCTCCACTTTTACTCTAGCTTTTATTTTGTTTTACACGTTAAAGCTTGGCAAGTGAAGGCTGGATGCACGAGAGTGCCTTTAGTCAGGTGGGGACTGGAAAAGGAACAAAGAAATCTATAACTGATTGTGATCAATTAGCTGTCAATATCACTGCACTCAGACAAGCCCACTTTTTAAAATGTTGGTGTCACTTTTGGGTCCATCCTGCTGGTGACACTGGGCACTCTGCTAGTCTTTTTTGCCTAGGGTGGCCAGTAAACCTGGGCAGGTGAGTCACCATGCAGTGGCAGAAGCCAAGTGGCAGAAGATCTCTGTGCACTTGGACCAGCACAGAGGTGGGCACAGGGGGGGTGGGGGCTGTCCCGACCTGAAGCACGTGCACAGACGTGAGTGGCCTGTCCACCCCTCTCCTCAGGACACTCGCAGCTCCCACCTCACCTGTCCAAGAACAATGGGGCTTCGCCTCCTGACCTTAAGGTATGTGGAGGACCTGGTGCCCAGGAAAAGTGCACTGATGCCACACAGCCTGGCATTGCGTTAACCAGCCACTTGTCTCTTTGACCATCTTTATGTTTTGCGCTGAATCCGTCCACACTCTTGATCTTGCCTTTTCATTTCTCAGCATTTCTCAGCACCCGAGAATCTGCCCTATTTTCCTACAACTTAGGTGGCAATGGCAAGGGAGCTCTGAACATGCCATCTCTTCACAGCTGTCCGCAGAATTCATCATCCACGTCAGGACGTGCGGAAAGGTACACGGGAGCACCATTAGTAATTTCACCCAGGTCACGGCATGGACCACACCGGCCTGGGCAACCAGACCACGCGTCAGCCCTCTCTCACCGCCTCCTCGGCCCTGCGAGGTGGACCACGTGGCGGGTGCTAGACTTGGTTTCTTTATCGCCCACCCCACGGCAAGTGCTGAAAGTGCAATGACCTTCCCGAAGTGTGCAGAACGCTGACTGCCCCCAAGTCCACCGCACCTTTTCATAAAAGTGTTCACAGAAACACCTCTCTAGTGACCAGACCCAGCTTCTTTAGTGGCTTATTCACTTCTTGTCTCCCTCTTCAAGAGCTCTGAGCTGAGTTCCTAGAGTAATCATCATCGCCAGCTTCCACCATCTGCACATGAACAAATCTAGATACACCTTCAAGTTTCCACTTTCTAGCATGACCTTAGAAACCAAGTAGTCAATCAGCAGATGCTTACTGAGCATAGATTCTACGTGATAATGCTGAGATACTGCGCTAGGCCTGGAGGGGCATGGAGAAAGAATCCGAAATGCAGCTGAGAAGATGGGGTCTGCACACATGCCTTTCGAGAGATTCATGCCAAACATTTTATACAAACAATAAGATTAACATTCGCCAAAACTGTCTTCCCGACGGACTTTCCCACCACCACCCTCAGAAGTGCCTGCATCCTGCCTGACGTCGAGAGCCAAGGCTTTGGAAGCATTGTCAAACTTAGCTATTCTTATCTACTGCCAAATGCAGGGTCTTCTTCCTTGGGAAATCTTTTTCAACAGTTCTTACTATAAAAATCTGCTACCAAGTCCCTCCAGGCCAGCAGTCTGTGGCATACATTTCTGAGAAAGTGATAAAAGTTCCAGACATTGTCTTCTTTAAAACACGCTTGTGCACAGATTCGTAAAAATGTCCATTTTTTTTTCCAAAAGGGTCACAGACCCCCCAGAAAGAGGCCACACTGTGGTCTAGACTGGACTATAGTTTCTTGACTCTCAATCTTTCACATATTTCTAATCTGGGGCTGGGTCTTTTTATTAGCCCGTTCTCACACTGCTATAAAGATACTGCCTGAGACCGGGTAATTTATAAAGAAAGGAGATTTATTTAACTCACTGTTCGACATAGCTGGGAGACCACAGGAAACGTGGACTCATGGTGGAAGGCAAAGGGAAGGCAGGGCATGTCTCACCTGGTAGCGGGAGACAGAGGGAGCAGAGGAGGAAATGCAACTTTTAAAACCATCAGATCTCATGAGAACTCACTCACTGTCATGAGAACAGCTCGGGGGAAACTGGCCCCATAAATCCAATCACCTCTCACCAGGGCCCTCCCTCAACACGTGGGGGCAAACAGGAACTCACAGGATGATGATACCTAACTCACAGGTAGGCTGGTAGGATCGATGGGTCATCAAGTCGATTATCTCTATGTAAAGGGTCAGGAGAAACAAGACATGTCCTGGGTTTTCACCAGCATGCAAACGCAACAGCCAGGTAATCTATGTCAGTTAACAGCCAAAGATATCACACCTCAAATGCATAAGTAGATTCTAGAATTGTGGGAAAATAAATAGGATGCTATTTTTTTTAGATCTCAATTCCCATCTACACAACTTACCCAGAGCACCCGCTAACAGTGCAGTCGCTGTCCTTCAACTAGGGATAAATGTTGGATTCCATTCAAGGTCGCCTTGCAGGAATGCTTAGTCCACTCCCCAGTGACACCATGGGGGGCTGGAGGCTTAGCCCTCCCATGCAAATTAGGAAAGTCCCACAGCTTAGGCAAATACGACCAGAGGTATGTAGGGCTGTGGCACTTTGAGAAATGTTTCTGGACATCTACAGGCTGCCAAAGCCGGGGCTCGAACCTGTGCCGTCGCTCTGACCCAGGGAAGAGCTAGGAAAATCCTGTAGAGGTAGTGGCTGCTGCACCTACCTAGAAGGCTGTAGATAATAAGAAACCCAACCTAATTGCTTCGCTTTGTCAACTACAGCTTTCAAGTTAATGCTACGGCTTCTCAAATGGCACAGGTGCACACCATATAGAACTAGAAAAAGTCGTATTAAAGGTTCAACATTATCTTCTAGGAGTTACTGCCAATCATGTGACTTAAGATGACAATTGATTCTGCTCAGGGATGGCACACAGGCTCAGATACAGCAACCCTAACTCAGGGCTGCACTTTCGAACATGCTGTTTAAACATGTTGGAAATACCAGCTGATCTTCCTCACCCTGACACTTGAAGAAGACAATTGCCAATTAAGGAATCAAATTAAGGGCCGTTGCTAGAATTACTTTCCACCAAAAAGGCTCTGTAACCTAGCATGCTTCATCAGAGCTTTTCACATTATACCCTTTCCCTTATTAACAGCCTGTCACTGTTGCAGGATAATGTGGGACACGCACTGCCAATTGTCCAGGACAATTCGCCAGCATATTTTGCCAGGAACTTTGACCTGTGTTTCCTTATTTAATTCTCTGTGTGCTCTCACAGCAGCAGTTTTCACGTTTCAGATTCGTTTATCCCTAACTCACAAATTAGGTTCCTTTTGCCCAGGAAACCTGGTGAGCCTTGGTCCTTGGAATAAGATCTTAATTTTGACTCTCAGAAAAGGGCTCAAGTGCTTTGTTGAGCAGGGATGTGACCAGGACTCCTCTAGGTTTGAGTTAAGTGCTGAACTGGGGGACACCAGCCGCTGATGTCTCGGTGCTGCCATGCATTGTGACAGTCTGTCCCTGAGGGTTTCCACTGCACAGTGAGGAGGGCACAGCCACTTGTGTCCTGTGGAACAGGAGGGCTAGGGTTGTCCCTGATGATTACAAAAGCATCTCTTCTCTCTGCCTGCCTCCAGCCTCTTCACACAGGGTCCTGCTGACATGGCCAAGGAGCAACACCATTTTAAGGCAAAGGACAATGTCCTTGCGTCATCATCGTTGTGACACACAGCACCCTCATCAAAGCGCAGGAAGTCTTCATGCTGGAGAAACACATTTGCTGTCCACAGCCTCCCTCCCCTTCCTACATCTGGTATTGCCACATCTGATGGTTCCATCCACCCTAAAGCCAAGTGGTATTTCCCATGGCTACTTTGCCATGGGAAAGTAGAGGGAAGAACCCTGCAAACCCATTTACTACTTGAGGGATATTTCAACATTTCCAAACATTGGAACAACTCAATGTCTGTGAGTCTCACAAATGCACTTTAGAGACGTAAAGCAGACATAGTTTCCTATAAAAGACTCCAGTCTCTTCCCTACATTTACAACTATTTTAACAAAGCTGAATTTCGGAAGCTGAGCCATCCCCAAAATAGCAAAGAGGCACATCTTTTAAATAATTTCTAGTTCCGCATGATAAAAGGCAGAAATTGTTTGCTTCTCTGTATTCATCCCATAAATAAATGCTGAGGGCAGCAATTCTTTTCTATTTGTCTCCAAGTCTAGAATAGTGCCTGGCACATAGTGGGTGTACAATAAATATTTCTTACATGAATGAATGAATATCATTCATCATATAGGAAGTGCACGCATGGTATACTTATGTAGTGTACCATATTTTGTGAGGTTTGATTACAGTTCTGTTCATTGAACACACTTAATCTACAAAAGCCATAATGTCCTAGAAATAATTTTAATGTAAAAATGTACAAATCAGACTAATTTCCCTGATTTTACATGTACAGAGCTCTGAAGAAGATTCTATAAAGTTGTATGTGAAGATCCCATTATTAGACTCTTTAATGAAAAAACATCCTCAATCTGACAACATGTTCAGATTCTTCTCTTGGGCTCTCGAACTATACAGTTTTCTTAATTTCTTTTTTTTCTTTTTTGAGACAGAGTTTGTACAGAGACAGAAGAAAGAAATGAGCTGATTTTTAAGCCCAAATCTTAAAGAACTCCTTTTTGAATTTGAATTCAATTAAAGCTTGAATGTCTCATTTTAAAGAACAGCCAACAACAAAATATTCTTGTAGTTCACTCCTTTTTTTTTTTTTTTTTTTTTTTTTTCCTGAGACAAAGTGTCACTCTTGTTGCCCAGGCTAGAGTGCAGTAGCGCGATCTCAACTCACTGCAACCTCTGACTCCTGGGTTTAAGCGACTCTCCTGCCTCAGCCTCCCAAGTAGCTGGGATTACAGGCACCTGCCATCATGCCCAGCTAATTTTTGTATTTTTAGTAGAGATGGGGTTTCACCATGTTGACCAGGCTGGTCTCGAACTCCTGACCTCAGGTGATCCACCTGCCTCATCCTCCCAAAGCGCTAGGATTATAGGCATGAGCCACCGCACCCAGCCTCGCACTATACGGCTTTCTGACCTCAATCTATGTCGAATTCTAAAATGGATCTAGGCAGCAAATATTTCCATGGCTGGAAGCCCCACCTCTGGAGCCTCAGAGACATTTTCTACCATGGCAAATGTCAGGCTGAGGCAGCCAGAGACGCAGTGCCTCCAAAGTCAGCTCCAACTCTCCGGGAGGCAGGTGAGCTTTCCAGCAGGGAGTGACCCACTGTGGGCAGCTGTCTCCACTGTGCTCAAGCCACAACTCAGATGTACAGCACTGGCTAACTGCAGCGCTGCGCCTTTCCCACTTGATTAAGAGGCCGGAGAAAGCTTCTGAAAGTGATTCCCACTTTGCACTATGTCCTATTAAACTAGGACCTTCCCACATAAATCGCTCACAGGAAGAAATCTGTGACAGACTCCTCGCTGAGGGACTATGATGGATCTCACAGGAAGTGGAGCTGCAGAGGCACTGCCACCACCCACGCGAACCCACGGCAACCTGCCTTGCTGCATCACCTGCCTCGCTGCAATTCGCTTTTGTTGGTCTCACAGTCGTTACGCCTCAGAGCTCAGGGCTCCATCTTGGAGTATGTTAGGGATGAAATTGTGCCCTCAAAAATTATGCATTCAAGACGTATTTAATTGTCTTAATGTCATTATAATCCCATATTCTGTAAATTACCCAAGAAGTTGATCTCATTTTAAGAAATCAAGGAGTAGTAAAAGAAAGCTGTTTTTCAGTCTTCATAGTTTTAAGTACATATGAGTATCAATAGTCTACCCATGAAATCAACAGTCAAAGCTAACATTTCTTGAACACTCACTGAAGATGGCGCAACGCTTTTTCCTCTGCTCTCACAGCAGGCTTCTGACACCAGCTGTGTGGAAGGGTTCCCCACATACCAAGCGAGCAATCAGTTCTTTAGGGGACACCAGCTGGGTTTCCTTTAATTCCACTCAATTCTGATTCCATCTACCTGAAGACAGCATCAGCGCCCACAGGTGAAGGCTCTGTCTCACAAGATTGCCCTGCTTCAGACCCAATTGCCAGGAACAGATTTTCACCTATTCTTCTGGAGTTTGATTAACCTGCTAGGAAGGCTCACAGAACTCAGGGAAACCTTTGTGTTCACTGATTTATTATAAAGGCTACTATATTATAAAGGATACAGATGAATAGCCAGACCAAGGAAGAGAGGCACAGAGCAAGGTGTCGGGGGAAGGGGCGGAGCTTCCAGCGCTGCTAAGGCACACCACCCTCCAGGAACAGCTCCACATCTTCAGCCATCCGGAAGCTCCCCAGTCTTTCTCCGCTGTTACGGGAGCCTCCTTACAGGGTTGATTAAATTATTGGCTGTTGGTGATTAACTCAACCTCCTACTCCTCCCCTCCCTACAGAGGTTGAAAGTGGGGCTGAATCCATCCTCCAGCCTGCCTTGATCCTTCCCAGAGACCAGCCACCAGTCAACTCATTAACAGACAAATACACTTATCACTTCGGAGATTCCAAGATTTCAGGAGTTGTATGCCAGGAAGCAAGAGGAAGGCCAAGGATGTACTTTACAGTAAGAAATCTTACGATATGGCAGTCACTTATTTACCAGTATCACTTGCGACCTTCACAACACAATAAGGGAATACATTAGTATCCCTCATGGATAGATGGGGAAACCGAGGCACAGAGCAGTTAAGAAGGTTGCCCAAGGTCAAACAGCCGGTTGCTGTTTGGGCAAATAAATGTATCTTTTATTAATTTTATTATTAAAATCCAATCATTAAAACAGTCATCAAGAATTCAAATCCATCTCATCTGACTCCAGAGTCTGAAACCGTATGATGCCCTTTGCAGAGTCTCGCAACCTAAATGAAAAGCTTTGGGAGCCAAACGAGAACAGTGCAAGCACTGAGTTTTCAACATCACATCTATCATACCATTACCAAAATTATTCTCACTTTACATAGGGCGTATGTCCGAACGCAAAGGATAAGAACAATTCTAACCACGTTCATATTTTCTAATCCAGAGTAAGTGCTGAACACATATTTATGGAACAAATTTTAAATGCCAGAAGCAAGACACTGAGCTATCAAACTATTACCTTCTACTCTGTGTTCATGTGAATTCTTATCGTTGTTTTATTTTCACTGGCATAAAAAAAAAAGAAATGGGCCTTTGGTTGCAATTTTGGCTTCTCACCTAAGACAATACCCAAAGTTATGTATGTTTTAAATGAATAATCTAGTCAAGAGAAAAAAAAATCCATGTGTCATGATGTACTGATGGATGATAATTCCATAAAAGAGAAAATACCTATGGTCAACATGAAATAATAAAGAAGTATTAATTATAGAATTTTTTTAAAAAAGTTTTAAAAGCTTGAATTCCAGAAGAAATACAATCTCATTATTTTCAAGTATTTGGGAAAGCAAAATCTAATTATTATGGAGGCGCCCAAAGGCTATTTAGTCAGACTAGACCAGCTTTAGCAATTGATAAAAAGCATCTGGCAGTAGAGTAATGTTTACATGAAAAACATGTTTGTTAAAGATAAGCAATGAATGAGAAATAAATCAAGAAGATGGCCCACTACATATCCTACGTAATAAAAACTGTGTCATCCCCTTTTCCAGGGACTATTATTGATTCTGGACCAGGTTGGTGTATTTATCCAAAATAAATCGGATGTTGAGGCTGAATTAACCATCCTGTGGATGGTGTTTTCCCCCCATCGCTGTCCCATTTTCCTGCTTTGGCAAGTTTATCTTGATTTTATAGGCCATTTCCGGACCAAAATTTAGGAGTTATTTTAAACCACTAACCGTGAATGGTCTTTAATCTCCAGGAACCGGATTTGGTGGTCAAAAGATAGAAAACAGAAATTCCTCACCAGGAAACGGAGTGGGAGGAGGGAGGAGGGCAGAGGGGCGACGTGGGTCCCCATGCTCAGGGTCTGCCGAGTCCCAGCGCCCACTGGCGCTGCCTGGGTGGGTCTCTGAGCCAGGGCGCCGGGCGCGTCCCGCGCAGGTGTGCGCACTCGCAGGCTCTCCACCGAGGATGGCAGAACTCAGCCTGAAATCAGGTGGGTTCGGAGAAACGCAGGGCCAGGAGGGCAGGCTCTGCTCCAGGCACCGCTGCGCTCACTTCCCCTCAGCCCGGCCCTCTCCAGATTCACTCAGGAGCCTCCACTTCCTGACATACCACATGCGTGTTTCTGGAACCTTCTTCCCCCGCCCATCTGACCTTCCAAACTGCACCACACAGCTGGAGCCGGGATTGCGGCAGGAGCAGAATCCAATGAGAAAAAAAAAAAAAAAAAAAAAAAAAAGGCAAAGAACGGGGAGGGCCATGTTACAAGCAGGGCTTCGGCTTCAAAGCGAGTGCACGTAGCGCGGCCTAGCAGCAGCCGCAGCCCCACCTGCTAGAAATGCAGATTCTCGGGCACACCCCACACCTCCAGAAACAGAAGCTCTGGAGCTGTTTCCCGGAGTCCCCGAGCAGACGTCGATGTGAGCTCATGTTGCACAACGGCTAGTGGAGGAGACCCTTACGTGGGCCCTTCCAGTCCCAGGGGGTCTTGATGTCATCGCTTTGCTGTTTATACTTCTGAATTTGTCTTTAGTAACAGAGTAGCAGTGCCCGGCACAAAGCAAGCTCGGTATAAATGCTTCACAGACATGATCTGACTTAATCCTCACGTTTGCACTGAGGAAAGCGCTGCCCTCATCCCCATCCTCCAGATGAGGAAGACCAGGGCCCACAGCTTCCCTGCAGGGCCTGTGCCTGGAGCACAACCCTTGCGCCCCTGGACTGTCTCCTCTCTACATGCAGTTCAAACATTGCCACCGTCTTTCCAAAACGTTGTGTGCATGTCTGACCTGTGAATGCCAGCTTCTTCGAGAAACAGACTTTTCTTTCGCCAGACTAATCTTAGGGTCCTTAGTCAGGTGGTGGCAAATAAGTCACAAACAGTAGTAGTTCTGTAACACTAAAATGGCACTGCATTCTTTAAAAAATTCTAAAATGCAACTCAAAAATTAAAGCTAACGATTAAAAAGTTGCTTATATTTTAAAATGGCATTTCAGAGCTGGTGTTCTTGGATGACATGAAAATAAATGCTCCTGTGCTCAGAAATCAGGCATTTCTTGCATACAGGGAGAACTGTGGATTTTAAAATGAATCTTGATTGTCTTGTATTACAAGAATAATATATATATGAACATAAAGAATTATCAGCAATGTAACAGCCAAATCTTTCACCAATTAGATTAGATATTAATATTATTTATTTAATAAATATGAAGGGAAAATACCAAAATGGTTATTATTGGGTTTACCTGTAAGACGCTGAAACAGAAAACAAATACTGACCCGTACCTTCCGAAATGCCCCATGTGCTGAATGCGAGTGTTAGGTGGGGTTTATCTGCGTTGAAGACACACAGTATTAACTGACATTCTCTGAATATGTATCATCTCTAGGGATGAGTGTAGCTGCTGAGAAGTTTGTGGACATAACTTTCAAAACATTGAATTACAGCTGGCTTTTTTTTCTTCACAAAGGAATATCCTTATTTTCTAAAGCAGAAACTTAATAAAATCTTTAAACCATTTTAATTGTCTCCAGTACAGGAATACTGTGCCTCCAGATACTCTGCTGAATTGGGCAATGTTTATTTAACTTAGCTGCACTCTCTCTGAGTGAATATACAAATGGTTTCCCCAATTGTTGGTGTATTTGGTGAAAGGAAAAGAGAGCAACTGACATCAAACTGGATGCTTCCAGCTCACGGCCAGTATCTCTGGCTGCGGTCACTGCTGAAACAAGTGGCCAGGGAACACTAAGATACCTTTGTCTAGGCATTACTCACCAATGCTAATTTACACCTGAACAATGGGCTTGTTCCCAGAGCAACAGAAGATGAGGAGGTTGGAGGCTCTCCTTGATCAGGGCAGGGGCACAACAACGGACACACAAAAACCCAGGCGGCGTGGAAAAGACTACTTTGGCATCTGATTTGGACACTTGGCATTTGTCTTGTACCTTAAAAATCAAGTGAGCTTTAAAACTCAGATAAAATAAAATGTTTTCATAGTATGCAGATTAAAACCCAAATCTAGCAAAGCTTCCACAGAGACTATTACTAAACCACGGAATAAACTATTTACATAAAATGTTCTGCAGTGTATATATTTCCAAGTCATGTTTAGTCTGTGGTGGAAATATCTACTCCAAATTCCAAGTTAAGGGGAAACACCTTCTTTTGGATGGATTTGTCTTTGCGTTCACTAATAATACCCCAGGGGTGGGCGATGCAAGCCAGGACACTCCGGGAGTTGAGGGAGGCGTCCCAAGAGAATGGCAGCCAGGAAATTAGAACCAATTACAAGTCATTAATTCACGATGTCCACCTCTGTGTCGGGCACTCTCCCAGACATGGTGGGGTGCTTTAAAAAGAAGATATGTCCTCACGTGTCTCGTAACTGGCAAGAGTCCTGGAACCAAGACACAAACGACAATGTAACTCCAAGTCCTGTGGCAGCAACCAGGCAACCAGGACCAGCACATCTCCAGCGCTTACGTCCTGTGCACACGCTCTCCCTAGACACCGCGACCATCCTCGCTGTACGCATCAGAGACTCCAGGCTCAACGAGATTACACTGCTACCGAATGGCAGAACCAGAACTGCAATTTAGGATGGATTTTTTTAAAATCCAGAGAGTCAACAATATCTCACACTGCCACTCTGACTTGAGAGGGGATTGCACGGAAAAGGGGCGAGCTGAGAACTGCTTTAGGAGCTTCCATGGAATTAATGCAAGCCAAGGGAAGACAAGAGGACTCTGCAGGCTGGGGGCAGAAGAAGATGAAACAGCTTCCGTGGAACGCAGAGATTAGTCCTTCCTTACAGTCACCAAAGCCGTATGTCAAGGAGCAGCAAGGAATGGTCTCATTTTACAGATCCATACCACAAAGGGTATGCACAGCCAAGCCAAAAAGAGGGGAGCCCCGGTGAGACAGGTGGTGGTCAGCAGAAGATCCTGAACACAGCAAGTCTGTGGCCATAACGGAGGGAGCTGAAGGCAATGAGCCTTTGACAGCCTGAGGAATGGGCTGGAGAGCAGGAGAGCCGGGAGGAGGGGCAGAGCCATGAGGGTTCAGTGGCAGTCCTGGCACAAGGCGAGGAGAGCTGGAAAGGAGTCCCAGCCATGGGAAGGGAAAGCTGAGGGTGCCTCTGGGAAGATTCCAGAAAGAAAAAGTGGGAGACTTTGTGGCTGAGCAGACACAAGGGTAAAGAAGAGGGAAGGCTGAGGCCTTGTGGTCTCTGGGCTCCGTATCCAGAAACACCAGGGGGCAGCCAGACCAAAATGGCAGAGCTGGGAAGGGTAGTCAGTCTGGGTGAAAGACGAGTTCAGTTCTGAACATATGTGCTGAGTTTGAGATCAAAGCGAGACAGCCGAGGGGAGGTGTCGCACGGAAATGTGACGACGTTGAACTGGAGTTCGAGGAGGAGGTCTGGAGCCCCCTTCAGCGAGTAGTGGTGCACCGTGGAGCAGACC
The DNA here is from genome assembly GCF_048565385.1 of Saimiri boliviensis. Taxonomy (NCBI): domain Eukaryota; kingdom Metazoa; phylum Chordata; class Mammalia; order Primates; family Cebidae; genus Saimiri; species Saimiri boliviensis. The sequence goes on along the minus strand of NC_133464.1, from coordinate 3,812,725 downwards.
CTGGGCTGAAGTTAGAGAGTTCAAAAAACAAAGAGAAGCACATGGCGCTGCCCCTGTGCTCACCCACTCTGAGGGTCGTGAGAAGAGGAAGAAGACAGGAGCAGAAACACGGAGAGAGGACCAGGACGGACCCGGGTCCCAGAGTTCGGGCCAGAACAATGGAGGGAAATGCAGGCTGGAACTGGCTCAGTGTGTACCAGACTATCAAAGTCTTCACCCCAAAGTCATTCCTACAGCGTCAAAAGCCTCAGAAGAAATTCACCATTAAAACATGTTCCGGGTTATATCCCTTTTCATTGTATGCATAAGAATGGTAGGAATATGTCTTTTGTATTGTTCTATAGTTGACATTTTTTCGTGGTTGTTTAATAAGAGCAGGAAGAACAATGCCCGAACATTATTTTAAGCATTCTATTGTTACTTGAGCTGACTCTAGCCCAAGAACTCAAAATACCAAACCTGCTTGTGAGACATTTTAATGAGGTTAATCCTTCTTCAATTTGGGGAACAATTATAACAAATATCAGGGAATTCATCGAAACCACTGTGATCATTTATTCACTTCTTGATGTTCTTCTACTGTCTACCAAGGTTTGTCTTGGAGTGTCACTGGGGGGTTCCATTTGTCTGCAAAATCTTTACCAGCTCTTAACTAAATAACTGAACTTATTATGACCATCCTTGCCAGTTCTCAGAAATTTGCCAACAGTCTTGTTAATGAATAATGTAGGGTTTTGTGAATTCCCTCATGGCCTGGCCCACGTGAAGGTAGGTTTTCTGGGTCAGTTCCTAAAGACACTCCTGACTAGAATCAGTCATCCATGCTGCAACTTTCCAAACATCCCAGCCTGCCTACCTGCCACCTCCAAGAAAAGGGACGTTACCACACGGTGGGGCCTCAGCTGGAGCTGGGAGCTCTTTTTTTTATCACTGGTCCCCTAAACCCTGCCCTTACAATTCTTTCCACTCATCTGAGAGCAAAGTTCAGTCACCAAGAATGTTAGTCATAGAAACAACGACATCTTGGTGTCTCAAAGGAGCAAGCTTAAGGTCATCTTTCAGTGCAAAGATCCTTAGACTTGAGAGCAGACAGGCAGAATGGCCATGCCTTCTGTGTGCGGTACACCATCAGAGCACACGTGGAAATGATATGCTGGTGTCTAGCTCCTATTTCTCCCTCATATTTCAGAGGCAGAAGACCCTCCCAGAAGTTTCTTCTGAGTTCCCCAAAGCTGGATTCAGTGTTCCTACAGCCTTTCATTTCCCTTGACTGTCGCATTTACCAGCCTGAGTTGGATTTGTCTGTTTCTTTTCCAGTATTTCTCACTAGATGTTCCTGGGGACACAGGGTGGGGTGACACAGGGTGTCGCACAGCCAGCACCTGGCAGGGTCATGGCATGAAGGAGGTGTTCCAGGTGCATATGTGGAATATACAGGAAGACAGGAACAGATCCGAGGAAGGAGCAGATCTGCCAGGGAAACTGAGGCATGGAGTTCGATGAGCACCCCCAAATCATCGGCTTAAAAGCAGACATAAAATGTAGGGTTCTCTGGTGCCTAAAGCACACTAATTCTGCATATACATGACTATTAATAATGTATAGCATTGACAGTTCTGAGTACATGAACACTGTGTCTTCTGGTTGGTCTTAAAGTTGCATCCCTTCACCCTAGTCCAATTCCATCTATTAATATAAAGAGCTTGCTGATGTAAGTAATAGCTTCACCAATATTACTCCTGAGATCCTGGGTGATGCTGCTCTTTTTGGGACTCATTCAGAATCAGCCTTCTCATCTAAACCACGTTTCCAGTAGAACATGGTCCATACATATACGGGAATGAAATCTCACTTAGTTTGAACTAAGTCATTCAGTCCCAGAGGTGGTGACTAATGGTCAGGAGATGACAATATTGCTGGACAACCATCACCACACTGAGGGGAAAGTTCACATTTCTAATCCGGAGAAATAATTTGTTAAGGAGCATGACATGGAACCAGCTAGAGGAGGGTGTGCAGGCTGCTGAAGGAAGGGCTCATTCCACCCACTGCAACTGCGTGACTAAGAGCAGAGGGTGCTCCCCGTCAGAACACCACTGGCACGTGTTTGTCTGGAGCCTGCAAGCTATTCCTCCTTTCTTGCTAAAGAAAAGCGGAGGAGGGGAGGAGCAGGGAATAGAGTGGTAGGTTCAGCATGGGATAAAATCAGTGGTTTAGAAAATCCACCCATGAGTACGTAAATAATATGACCATAGCAGATACAGCAAATACAAAATTAAACAGCCTTTCATGTGGAAAAAAAAAATAAGTGCAATTCATGCCTGGCACACAGTAGGTGATGTCTCGGTGTACAAATGCAGGTGAAGTGTGATTCAGGCGGTCCAAAGGAGCGGTAAACCGACAGTCATTTCCACTGGCTTCTGAATCAGGATCTCATAAAATCCCCAGCATCTTATCATTCAAAATGTATTTTTAAATTATGTTTTGCTTGGGTCAGTATTGAAGCTATTTCAGTATTTTGGTATATCCAACAGCTGATTTTGGAAGGAGGTAAGTAAAAATGTTTTTGATGGCATGAAAAGTGAGACAAATTTTTAAATTAGGCAGATATAAGTTTTAAGTGATTTCCTTGTATTCCCATACGTCATCTTCATATTAAGCACTTTTCTCTAATTAAACCAAAGAAAACGCAGAGTAACGATAGTATCTGTTAGGTCAGCTGAGATCAGAAGTGCCCACACGCTGCATCTCTTAAAAACAGTCCATGGCACCTGGAGAGACATAGCAAAGCCCATGGCCAGGAATGTAACTCAGCTTTAGGAAATGATTAAAGGGAAGTAAAATCATCTCCAACTCAACATTAATGCATTTGATTTCCCAGGTGAGAACAGGAGTTTTTGTAACTGTGAGTGGTTCTTTCTTTCTACAGTCCTGGATGTTTGGAAAGTCAGCTCTTACAGTTAGCTTTGCTTTGCTAACATTATCCATCGGAAAATCGAAACCCAAACAGCTCCTATTTCCCAGCGAAGAACCTTCTCTGATCTACCTTGCCATCATCAGGCTTCACCATCTCACCTTGGAAGCATTCAATCTTTTGGTCAATATTTCTAGACCAAGTGCTCTCAAGCCTGCTCTTTGGAAAGTATTTTGTCATGACTACCAAAGAGTGTTTAAAGAACAGGCTGTGAAGTTTGGGGAGACTAGGCAGGGAGGAGCAATCCGAAGTTAATTGCTGATGTAATCATTAGTCCTTTCAATACTCAATGGAGAAGCTGCCTCCCGGGAGATAAACGCTCAATAACAAGACGTGTGTATAACACCAGTTTACTCTGGCATGTAACAGTTAACAATTTCTATAAAGTTAAGTGGATTTAGTGAATATCATTCTTCCAAGAGAGAAGTAAAAAAAATAATAAAAATTTAAGAGGAAAACAACATTAAGAAACAGTAAAAGAATGAGTGTGGAAAATCTGGTAAGTAACAAAAATCATCCTTAAGCATCTGAGGGGAAAACTGCAAAAAGCGTTCAGAAGCCACACCTTCCGGCCTTGGGACTGCATGGCTGTGACACTGAGCAACAGCTGAAGCCTTTACTCTCTCGGAGGGGAAGGAAAAAAGGAAACAACAGTCAGTCCAGGCTTGTCCAGGGCTGGAAGCCTCGACTCCTGCAAACCGATCTCCCAGATCCTTTCTGGGCAAGCACATAACCAGAGGAAATGAAAACTAGAAAAACAATTTGTGCATGGAACAATGACATGGAGTTTCACTTTGGTTTCATGCTCAAATATGAATGTGGCTGTAATTTTTAAGAAAAATATATTAATAGAAGGCAACGAGTTGAGGATGGTGGCTTCTTCAAGCCGGGCGTCCAGAAGAGCCCCATTTCTGCCTTGGAGCGCGCCTTAGGCAGCAGTCGTGGGAAAGCTCAGATACAGCTGTTTCCAGGCAAAGGGCCCAGAGCTTTTCAGCCTCGGTCACCAGGGTCTCCAGACAAGGAGAAATACGCCCAAAGCTGTTCCCAGACGCTCTGGGCTAGAAGCTCCCCGTGCGCGCTCCCGCCCCTCCAACTCCCAACTCCCTCGCGCACCCGGGGCGGGTGAAGGCGCCCAGCCGCCGAGCATCCCCGCGACGCGGGTTCAAATCCCGCCGGCTCCCGGGCACCGTCGCCCCGCCACAGCGCGGGCTGTTTCTCCTCCTTTCCCCGGAGGAGATCCCTAACTCTCCAGTACCCACACCATAACAAAGGAGGCTCGGTCCACCGATGCGCGATCGTAGCCCACAGGGACCCCCAGCGAGCACTGGCCCAGAGAATGCACCTGGCCGCGCCACGCACGACCCCTAAGGGGCAGGCGGGCGGCTCCCGGAGCGGACAAAGGGGCCTCACCGGGCGCCCGGGCTCAGGGCTGGACGCGGGGAGCGGAGCCGGTCGGGGACTCACCTTCGCAGCGGCCCGGCTGCGCTCCTCGTGGAGCAGAAGGGCGGCGGGCAGCAACAGAAGCCAGACGCCGAGCCGGGGCCCCATGGTGGCGCGCCCGAGGCGGCGGGGGACGGCGGGGGACGGAGGCCGGGCGTGCGGGGGCCGCGGCGGGCAGCTCGCTCTCGGAAGGCCGGGCTTCCAGCGCTGCGCACCGTCCCGGGTGCGGCGGCTCCAAGCGGAGACCTGAGCGCGGCGGGCCGAGCTCCCCAATTTGTTGCCGCTGCCCCCTCCCCCTGGCGCTGCGCGGGCGGCGCCTCAAAGGGGAGGACCCTGCGGCGCGGGTAAGAGGCGGCGGGAGCGCGCAGCCAGGGAGTGTGGCCGCTGCGCGCCGGGACACCAGGGCTCCGCGCTCCGCACCCAGGGGCTCCGGCGTCCCAACACCCTGCGCCCGCGCTCTCGCCGATCCAGGCCAAGGCTCCAGAAAGGCCGCCCGAGCCCCCGAAACCGGCGCCCAGGGAGCCCAGTGAGGGCGGCCGCGCTGCGGGTGTGCGCCGGCGGGTGCCTCTGCAAGGGCCAATGCGCGCGGGCCGCAGCCCCTGAAGCCGAGCCCGAGGTGAGAGCGACCCCCGAGCGGCGCCCAGACCCTGGTCCAAGAGCTCGGGCTTAGAGCGCCCTGTGCGGTCTGGGGCTGAGTGCTCCTGCCTGGGAGTAGAAACCGGGAGGGTGGGAGAGCGGGGACGGGGCTTCTCGGCCAAGCAGCACAGACGGGGGCCTAACGGGAGGTTCTCCTTCTTTCCGGGTTGTAGCGGGACGACCCTCCGGTCACCCCTGCATGCGGGGGCGCCCCGCGCTGTCCCCGCGTCTCGCGGACCGAGACCGGCGGTGAGGATGGGCTGCCTCCCTCATCCTGCGCTGAACTCGCTTTGTCTCTCACCTCTAGGCTAAGCGGGACTGACCCGGGCCCAGAGCCGACTCACACCGCCAGCATGGGGAGAAACCAGCTCGCGGCGGCCGGGCCTGCCCTACCGCGGTAAGCGACTTTCTGCCTGGTCCCCGTGGGTCCGGCGCGCAGGGACCTTTCTATGTAGCTCTTGGGGATTGACAAACCGGGCCCGCGCGTTCATGTCCCTCTTCCTCCCTTTCCCATTCAGGTGGCTGCTGCTGGGGACCGTGACCGTGGGGTTCCTCTCCCAGAGCGTCTTGGCGGTAAGTCCTGGCCCCGGCCCCACGCTCTCGGACTTGCGCTCCGGAGAGTGCTGGGGACGTTTGAGTGGCCTGGCAGAAGGCAGCTCGTCCGGGCGCTCCCGCGCGTGTGTGTCTGCGTGCGGGCGTCCGCCAGCCTGCCCACCCAGGTTCTGAGAAAACTCGCTCTTCCCGCGCGATGTCTTCCACCTTTCCTTCCCAGGGGTTCCCCGCGTCAGTCCTGTTCTTTGCAGGCGTCCGCCCTAAAGCTGAGAACTTCACATGTAGCCTAAGGCACCGTTTACTCGCTTTGAACAAATATGCAGCCACAGAGGCGAGGGAAGAGTGTCAGTCCCTGGCAGTGAGGCGCCAGGCTTAGGGCAAGAAAAAGTTTTCCTGGAACTCGGGAGCTGGTGGGGAGGCTCTGTCCAGGGCTGAGGGTTTTTTGTGTTTTTAAATGGGAGGCTCTGGGTAAAGGGGCGGGGCGAGGAGGCGAACAAGACAACCTTAGTATTGTTTGAACTGAACCATTGCAATGGAACAATGGCAGAAAACCGCGTTCTCTCCGGAGTCCTGGTCCGGCCTGGAAGAGCGGCTTCGGGCGCCCCCGTGGGACCCTGTTGCCGGAGCCTGCCCCTCCACGCCGGCCATGCACAGCCCCGCGGTACCGTGGCTGCCGTTGGCGACTGCACTGCGAGGCTTTGCACATTTTAAACGTTTTGTTTAAAGAGTGGGAGCCACTTTTACTGAGCTTTATGTAACCATGGCTAAAATGAACAGGTTTGGTGGGGGTATTCCGCTTAGGACTCAAATGTTTAGACAGACCCTGAAAGCGGAGGGAGCTTGGGGGATGCCCGCTGCCCCACCTCTCCTTACTGTGGCCTACGGAGCCTGCGGCGGCCAGGGTCCAAGGGGATTCCTCCTGGAAACAACCCCTCCCTCAGTGCGCACTGTTTCAGAGCACCACCAGGGACAGAGGGGAAGCGTGTTCGTGATTACGTCGTTCTGCCCTAAGGCAAAACAAACCAGGATTTTAAAGGCAGTGAGTGACAAGGAGCTACTCGCACTGGGGAAAGAGCTGCTAACTTTGCTTTTCCGCTGCTGTTGGCTCCGGTTCAAGGCCCAGGTTGGAAAGTAAAAGGAGAACTCGGAGACTTTGACCAGAGCCCTGCAGGCCAAAGTTTTCTTCAAATTCTGGTCTGTGTCTCCGTCCTTCTCCCAGCCCTAACTTAAGATCGGAACCTAGATAGTTGAACTAGCCCAGTGACCCTGTGAATTCTAATGCACAGGCCTGTAGGCATATAAGACGAGGCTCGGATTTATGAACCAGAAGCGACAGATGCATGCGCACACACACGCACTCAAAGGCAGACGTTCCTAGAAAGTACCAAATCGGGCTGCGTGTGCTTCGGTTGTACCGATGCCCGCATCTCTCTGTCTCTAGAGTCACTTTTATAGTATCTGTCTGATCGTGCTTAAGGCTGGTGGGAGTCCTGGAAATTCTTTTCTGAACTCATCCCAAAATTGGTGGAAAGACCACCAGGCACCTAGGTCTTCAAAAGACCCAACTAGCCTGGGCGAGCGATGCACACCTGTAATCCTAGCACTTTGGGAGGCTGAGGTCTGCTGATTGCCTGAGCTCAGGAGTTCGAGACCATCCTGGGAGAGATACGGTAACACCCTGTGTCTACTAAAAATATAAAAAATTAGCCAGACCTGGTGGTGCCTGCCTGTAATTCCAGCTACTCAGGAGGCTGAGGCACAAGAATTGCTTGAACCCGGAGGCAGAGGTTGCAGTGAGCCAAGATTGCACCACTGCACTCCAGAGCAAGATTGTCTAAAAAAAAAAAAATTTAGTTTAATTTAAAAAACCCAAACCTAGGTACTAAACATAGCTCTGCTCTAATCTCTTAAATCCAGAGCCTCAGTTTCCATACTTTGAAGTATGGCTTCTTACAGAGGCCAAGTACCGTAAGGGAAATGAGACACCTCTATGCCTCCCCAAAACCTCATCAATGCTGCAAGCTCACCCTCAGTCTCTTGTACCCTTTGATCTCTGGGTGGGACCAAGATGATTGATTGCCCAGCAGAGCTTCGCAAAGTGCACGTCCCTAGACACGCAGACCTAACTCACCTGGAAAGGCTTGGTAAGAAGTAAGGCCCCCATCTCAGACCTTCCGGTCAGACATTCTGGGGTGGAGTCCAGGACCCTGCTTCGCACATGAAACCAGAATCTGGGAACCACTGAACTGGGGTACGGGGCTTGGGAGGCAGTTGAGACAACCTGCCAACTCACTTTATTTCCCTGGGCTTTCGATTCTAACTCTACAAATAAAAATTGATATTTTTAATCATTTCACTAGGGACCTACTAGTGTGTGTTGTTAAGAGACTTGCACGTTGTTGCTTTCAGCAAGGGGCTGCTCGTTAACTTCTTGGTAACCACTGGCTTGAATGGCTGTTCCTTGTGAAATAAGGCTTTGATTTTCAACTGTATTGATGAAAGAGTTTTCTTAATTGTGACAAGGACTTTTTCCTGGGTAGGTTAGTTCAGGAAAAAGGGCTGCCGCTCGGTGGTTGAAGAGCTTGGTTGCAGAAGCAGCTGGGATGGGTAGTGAAGCGCCCCAGTGATTGCTGATTGAGCACTTCCTGTGTGTAATTTGTCTGCCCTACTGCTTGTGATCCTCACAGGAAAACATATTACCCCGTTTTACAGGTGAGAAAAGGCACAAAGCTTTGAAGCCCTTGCCCAAGATTCCTGTCTTTGTAACTGAATGAGATGGATTGGCACCCAGGCCCCTTCCTCCACACTGAGCTTCCCAGGGCCTGAAAGCTGGCCGGGAGGGCACTCCTGAGCTTCAGTCTTTGAGTCTCCTGGGGTGTGGGTTCTGTCTCCCTGGTCTTGGCCCTGGACTGACAGTAGAGCTGGCACTGACTCCTAGGAGGGAGAATCTCCCCTCCCTCCTCCTCTGCTTCTCCTACTCTGACGATCAGGGGCACTGAGTGAAGGAGAGAAGCAAGACCCTTCCCGAAGGGAGCAAAGGGAGCTGAAATCCCACGGGGTGGCCTGTGCTCTGGACTCAGCGTGAAGCCCGCTGCTCCGCATGGGCACTCAGGACCCACTCCCTGCTGTCCATGATGCCTTTTCTAAAGGTGCCCTTGTTTGAACCCAGTTTCAAGATGCACAAAATGCTTTCGTGTAAGGCAGCGTGACACAGGGGCCCCATCCCAGACTCGAGGCAGGTGCCGGGGTAGTTCTGAGCTGGTGGGCAGCTGAGGGGCTGCCGCCCAGAGTGCGCCCTCGCCAAGCCTCCGCATCCTAGTTTTCCCCCAAGGCAGAGGTGTTACTCATCCCACCCGCCTCATAGGTGGGGCGGCTGTGAGCTGTGTGGGTGCATGCGAAGCACCCTGGAGGCTCTGGCACTGCCTGGGTGCCAAGCAGTGTCCCCTGGGCCTGTTTAAGGGACAATCCCCTCGGCTACCTGTGGTAACCTTCATGGAGGCTGAAAAGTGCTCACTGCAGCCACTCTGAGCATTGTCACTTGTCTCTAGAGGGTGGGCAGCAGCCTTGAGGGATCAAATACGCAGCAGGCTGGGCATATTCCTGGGACCTCTGCCCCGGACCTGGGGATTCTTGTAGGTATCAGTGTGGGGCCCCTGCCTGCCACTTAATTTTTAGGCCGCCCTTGGGGTACCAGCCCCAGGAAACTCGCCTGGCCCTCCTGTTGGCAGCCACCACCTTCTCTGTCCTCCAAACCGGCAGCCACAGTGGCAAGTCCTTTCTGAGGGCTTTGGGATGAGGAGGAGAGGTGTTCAGTGCCGCCTGAGGCCCCGAGCTTTCTCTAAGGATCAGGACAAACAGTTCTTTCTACATTCCCTGGAGCCTAAGCCCTGTTACTCAAAGACGGGCCCCTGCAAACAAGGGAAAAGCATGGGATTCCTCCCTTGCTCGTGGACAAACTCTCAGCACATCTCAGCTCTCTGGAGGCTAGTAAAGTCTTCCTCCCTGGGTGGCTTGTAGGACTCAGCCATGATAAATAATAGCAGAGATTTGTCAACAGCATCCCAGAACGAGAGGTGGGTAGGAGGGGCAAGCCGGAAAGCGCGGGGAAGGGAAAGAGTCTCAGTGCGACCCGGCGGCTACGTGTGGAGCCAGAGAGAGAGGTGAAGATCAAGCAAAAGGTTCTAGAATAGAAAAAAGGATTTTGCTAAAATAATAAAAAGCAAAGAACTGTGTTTAACTTTGTTTCTGGGGAGAGGGAAAGAAAATGGGTGTGCGGTTTAAATAATCGAGAAACTCAACGGAAAAATTAAGTGCCGCGGAGACACTGTTGATAATCTAATGAAGAGATCACCACCTGCAAGCGGTCCAGGAATGTCTCGCTCTTTTTATCTGGAGAAGAATGTTTGTCTTTGATTAGAGGGTTTTGGAGAAAGCTCTGAAACTGGCCTCTTGCTTCGTGTCTGCTGGTGCCCGTTGTGTGGTCACTGCTGAAGGTGGGAGTCACTGTCTGTAGCTCCTGGCCTTGGCTGATTCGGCTTGTGAATCAGGGCCCAGGAACTACACAGCAGTCTTAGGAGGCCATAGCATCTGACCCAGCCTGCTGCTAACCGGGTTCTGGCTTCAGGGCAAGTCACTTCCCATGCTCAGGCTCTGGGGCTGGGACGAGAATGTTGTGTGGTATTGAGCTCTCAGGCGAGCTGGAGAGTCAACAGTGAGGGCCAGGCCCTGCAGCTGTGCTGAGACCTGTGAGGGTGAGCTGGGGTCTCTGCTGTGACGCTGCGGATGAGAAAGCCCTTCCAAGCAAGCTCCAGAATAGAACTTATCCAGCCTGGACCAGGACATTGCTTAGAATTCAATATGCCACATGGGACTTTCTGTCCTCATGGTGTGGAGAAGCTTCCAGAATTCAATAAATACGTGACACTTCTCAGTTGAGATGAGAGAAAGGGCAGAGTTCCTGGACAGTCCCCTCTTGCTGTTTCCCTGTGGCGGCCGCTCCCTCCAGTTAATGAGACCCTCTCAGGACAGGTGACGGCCTAAGTGACTCACTGCTCTTGATTTCATTGGTGGCTCTGGAGGACTGTAATTTTTATTTTGGTTACCCATGAAAGAAGAAGGTGGTGTCTAATCTTAGGGAGACTTCATGGGTGTCTCCCGTGGTCAGAGAGTAAGTTTCAAAGGAAACTGACTGTCCACCCAGCACCCTGTCCTGGGTGCTGGGTTCCAGCCTGCCCCTCCCTCCTGAGCTCCTGGCTGGCTCCCGTGCTCTGCTTCGACGTCTTCTGTTGCCTTGGATGAGGCTGCCTTTTGAGGCAACAGGCTTTTTTGTAAAACCTGCTGCTTTAAGTGTAGCGTGGTATCCTGGGGCAGTGCAAAACCGGTGAGATTCTAGGACAGGCTGCAGCTCAGTGCTAATGTTCATTTCTGTACCAATGTCAATTTCTTACTTTTCACAAAAATGTGCCGTAGTTTTATAAAATATCAATATGGCATCATAATGTCTGGGTGAAAGGTACACAGGGACTCTCTGCACTATCTTTGCAACTTTTCTGCAAATCTCAATGGCTTCAGAACTTAAAACTGCTCCCAGAAGTCATCAGCCAGTCACATTTGGCGTGCATGAGTCAGAGAAGTGCGCACAGAGCTGAAAAACAGCCAGGCTCGTGTTAGCAGAGGTGGCCGGCAAGAGGAACGTGTTGCTCCCATTCCTTTCTCTAATAGAGCAAGCGTTAACAGAAGTTGCTTCTGCTTAGTGGGAAATCCGGCAGAGGTGGGCCCAAGCAAAGCCTGAGTGAAAGGATTTGTGTCCCCTGGCCTTGGGTGGAGTCATTTGTGAAGATGGAGAGGTTTCCTCTGTGGAGTTTCTGCAGCACCACGTGGGAGGCCCAGTGGAGCTGTCATGGCACCTCTTCTTGGCTGGAGAGGGAAATGGTTGCACGGTTGTTTCCTGAGCCCATGGTGGAATGGCAGGCTTGTATCAGTGTTGCTGCAAGGACACAAAACATGACCAGGGAAAAGCCTGGTGCTGCCCATACCTGCTCACCCTTAGGAACACAGCAGGCAGTCCTCCTGGGCCACACAGAATGGGAGCCCCTTTCCGCCTGTCTAGGAAAGCCCATGGGCAACAGGGCAGGTGTCAGGTGGCTGGTGGAGGAGGTGGGCCGCCTTCACGGATGCCCCCTGCATTGCCACAGGCCGTGGCAGTGGAATTCAGAATCACAGCCTCTCAGTGGCCGCAGCTTCTGTGTCAGTTAGAGACCGAGCAAGAGGCCCGGAAGGAGGGTGGTCAGGGGCCAGTGGCTGTTGCCTTGTGTGTTTTACTGTCACCACCCTGCCATTGATAAACAGAAATGAGAAGCATGAGCAGAGCAGCCTCTGCCTGGCACCTACCAGTTCTGCTCTGCACGCCCTGTCTGCCCCTCCAGGCCTTAGTCCCTGGGGGGATAAGGATGGCCTGTCCCTTTCTATCAGTGACCCGTAGTAGGTGTCACACACCTGCACATGGCTGGAGCCTCTGTCCTTTGCAATTGAGTCCCATTTAAGAGTCTAGCTAAAGTGTCTTCTCTACTGATAGGGTTTTAAATACTTTAGGATCAAGGGTTGTAAGTCATCATTGTAACTCCTATAGACTTGAAACATTTGTCTTCATCCACTTTTTGGTTGGTTTGTTTGTTTTTGTTTTGGGGACAAAGTCTCGCTCTATCATCCAGGCTAGAGTACAATGACATGATCTCGGCCCACTGCAACCTCTGCCTCCTGGGTTCAAGCGATTCTCCGGCCTCAGCCTCCCAAGTAGCTGGGATTACAGGCACGAGACACCATACCTAGCTAATCTATGTATTTTTAGTAGAGACAGGGTTTCACCGCATTGGCCATACTGGTCTCAGACTACTGACCTCAGGTGACCCGCCAGCTTCAACCTCCCAAAGTGCTGGGATTACAGGCATGGGCCACCACGCCCTGCCATCATCCGCTCTTTCTCCCAGAAGCATGTCTTCCTTAGCTGACAGTGCCGCTCCCACGATCCAAGGTCAGGGCATCTTGCATCGGCCCTCGCGGAATGATTCACAGGCACCTGTATCCGCTGAAGGCCTGAAATCCAGTGGCCCCTCAACAGAGCTTCTTACATAAATGATTGCGGTGAGTTGGCAGCAATGCAGGCAAACCCTCTGGATGAGGAGTACAGCCATGGAGCTATTAATAAAAGATGAGAAGAAAAATGTATTTATTCTTACTGTGGGTTTTGTTCCCCCAAAGTAACTGCTTTCTCCCACTGGATGAAAACTAGCTGTATATGACGATAAAGGAAGCATGGATCAGGAAAGATTTGCATTTTTTCCTAGGGATTGTTTCAGCCCCACCCATAGAATTCCTGTTTTGTTGCTTTTACCCAGTTCAGTGATCTCCCATGTGAGAATCAGAGAAGAATGTGTGTTTTTGAATTTCATGGACTGATTATCTGGTACCTGGTAAATATTATGTAACAATATTTCTGCCGCATGTGGAGTATTTTTGGATCCCTGACTGTGGAGCAATGGGACCCTGTGAGAACCAAGAAAGGCTTCTGTTCATGCACAAGGTCAAACACACATGCCCTGGGGTGCACCAAAAGCTGTGGTTCGTCTCTAGACTGGGTGAAAGGAAGGGGTCCCCTGGGAGATTCTTTGCAGGATCACCAGAACCAAACCTAAGAGAGCATCCCTAGCATTCTGGAACCTCTGGGAGCAGCTAAAACACCCTGGGGAGAAACACAGCAGCTCCTGTTAGCTGAGCCACTGGTGCTGGGAACTGCTCTGAATCATGGATGGTTCACAGATGGGTAAACTGAGGCATGTGCAGGAAGGCACCGGGTAGGGTCAATGCAGAGTGAAACCTAGGACTTGACAATTCTAAAACCTCTGCTCTTAGCCACTGGCGCGGCGAGTAAACCCAGCCGCAGAACAGATATGCACAGGTAAAATATGTCAAATGTATATGTAAAGTACAGATACATATATATATCATATGTAGAAAATATATTATCAATCTACATGGAATGTACAGAGATAGATGATAGAGATAAAAGAGAGAACACACACATCACACACATACATGTGTACCCTGTGCCCACATGTACACAGATGCACACCTACATGCATGCATATAGACACACACATGACTATAGACACACACTTGCACACATGGACACACTTGCACCCCACACATGCATACAGACACACAGATGCACATGCATGCACATATAGACACACACTTGTATCCCCACACACAAACAGATGCACACACATGCACATAGACACACACACGTAGACACACACTTGCACCACACAAGACACACAGACACACATACAGACACACAGATGCACACACATGCATGTAGACACACACATATAAACACACAGTTGCACTACACACACAGACACACAGATGCACACACATGCACATAGACACACACACATATATAGACACACACTTGCATGCCCCACACACATACAGACACAGAGATGCACACACATAGACACACACATATAGACACACTTGCACCCTGCACACACTACAGACACACAGATGCACACACATGTGCATAGATACACACGTGTACACATGCATACATACACACATGCACCTGCATACACCTGAACACACACCTGCACCCTTCACATATACATAGACACACATGCACATGCCCGTAGATGTACACATGCACATACACAGACACACATGTGCACCACACACATACACATAGAAACATATGCACACACACATACACACACATTCATGCATGCACACATACATACACACACACACACACATATTTAGTCAGAGGATGCTCCTGGCTTCTTTCTCCACAAGGGCAGCTGAGGCAGAAAGAGACTGTGGATGCCTCTGGGGAGCGGCAAACAGACCTGTTTCTTTAGGGTTGCTTCTACAGAGAGGCTGGTCAGAGGCACGAGGGGGACTGAGTATCCTCATGAGCTCTGAAAAATAATGGCTAAGATGACTGCACTCAGGAGAGGTCCTTAAAGGATGACCCAAAAATATGTGCGAATGGGCGAAGGAACAGTTTCAACCTACAGAACCAAGAGTCCTGCAGACACAATCCCAACCGGCCCTCTCCAAGTCTGGCTTGAAACTCCAGGCCACTAAGGCAGATGCTGCTAAGGGGAACAGGAGGAGCAAACACAGCCTTGTGTTTGGCTGTTGGAAAATTGTTCTAGTTGTAATTTAGAGAAAGATTTACTGAGCTCCTGTGGGGCAAAAGAAACCTTTCTAAAATTATCTCAGCCGTACAGAAGACCGAGTGGACACTACAGAGTAACGGCAGGATTCCATTTTCCCTGGACCAATGCCAGCTTCCTTGCGCTGGGTCTGTTCTCACTACCTTGTGTTTGTGCTGGTGTTTTTCATGGAAGTCCCCATGGGCCAACAGGAGGACAGGTGTGGTCTGTTAAAAAGAGGTTGAACCTGTGGGCTTGCGCGCAGTGACTGGGAAAAGTCACTTTTCCTTTCTGAGAATGCTCGTCTTCATCTGTCAACAGGAATACTCAAAACTATGTCCCAGGTTCTCAGTGGGATCGTTTATGTGTCATTTGTTCATTAAATGAACGTGTCCAATGCCACTAGGAATAATGGTCACTCACAAGTTCTAGAACATTCATCCTCCCATGGATTCATGTCTGGGTCAGAGCAAGGGCAAGCTAGGAACCGTGAAGTTTCATCAGGGCGTGCGTGTGTGTGCACGCATATGTGCATGTGTGTACGTGTGTACACACATGTGTCGGTGCACGGGTGCGTGTGTGCACACGTGAGTGCATGGGTGGGCGTGCCTACATGTATGCATGTGTGTGTGGTATCTGACCCAATTTTAAATTAAATATGTTGTCTAGGATTATTTGTGAGAAGAGAGCAACCTACAGCCGTTTACTATTTTAGAGCCAGTTTATTTGTTCCCTATGAGACTTTCAGTACAATCGATTTCATGTGCAACTGTGCTTATCAGCAAGCACTTATAAGAACCCCTACTCACCCTGCTCACAGGAAACGTCAGGACTCAGGCATGGACCCCACAGGAATAGGGCCAGCTGGGGTCTTGGGTTTGAAACTGCTTTTGCTGCTGCCTGACCAGGTGACGTTGTGGGAGTACTCAGCTCTTTACACTTTAGTTACATTTCACTTACACTTTAGTTACATTTAAACTGGGTTAAAATAGTTCTTGCCTTATGCATGTGCCGAGAGGAGCAAGAAGAAATCGGCTGTAGAGAGTTTAGCAATCCAGCATTGTAGTGCTTGATAAATACTAGTTAATGTCTACCTGGCTTTCGGTGGTTGTTTTTTCTAATAAATGTGGTTCTTCATCCTCAATACCTAATTTACTTGAAGCCACATAAAGTTCAAGTCAACTAGAGTTACTGTTGGGAACTCTGGTCCCAGGACAGGAGGAAGTGGGCCAGTGGGACCGGCAGGTGGGGGAGCCTCGTGGCAGGAGGTTCTGGTCCTCACCATTCTGGTGCCTAGAGTGCCAAGACCCTGCGGTGTGTCGGTGGCTCTGAGCAGGTGGCTGCTGAGTGAGAACTGGTGGAGATGCGCCTTCCTGATGCCTTGAGACGGTTATTTCCATTTTCTTTAAGTTTGGGAGATGTCAGCCAAAGGAAATATTTTAATATTAATTAAAGTTCAGTCAAGGTATAACTTATTTTCAGAACAAATGGAAACACTTATAAACAAAGAACAATTTGTTCGAATAACTGAGACACAAGTATAATTTAGCCAAGCAAGAAAACTCAAGAGGCTTTGGTTTGGCAACGTGATATAAAAATGCAAAACAGAATCTTAGGAGATAATTTCCTTCTTAAGAGAGCAGAAAGATTTCCCTCCATACCATTTCCTAGCAGAGCAACTGCTTCTCACATTGGCATGGAAAGGCCTCCCAGACTAGACTGGCCTTACTCCAACACCCAGGTGACTAAGGCCAAGGCATGGATTCCCTCAGGAAGATTCCAGCTGGAAATTTCAGGGAAGAACATCACCTCCTTCCCTTTCTTCCTTTCTTGGTCATTGTCCTAATGGTAACAACCATCCAGGTTACGATTCAAGACCAAGTAGGGACCTGAGGTGACTTCCTTTCCTCTATAAATGCAGCTTCCTTTCCTAGCTGTTCCCGACAGCTTTCAGCGCTCCCTTCCCTTCACCAAGACAGTCTTAGCTCAGACAGGATTTCCTTAATCTTAGTCATCAGGTCTCACTGTCCAGCCTCCTCCTTCCTGTTGTAAAACAAGGAATCTTAATGGCAAGTAGGCTGAGATTTTATATCTTTGTGATATGCCAATCTCCTGCCAGTATGTGCAGACATCAGGTTTTCTTGTGCTTACCCACATCAAGGTGCCAGAGGTTGGAAAAGTCAGGGCATTTCTAGTTAAGCCCCACATGGCACATGAGTTTCAGCTGTCTGCCTTGGCTTTCATGAATGTGTCTCTGCCTACCTGAGGGTTCTAGTTCTGGCATCCTGGGCTGTCCTTTGGCCAGGCGCAGCTGCACAACCCAAGAGCAGTCCTAACCCGTTACGTAAGGTGGCAAGGTGGGGCTGGTGGGTGGCACTGCCAGGTCACCTCTGGGCACTGGGTGACCCAGTCATTGGCCCCCTGCGGCGACCCCCTGCTGCGTGGGTGACACTCACACCTCCCCTGGGCTCCCAGTGCTGAGATTTCTGGGCGATTTCTCTGCTCTCCAACAAGAGTGGTTTGTTATCTGCTTCTCACCTGATTGGAATTTAATGGTCTAGAAACAAATGAGTTATTTCACTCAGGAGGGGGAAGGAAGTCAGATTAGTCATGCTGGCGATTGATTTTTTTTTTAATCCAAAAATTCTTTACTTAAGAAGTAAAAGCAATTAAGAATAGTACTGAATCCTGTCTAGAAGTTCTAGAACAAGGAATGGGATGATGCCAATAGATACTTCAAGTAACTGGAAAGTTTAGTTCCCTCTGAACAAGGTCTAACTCTGAGGCCATCTGCTTCCTTTTATATAAAAACAGAGCAGTGTTTTTATATAAAGAAAATAAATGTGTTTAATAGGAAAGCTCATAGATAGGTAGAGTTCATCCATTTTAAAGGCTGCCTTTTTCTCCTTTTTATAGCACCTTTCAAAAGCGTCTCCTCTTTCAGCACTTGTAGCTCGTCAGTGAGAGAGGACAAAAGCCTACCACTGTTGATTCAGGCAACATTTTTGCCTTCGTGTTGATTTTTCTTCCTCATTGAGTTTAATTAACTAGAGTCTCTAAGAATAAACACAGAAAAAAGGCCTGTTTCATGGGCTTTTCTTGGCTTTTCACATTAAAAAAAATGACCTTAGATCTTTATTCTTTCTAAATACTTCATGTGTTTAAAAACTAGGTAACTTTCCTGTGATAAAAAATAAAATCTTGGCACATTGTCAACGTATTACCTACCTTACAAACACAGTATTTGTAAGCCAACCATCTGAAAATAATCTTATTAATGTTACATCAGGTCTCATATATGTGTGTATTTATATAGTGTGCATGTGTGTGTATAGATATACATACATATACACAGAGCACATATGTGTAATGCAAACCTGCGTCCATTTTTAATACTTTTATCATTGTTGTAAATTGTGGTAAAATATACATAACATAAAATTTACCATGTTACCCGTGTTTAAGTGACGGTTCAGTGGCGTTAAGTATATCACATTCCTGTGCCACTGTTACCACTGTCTGTCTCCAGACCTTTCTCATCATCCCAAACAGAAATTCCATGTGCATTAAATAACTCTCCATCCCATCCTTCTCCCACCCTGTCAATCTACCCTACTCTCTGTCACTGTGAGTGTGACTGCTCTAGGGGCCTCACGGAAGTCGAATCACGCAGTGTTTGTCCTTTCGTGACTAGCTTATTTCATTTAGTGTAATGAAACATTCATGCTACTGATAAAGACATACCCGAGGCTGGGCAATTTACAAAAGAAAGAGGTTTAATCGACTTACAGTTCCACGTGGCTGAGGAAGCCTCACGATCATGGCAGAAGGCCAGGAGAAGCAAGTCACCTCTTACATGGATGGCAGTAGGCAGAGAGAGACTGTGCCAGATGCTTATAAAACCATCAGATCTCATGAGAACTCACTATTAGGAGAAGAATATGGGGAGCCAACCCCATAATTCAGTTATCTCCATCTGGCCCCACCCTTGACATGTGGGGATTATTACAGTTCAAGGTGAGATTTGGGTGGGGACAGAGCCAAACCATATCAGTCCTGAAGGTGTATCCAGTGATAGCAGCACGGGGCAGAATTTCCTTCCTTTTTATACCTCAGTAAAAGGGCTATACTTCTATAAGTTCTTACCTTTAAACTCGGTGTTGTTTCCTTAGTTGACAGGTTTCAGTTGGTTAATGTCAGGCATTGCAAATGAAACGGGTTTAGGAAATGGCCTGCGAGACCCAGCTCCAGATGAAGGGGCAGCGGGGAAGGGAGCCTGGGGCTGGCCTGCTTCTCTGTCCCTCCAAGGTGGCCTGCCTCTCTGTCCCTCCAAGGTGGCCTGCCTATGCCTCTCCTCTTGATGTTTGTTTTGCTTTCTGGTAAATGTTCACCACTCTTCCAAAGGAGGTTGGCTTGGGCCGCACTGAGTTGGTTTCCCCTGGGACCGGGATGGGAAGCTGTCCAGGAAGGAACTGGGTGTCTGGGTGAGAAGCCAGTGAGCGACGCACGGGTTGCCCATACAAGTGTAGGCAGCAGAGCTAGAGCAGTTCCTGAAGCCCCAGTGTGCGTGAGATTCCTCAGGAGGAGGAGAGGAGGTAGACACATCGAGACAAGGGAAGAGGACATATGGGGAACCCTGGGAGGAGCTGTGAGCCCCAAAAGGACGCTGTGGTCAGGGGCAGGTCTAGGTCTTCCCCATGGCTTCACCAAACTGACAGTCACCAGCCTCCCCTCTTCCTGTAGCACCGGGGTCAGAAGGTGGAGGTGGAGGCAGGCAGCCAGTGTCCACCTCTGGTCGCTACCCTTCTCCTTCCCTGCTAGGCTTCAGGTGGCCATGGGCTTGGGACTTGCCTTATTCATCACCAGGTCCTCCCACAGTGCAGAGACCTTCACATAGGTGCTAGAAGGAATTTATTAAATAAATGTGTTACTTAACTCTTCCACGGGAACCCTAAGGTAGTTAAGGTTTCTCTGTAAGGGCAGCTGGCAGCATGATCAGAGGCTTCTGAGGCCGCCCGAGTCAGGTCACCTGGAGCAGGAGGGCAGATCCCCAGAGCAGGCTAACAAAGGGCGGGTTTCCATCTCCTTTTTACATTTCAAAGGGTTTGGCATGACCCCCGGCACCAGCTGTCACAACCACCCCAGCCAGGGCACTGTTGCACAGTCTAGGAGGGGCAGGTGGACAAAGCTGTGGATCCATTGATTTGATGAAAACCTGTGGCTGATTGAGGAGGTGTCAGTCCCCTGGAAGTACAAACTGCAGGGGTGGGGGGCTACATTTCCCCGAGTTCAAGGGTCTGTTGCTGTCCCACTGCCCTACATTCCTATGTCCGGACATCAGAGGCCCACTCATGACTCTGGAATTTCTGTTGTGCCCTCTGTGGTCAGGGAGCTCTCACCAGGTGATGCCACGATGCCTGGGGGAGGAGAGCATCCGTGGGCAGCCCCTCGCAGGAGATGACGTCAGGCTTCGGGATGAGGGCCTCCTGTGGATTCCAGATGCCCGTCTTGCTGTTTGCTCTTTATATTTGTTGAGTTAGTCATGCTAAATATGATGTCTCTGCAGCTGTAGAACCTGGAGCTGAAGAGAATGAGCATCTGGGAAGCTGCCGGCCGGCCCGCGGGCGCCTCTCCTAGACAGGGGGAGCACGCAGGAGCCCCAGCAGCAGCCTCCTGCACCTGCTGCCCGCAGTGCTGCATACAGTGAGGGCAGGCAGAGGTGAAGTAAGAAAATTCCAAAGGAAAGGGGCTTCCTCCTCCCCACCACACCTAAGCACAGGCCCCAGGTGGCTCCCTGAGGACAGGGACCAAGCCATGGGCACGCTGCCCCCAGAGCCCAGCTGGGCATCTGCTGTAGCAGCTGGAGTCTCAGCCACACAATAGACAGAGCTAGTGGGAGGAAAGAGAGAGGGAAAGGCAAGATTCCTGGCCAGGACCGAAGCTAAGTGGTTTGGGGACTTTTTGTTCAGAATCACAGCACAAATCATTATGCTCAGTGCAAAAAGCATGGCCCTCAAAAATGTGCACCTTGGGTCAACTGAAGGTTCCTCTCTCATTGGTTTCACTTGATTAGAATTACTGTCTAAAAACTACTGGGTAGACAGACATTGGCTTATCTGCAAAGTCAAACGAATGCGAAATATGCTTCAACTGCAAGACAGGGTGCCAAACTATTTCAATTTAATAGCATGGTTTTTCTTTCTTGAGCTTCAACCCAAAGGGAAGCCAGGCATTTGGCCAGGGAGCAGTCTATGAGCTGAGCTGTGCTTTTCTTCAGGGCAGGCAGAGTCTGGCCAGTGGCCTTCTTTGCACTCCCAGAAACTCAGCTTCATGGACCTCAAGGGTAAGAATGTGGAAGGTGGTCTGGTGGCCGAAACCACACAGTCCCTGGATGTGGTGGTCACCGCCCACCAACACCCACTGGGGGATGATAACTGGACTCGCTCCTGCTTGAGCTCTGTCCTGCTGGGCTTCTTGACATTGAGGTCACTGGAGGAAAGAGCTTGCCTGAGAAGGGACTTCCTCAAGGAGAGGAATCAGTCCGCAGGGGAAGGGAGGTCTCTTTACTTAAATGCATGAGAAAGCACGCTGGACATAAAGCTCCAGTCCTGGCCAGGGGTCAGAGATGGGTCTGAGCAGCACCGCCCCAACTGATGCACGTTTGATCAGCCTATTTGGATCAGGCAGGTCTGTGGTGCCTGGGACTCTGCATTCTGAATGCTACCAGGTGATGGTGGTGCCACTGCCCAGGGGGCCACAGTGAGCAGCAGGTCCCAGAAGACAGCCTCTGGAGGGCTCTTCTGGCCTCGGGATGCTTTCTCCCTTAAATGGTTGTTTTCTAGCAATCAGAAAAATGTGTAACCGGGGGCCTGCTGGCCCCTGGAATCTCCGCCAATCGGTAAAACTCTGTGAAGAGCACCCTATACTTACCTGCTGATACAGGCACGGTTTCGGAATTGGGTAAGGGAAAGATAATCTGCATCTATTGGTTCTTTAGAAGCGTTAAGGAATTTCTCATTTGCAAAGCTCTCTGTCTTTTGACTTGTGGGACTGAGCCTTCCAGGACCCTGTCACGCGTAAGAGCAGGTTTGACCCTGAGCGTAGCAAAAGCAGCCTTTCGCAGGCACGAGGATGGGGAGAAGGGGCATCATCACTGACTGGATGAAAATGTAGGCGTCCCCCCAAAAATGGACTTTCTCACACCATTCATCTTAGCTCAGCCTTTTAACAAGGTTTAAGCCACATGTATACATTATAATAATGGGAAATCGATACATTTTTAATAAGCATTTAGAACTAATAATCAGAAACAGGAAGTGAGACTCATGCTTCGTGGAGAGTTTAACCCGATTTTTTCTCTTCGGAATGAAGTCGAAAGCACATTTCCCCTGAACCTGTTACCTTCCTGAGCTGTTAAAGGCAGCCATGTTTCTCCTGGAGTGATACCTGGTTCTCCCTGGCAATGGTCAGCTGTGCACTGATGGACTCTAGTTAAAACATCTGTCGGTCAGAGTCCTTTGGAAAATTTCATGAAAGAAAGCGCATATTAGAGATAAAAGCAAAGATTAAGTTCCCAGATATATCCTAGAAGTGCCTCCCGGGGAACTCGTACTGGAAGATCAGTGACCAGGGTAAAGGATGCTGGGCCTGAACACGTTCTAAGCCTGCTTGATCACCGGAGGCTTCCTCCCGGAGGCTTCTAACCCTCATGTCACTTTGGGCTTTAGTCGTCTTCTCAGATTCCTCAGCCTGGTAGGTGCTGCCCTTCCCTTCAGGACACGGAAGCTGCACTTCGCTTTGTGCATTGTCAGGGAGGAGAAACAGGCACTCCCTGCGTTATGAATGTGTCCTGTTCCCGAATTTCTTTCTTTTTTTTCTTTTTTTTTTTTTTTTGAGACAGAGTCTTACTCTGTCGCCCAGGCTGGAGTGCAGTGGCGAGATCTCAGCTCACTGAAACCTCCACCTCCTGGGTTCAAGCAATTCTTCTGCCCCAGCTTCCCAAGTAGCTGGGACTACAGGCGCCTGCTACCACGCCCAGTTAATTTTTGGGGGATTTTTAGTAGAGACGGGGTTATACCATGCTGGCCAAGCTGGTCTTGAACTCCTGACCTCGAGTGATCCTCCCGCCTCAGCCTCTAAAAGTGCTGGGATTACAGGCATGAGCCACCAAGCCCAGCTCCGAATTTCATTTTAAGTCATTTGCTCAGAACTCAGGTGGCACCTGCTCTTTGCCAAGGGGTTGTCTGGCAGTTCAGGTCTGGCTCCATCAGTCCCTGCAGAACCTGGGAGGAGATCTGAATTTTTTATTGGAAAATGCATCCCCCGTGAGATGGATCTATAATCTGCCCTCAGCAAGTTGTTGGTAAATTAAATTCCACAGTGTCTATAAGGCACTTACCCACAGGGTCTGGCATAGAATAAACACTCCCAAAAGGGGTTGCCAATTCCTGCCCTTTCCCCTCTCCCCTCACCCCCCGAACCTCAGCCTCCTGTGTCCCTCTCCCTAGTGGCAGCTCGTAGCCTTCTGCTCCCCTGAGTCACCGCGTCTTGGCAGGGACTCCCCAGAGTGTTTCAAGACAGAGATAGCTGTTCAGTCTCTCTTTCCCTCAGCACATCACAGGCCCCAGGAATTGTGGAAACAGGCTGTCTGAGGACATCTGTCATTTGAGCTGTCACTCACCCCAGCCTACTGGGGCCCATCTCGGGCCCTGCAGCCTTCAGGACGAGGTCACACAGAGGGGACATGCTGGGCCCTTTCTGCTGCCCCTGCCTTATCAGTGGCTCCTCGTCTGGTGGGGAGGTGCCCAGTGGAGCCCCCTACATCCCATCTAATTCCTAATCTGTTTCCTGGTGGTCAGCCTGTGGACAGCACAGCCTTCCCTTGAGTGTGGGGTTGGTTCCCAACATCAGAGCAGCTCACAGAGTCTCAGATGGCAGTTACCCACCCGCTCAAGAATGTAACCCACGTTGTGACCTGAAAGTCCGGATCAAGGATAGACAATAAGCTTGGCTTCCTGATAAGCCTATGTAATGTGTCCGCTCCTCTTGTCTCCAGAAGTGTTAAGTAATATTCAATTAGAGTCACAACCCAGATCCCTCTGCCTGTTTCCAGTACACACCGCTCCAGCCCCGGCTATGTGGGAGCTAACCCAGGCCGGCCTGTCCCCAGCACACACTCACCCCTGGGCCAGCTCTAAGATGTTAACCCAGGCTGGCCTGTCCCCAGCACACACTCACCCCTGCTCCAGCTCTAAGGTGTTAACCCAGGCTGGCCTGTCCCCAGCACACACTCACCCCTGCTCCAGCTCTAAGGTGTTAACCCAGGCCGGCCTGTCCCCAGCACACACTCACCCCTGCTCCAGCTCTAAAGTGTTAACCCAGGCTGGCCTGTCCCCAGCACACACTCACCCCTGCTCCAGCTCTAAAGTGTTAACCCAGGCTGGCCTGTCCCCAGCACACACTCACCCATGGGCCAGCTCTAAGGTGTTAACCCAGGCCAGCCTGTCCCCAGCACACACTCACCCCTGGGCCAGCTCCAAGGTGTTAACCCAGGCTGGCCTGTCCCCAGCACACACTCACCCCTGCGCCAGCTCTAAGATGTCAACCCAGGCTGGCCTGTCCCCAGTACACACACTCACCCCTGCTCCAGCTCTAAGGTGCTGACCTAGGCTGCCCTGTCCCCAGCACATACACTCTCACATCTGTTCCCTCCCTGGCTCATGATTCCCAGGGGGCCCCCACCCCTGGAATTTCAGCCTCACCAGTTACTCTGGTTGGGTTGTTTACCCCTCCACTGGCTTGCTTCCTGCCCTTCCCGAGGGTCCTCCCCGACCCCCCAGAGCTCAGCATGACCCCCCAGAGCTCAGCACACACAATTGCTCACTCTGGGTATTTCAGACAAACTTTTCCTGGCATCTCAGACCACATTTGATTCCATCCAAAACACTATCTGTGATACCACCTCCACCACCCAACCAGCTCTCCCAGCAGGTCAATCTCAGAAATACAACCCTGCATTTTACATTCGACTCTTGTCATTAAAAGACAAGCAATTGAATGTGCTTTAGCGTGATTCTCTTAAATAGTCCCAGATGGTTTTTAAGTGTGTGTCTTTCTATAGTGAAGAGATTGGGGGTGGGGTGTTGGGAAAACAAAGAAATTCAGCTTGAAGTAGTCAGCTTGTGTTGTTTTAGGAGAGAAATTCATTCTGTGGGTGTCAGTGAAGCGTTAACATTCCCCCAGCAGCTCCAGAGAAATAGTTCTCCTGCTGTGGCCCACACCCCAGCTAATTTTGTTTTCATCGTTAGTTAAGGCAGTTGTCCTGAGCGAAGTTCTAGCACTAGCTCAATCATCTTTTAAATGTTAACTCTTAAAACAAAGTTGTCACTATAAACAGCTTTGCAATTTCTTGGTCACATACAGCAAATGATTTATTTCTCATAGTCTTAGTAAAGTCTAAGTAGGTTTTTTATATTTTCCTAAAATTTTGTATGAAACAGTTTTTTAAGCGATGAAGTGATGAATAGAACTGTTAACTCAAAGTCATATACCATAAACCTCATTAATCAGGACTAACCATTCTGACTTTGCAGTAAACTGTAGGCAAGAGGGAACCGTCAGTTAAGTTAATATTCTGGAAAAGTTGGTCAGGAATATAAACTGTTTAAGAAAAAAATCTTCTTAAGGAACTTCTGGAACACTTACTTGTGGGCAAAAATCAAACGTTCCTGATAAATGTTACGGATTTGGTTCACCTGTCCGGAAGAGCTCTGTCGGACCACCATGCTTTTCTTGCTCAATTGTTGGAATGTTTAAAAAAAATCAGTTAAACATTGTTTCTGTTTTCAGAATTTTCCAATTCAGATATTTTTTTCTGTTCAATCTAAATCTTTCCACCATTAAATAAAATTAGGAATGTTTTCCACTCTAGCTTAGCATGGAAGAAGAGACAGCCCAGCAGGCAAGCTCACTGTGAGCTGAAGCAGATCAGGTGCTGGCTGATAGGTGTCCACTGAGCATTGTCCTGTCTTCCTCTGTCTCATCCCTTGGTTTCATGAAATATGAAAATAGAGCATTGCCCTTTTCAGAAGAGATCGATGGCCCTGACAATGTAGCCCGATGGCTGCTGGGCACATTTAATTCAACGGCTGTGTGGTGCTAAGGATGGTGGATACGGACGTTGTTCTGTGAAGGCCTCGTCCTAGACCAGCTGGCTCAGACTCCTGTGAAGGTGAGCCGGGGTTCCAGAGCAGACAGAGCCCGCCCGCCACCCAGCAGCAGGGCC
Source organism: Saimiri boliviensis (assembly GCF_048565385.1). NCBI lineage: Eukaryota > Metazoa > Chordata > Mammalia > Primates > Cebidae > Saimiri > Saimiri boliviensis. The sequence goes on along the minus strand of NC_133464.1, from coordinate 3,786,624 downwards.
TAGCGGATCTGAGATCCTGGCAGGTCTGAGACTGCCATGGAGCCATACTCCATGGTAGTCATGATAAACTCAGGCTGTCATCTAATTCACTAATTAAATCAATTCATATATTAGATCACTTTTTGAGAAAATGATGTGACTCACTGTTTTTAAAAGCCTATTTTGGAAATGATGAACACAACCTTCTACCAGGCCAAAACCCATTGCACTTTGTAGAACTACATAATGGAACGAGCTTCATACTTCTTTGAGGTCCTGGATTCTGGTGAAAAACAAATTCTTCTATTTTAGCACCATGTGTTTCAAGCCCATAATCAGATAAAGAAGTAGAAAACACTCTGATCTGAACAAAATGAAGAAGTAGATAAATGGAAAAGTTTAGACCTTTAAGCAAATCGCTTGTTACTTCAGTATTTGGGGTATTGCATTTTTTTAATGCAAATGTTTTAAAAGAGATACTCATTTTGAAATAATGTAAGATGCCACTACAATCACTCTTACATTCTCAGTACACCCCTGAGAGCAACCACCACCCCACCACCCCACTAACTCACCTTGAATCCACACTTTAAGAGAAAACATACTTGCTGCAGTGCTTCTGGAGAAGGAAGATGGAGCCAGCCAGAGGTGGGCATCCATGCAGGGGAAGGTGTCTAATGGTCCCTCCATACCGCAGAAAATTCCCACCCTCTTCCCTTCTGGTGGGTGTCTTATATTTGTTGTGGTTTCTTTGCTCTTGTCAAAGACAAGTTTCCTAAGTGTTATCTCACTTCATCTGCACAGAATCCTTGGAAATAGAGGGCACAGGTGCAGTCATACCAAGTGCAGACAAAGAAAAATGCCAGTGGAAGTGAATAACATGCCTGAGGCCTCTGGTTTGTGAAGAGCTGGTTTTGGAACCGTGACTTTCTTTTACTTAAAGGGTTTGTCCCAAGCGAATTATTCTAGGTCCACACAGCTCTGTTTGAAGTACTTCGGTGGATGCATCCATCTGGTACTCTCAACCACCCCAGGAAAGAGACAGAGGAAGGTTATAACCACCGTGGCACTGGCGGGAGGAGAGAAAAGCACCCGGTGATGGTACAGCACACCCAGGAAAGTGCATCATTCCAGGGAGTGAAGGAGGAGTTGGTACATGCGGTGAAATACGGTATGATGAAGCCAACTCTTCATCTGTTTAAAGGGCAAAACCAAGTGTGACAGATTCAATAAGGACATGTCTTTAAGTTACCAATCGGGCACTATGTGTATTTTGTTTTTTGATAAATAGAAATTACTCTTCTGAAAATTGGGACGCACTGTGACAGGTTTCTACTGAAAGTTCACAGAGACTGAGTTTTACCATTAAGGACTTGAGGCTTTCCATGGCCCCTTTAACTGAGAATGGAACTTGATTTTGTTTTCAAGTCACTCTTATAGCTGCATGACTTCATCTCAAGCAAGCTAAATAAAGGAATTTTTGGTATTATAACGGTCACTAAGCAGACAACTGACGTGTCAGCGATTAGAAGGGGTAAGGTTTCAGGGCGAGTGTGGAAAGATACTGCTGTAACATGATGTTTTCCTTGGTGGCTTCATTGTGTAGGTGGGTGGCGAGTCGGAATGAAGCCAGGAGACGTGGGGCGGAGGCGGGGGGACAGTCCCAGCCCCAGAGCTCTTCCCATCCAGAATGTCAGTCCGATTGGGGCAAATCCCCTGAAGTCTATTGAAACTCCCCATCTGCCTGTTCACAATTCATCTAAGCAACTCTGAAAAGAGGATAAAAGCTCCTCAGGCCAGTATTTCTGGGACTCTGTTATGGTTCAAAGCAGAGTGCAGCACTTTGTTTTTGCAAGTGTCCGGTGTCTGGCTACCTCTCCTCTTGGAAATGCTCCTCCGGTCCGCGGGGCACCATGCGGTCCCCTGCCTGCGGTGCCTTCCCAGGCTGCACCTCCATGCTGCAGGACTGACTTGGCCTTCTCCTTTGAATGAAAGACCTCCTACTAGATACTTTTTGCTGAGAGCAATTAGTTTCCAAAACAGCAATTAAGAAGAGTTTTCTAGCAGTAACTGCCAGCCGAGTTGCCTGTTCTGACCTATTTTGGCTGAGTGGTTCCTCTCTAAATAGTTTGGTAATCAGGCTGCTAGGCTGCTGGGGAGACTTCCCCCCTACATTCCTCTATGGTGTGTCTCCCGTCTTCCCGACCTCACCGTGCTACTCATGAAATACTGTTTAAATAAACCCTTGATGTTTAGATTCTCTCAGGGTCAGTAATATTTTTTTTCTTTCCATGCAGCTTAAAAAAAAAAAAAGTAAAAAAGGAAATTTCCTGATATAATTTTCTTCTAGAAAGATCACAATGCTCTTACCATCCTCCAAAAATCAGCTTGAACATTTTATACTGGTATTAAAATATGCCAATAAAATCGTGCGATAGTACCGGGCCATTGCAAAGGACAGTGAAAGCCATAGATTGCAGTTCAATTACTTGAGAGTCATTCAAAGTAAGATCAAGATCAAGGGGCAAGATCAAGATTACTTGATAGATAGAAAACCTATCCCAAATCTCCATAATATGTTTTCTGCAGTAGTTTTTCGTTTACTCGTCTCAGATTTCCATGCTGTTGGAAAGAGAGGATGAGTCCTGATGTTTCCGGCTTGTTCACCTCAATAGCGATGAAGTCCTGTGTGGCTGCCTAGGCCCACACACACTCACGCCCGACCCTTGTTACTGCACTGCTGACTTCCACGGTGCCAGGAGGTGGGGAAGGAGGTACACTCACAGGCCCGACAGCCAGTGGGAGGTGGGGAGAGTGATGTGCTCACAGACCCCCGGCAGCTTTTGATTCAAATCATTCACAACCACGAAGCCAAGTTCCTAAGACCAAGGGCAGTAGGAGAGATCGGGGCAATATTCCAAACACCGACTCAAAACAGCCAACACAAGAATGCACTATCTTGTATTTATTCTCACAGTGTTTGCCTTTCTCTGATTCCTAGTGAGGTCAAGCACTTCTGTACAGCTCTACCGGTCATTTGGATAGTCTTTCTGTGATCTGCCAGCTCCAGCCCTGTGCCCATTTTTCGGTTGGGTGTCAGTCTCTGTACACACTTGAGAACTCTTGTATTCTAAATACAATCCTCCATTTGGTTACTTGTGTTGCAAAGACCTTTTTCTTCTCTGTGGCTTATCTTTTCTGTCTTAATGATGTCCAATAAGCTGATGCCTACGTTTTATTGTCATCCAATTTATCAATATTTTATAGTTAGTGTTTTCCCAAACTCATTCATTAATTCTAAATTTTGCAATAGATTCTGTTGTGTTTTCTACATATAAAATCATGTGATCTGCAAATGATGATGCTTTTACGTCTTTTTAGTCCTTATACGTTTTTCTTTTTTTAACTTATTATAGTGTCTAGAAATAGATTAGCAATGTTAAATCAAGAAAGGCTTATTAGCCAAGTACACATTAAGTAGACGTCACCAAAAAGTTTTGAAATGCATATTGGAACCTACATAAGCTATTTGCAGAACCCAAGCTCACTTTTTAAATCGTGGGATCTCCGAAAGAGCTTCCTGGACCATCTTTGAATGGAAACTGCCATGGGAAACAATTTTCAAAGTCCTCTTTGTCTGTAATGAGGTTTCGGTCAGATATTCAACTGCAAGAAGGATGTAAAGCAGGGAGGAAGTGACAGTGACAGCAGCACAGGCTCCTGCTCCTGTTGCCATGACGGACAGGGTGGCTCCCACACACAGCACCCTCTTCCACCGCAGCTTCTCCCTCTTCTCCCACTTTGTCCTCCTGAGTTTGACCATTGATGCTGGTATGTGATGTTCCTAAAAAGACAAGCACAGGCAGATAGAAGAAGAGAAAAATTGGGCACACAGAAATATGGGTTCCTCCAGATTTCTACTATGTTGACTTTTAATAGAGGAATCCCCTTCTATGTTTGTGCCATATGTTGCCATCTTTAAAAGTTCTATGTTGAAAGGTGGCCAATGAGTCCTTCCAGTAGTACCTGGTTTCCTTAGTAACTGGCTTGTCATCTATGTATGCATGCACAGTATTCTCCAGTGCACACTTACTTTGAGCAATCGTGAAGCTCACTGCTGAGCTCAGTCAAAGTCTTTCATGCCCTGAACACACCGTGGTATTTCTAGAAGCCCAAACCTCCATGGTGGCTATGCAAGTCGTATCTCTGAACCAGCAAGAAGCAGGTGCTTGTGTCATCCCAACCCATCGAGTCCTTGCAGGCAGCCAGGCTTGCTTCTGGAGAGGGCGGAGGGTAAGGGGCTGCAGCGGTGCTCGCGGTCACTCCCATCACACTAAGGAGATATTCCCGAGTGTCAAAGAAAACCACCGCTCCAGCCCCCTTTCCCACCTTGACTTATGCCCCCTCCCACCTTGACTTATGCCCCCTCCAGGGGTGTGGTGACCACCTGAAGGCCCCTGGCCCTGTCACTTGGAAATGTGGCTCTTTGAACACTGCCTGCCTGGAGGTGTACCTCTCATCGTCAGAGAAGGCCCACTGCTTACTCTTCATTAATGAAATCTGAGATGCTTCCACCTCCGTATTCTTGGAAAACATTAGGATTTCTACTCCCCTTGTAGCCCTAATGTCCTGGCACCCAATGTCAATCCACATCCCACCGCTTCGTCCAGGCCAGGCCCTCCCAGCTGTTTGCTGTGACACTGAGAAGCAGCTTTGCTTCCTGCAAGGGGGTGTGTCCTGGCACCGCGGGGCTGCCTCTCCTCACCCGTCCCCTCTCTAATTCTCTTCATGGGGCTATTTCTTGTAGCACTTTTTCTTCTCTGAACATTGTCTAACTTCCCTCAGACGGCTTATGATTGAGGTGTCCCTGGCTACCACCTGCTGTACCTGATATGGGAACAGGACAGTCCACAAGCTGTGTCCTGCTTCCACACCCCAGTCGTGTACGACCTTCCCCGTCGGGACCCGACTGTCCCTTCTGCAAGCTGAACTCCTTGCCATGTTTCTGTTCTTTTATTCTGGGCCTTGGGCAGCCCCGTCTGTTCTGGCGTACAGTTACGATGATAAATATTAAGAGTTCTTGCCACGTATGATAAGTTCTTATCACGATCTAGGTCCTGGGCAAGGCACTTTACGGGAATGACCTCAGGCGACCTTTGCATTAACCCTCTGAGATAAGAACTGATGTCATCCTCATCTCACAGACAAGGAAACTGAGTCTAGAAAGTCAGGTGGTGGGGGGCGCTGGCGCTGCCCATGCAGCCGAACTCCGGTGCTAGCCCCATGATCCTGCTGAGCTCAGCTGGATGGTGGTGACCGTGCTTGCTTTGAGGGCGAGGGTCACACAACAGGAGCGACCTGTGTCCCGGGTGCCCGGACATGGCCTGAACACAGAGGTGTTTGATAAAAATGCACACGTGCGTGCGGTCAGTGCCTCTCTCTGGGGCTGAGTAGTGTATGCCCTTAGGTTGGGCAGGAAAAAGGCCTTCTTGGGAGCCGTGACTCCTAACCTAGATTCAGCAAGACTGGCTCAGCTTTGGAGCTCTGCTTCTTTTGTTCCTCTGTCTACCAAGCACAGCAGACGTGGCCCGCGTTAACCCGTTATGAGCACCCCGCCATCTGCATGTCGGAAGTGCCTGCACAAGCCCTAAGGATTGTGTCCCAGAGGCTTCCTTTAGATTAGACCACGGAGTCACCGTCTGCCTGGGGAGCAGATCCATGGCCATATTCCAGAGAGCGTGTTCATGCTCATTTCTACTAAAATCCGGGTTTCGCACATGGGAGCCAGCTTCCGTTCCCAAGCAGAAGCTCATTCCATTTCCTTCATACCTATCGTGGTCATGGCACACTCATTCAGGATGTTTATGAGCCGGACATACTTGCTTCTTACCGTGTGGATTTATAATCTAAGCAACTTGGAAAAACCTCCATGCAGGATATTGAGGGACAGGTCAAGAAAATTCCAGTGCTTTCTCAAGAACAAATGTTATGCAGCCAGTATATAAGAATGCTTTTTTTCATGCAGAGCATTTAGGAGTATGGAGAAATGCTTCATCTTAAGACAAAATAAAGATTCAAAATTATGTAGAAAGTATAATCCGAGTTATGTAGAAAGAAGTGCAAGAGAAAAGACAGGGAGAGATGCTGAATGTTCTCCGCCTGGAGCTGGGCCGCTTCACCCCTCGGTCTGAGTCAGCAGTCAGATCCACACAGCCCGTCTTCAGTCCAGGGAGGGCGAATATAAGGAGCCAGGGGGCTCAGGTCCAGGTGACCTCGACTGTCTGTCTGTCCCTCACCTGAGCTGCCGCCCTGATCCCTGGGCATCTGCCCTCTGCAGAGGCTGAGCCCCTAGCCTGTGTCACACTTCTCATCCCTGGGCTTACCCTCAGCCCTCTGTGGTCAGGTGCAGGCCTTCATGGGGCCTGTTAATATCCTGTGGCTGGGAGTCCACTGGCCTCCTCTGGAGCAGGAGCCCACTGGGGTCCCACTGCCTGCAACCGTGTCTCCAACACAGGTGACCCCTGAGTTCTCTTTGTAACACTTCAGCCGAGGCTCCTGGAGCGGTTTGGCTGTGTCCCCACCCAAATCTCATCTTGAATTGTAGCTCTGTAATTCCCACGTGTTTTGAGAGGGACCCAGTGGGAGGTAATGAATCATGGGGGTGGTTTCCCCTATACTGATCTTGCGGTGAAGTAAGTATCACGAGATCTGATGGTTTTATAAGGGGAAAACCCTTTCACTTGGCTCCTGTTCTCTCTTCCCTGCCGCCGTGTAAGACATGCCTTTCGCCTTCTGCCGTGATTGTGAGGCGCCCCCCAGCCACATGAAAGTATCCTTTAAACCTCTTTTTCTTTGTAAATGATCCAGTCTTGTGTATGTCTTTATCAGCACTGTGAAAATGGACTAATACAGCTCCCTTGGTGTCCAAAGTGGTCACTGAGCTGCAGTTTCCAGTCCCAGGGTCCACACTGGCTCATCCAGACCCATCCCATGCCAGGGCTTGGCCACCTATCTCCAAGGTGGTGACGTTTTACTTTCAAACTGAGGAAGATAAAATTCTGGGTTCAAATTTATAAGCTGCCTTTCTTCTATGGAGTTTAAACTACTTCACATTTACTATTTCAGTATCTTCACGCCCCGTTTGTGAAGCAGGGGTGGGAAACAGGCAGCTGAGGCACACACTCTTCAAAGTCTCCACGAGATCCTGGAAGTTCGCTCCCCTGTGGTGTGCTTTGCAAAAAGAAGACTCTTGTGAGCTTCTGTTAGACTCATCCAGTCTCCTGCGGACAGCCACCATGTCACTTCTAACCGCCTTTCCACCCAGAGCTGACACGGGTGAAAATAAAAACAACAAAAGTTTGCCTCTATGTATCTTCTTGGAGTTTTTTGATTTTTAACGTTTTTGGTTTCAGCTGTTTTGAACTATTTTCTCTCCTGCTCTAGCACATTGAAGTTGGGAATTAATTAAGAGTGGGCCGTTTCCTCTTTTCCTGGAAAATATTCTGATGGCTGTCTTTGATAATATGTCTGATTGTCTCAAGCATAACCGATTTTTCATGAACACTCAGGGAATCATAATGGCACTGCACTCGGAAAGTTGAATATAATGGTGCTATTCATGAAAATAGATGAATTTTTTAAAAATGGGAAGTGAATATCAAAATGAAGTTGAACAAGTAGGTTTTTATAGGGTCCATAAAACAAAATGCATCTTAGAAGAGGCCTGGGAAGTGGGATAACAGTAGCTGCCATTCGAGGAGGGCTCCTGCACGCTGCCCTGGGCTGGGCTTGCTTTCTGATCCCTGCCACGACCTAGCCTCATTTTATCTGAAAAGGGCTATGTTGTGGAGAAAAGAGTTAAATATACCATTGTTCGCTTTCCTGGGGAAAGGGAGTCCCTTTTTCTCTGCAGCAGGGGTTTGCTGGAGGAACATAGGAGGCAGGACATGGACCTCAGGGGGTGGCGTCTCATCTGCAAGCGGCTCATCTGGGAGCTTCCTTCCTGAAGATGTTTGAACGTATTGTACACAGAGCCTTGGCCCCTGAGCTTTCTTCCTGAAGCTTTCGCTGATCAGCAGCAAAGCTGTTTGGAAGCCTCCAGCAAAGGCAGTTCGCCCGCTGCTCCCTCTGAAGCAGTCCATGGGAAGAGTCACTGCATTCTCTGGCATTCTCTCCACAGCATCCATTCCCGGGCGGCCTGGGTTACCTCTGTGTTCCTTCGAGGAACACGCACACCGCTTTCTATGCAGGTTACATCAGGTGCTGCTCTGGGTGCTGTGCTGGTTAGCAATGCCGTTTTCAGTGTTCCCAGGATAAATGAGGGGCAATGAGGAAAACGGGCTACATTTGTGTGTGGATGCTGACGCTGTTTTGTACACATAGGATGTGTAATATATGCTTACTGCATTAGATCCCTAAGCCTGTAGGGCAGTGACAGATGCAGTCCTGTCACTCTGAATCTGAAGTTCTGGAATGGGGCATGGGTGCCGGGAGTTTCAGAAACACCCAGCAAGATGCTGATCACCAGCCAAGTTTGGAAACCACTTGCTAGGGTTCAGAGCCCAGTCTCTTCCCATGCAGTGACTGCTCAGTCTTAACAGAATATTCTGTGAAGGACACTGTGCCCTGCATGAAGGACACTGTACCCTGCTGTTTGCGATCGTAAACGTAAGATTTAAAATGGGTTGTCCTAACCAGTAAGTGCCAGCGAGGGCCCAGCAGCTGACGGACAGTGGAGTCTAGAGTGACGGGCACAGGAAGTGGTCTGGCAGCATCTACCAGGGCTGGAAGCCATTGCCAGGCTCGAGCCAGAGCAGCATGGGCAGGGAGCCCCGACAGGGAGTGGAAGTGAGATTGGACCAGCGTCAGAGGGCAGATGTGCTGGTAGTGGGGTCAGAGAGAGTTGCCTTGGAATTCACAAAGCATGGTCCATGGTCAGTCCAGGGAATTTTGAAGGTTTAGGCTCATGTCCCTGCTTAGCCACACTCTTGCTATCCAGAAGTTCCTGCTCCACTGCTGACCAAAAGTAGCACCCGACACGCTGCTGGAAGCTCTAAGAATCTGAAGTCCGCCTGTCCCGGGGAAGTCCCTGCAGCAGGTTCTGCTGTGTGTGCCTGTGTCCCCAAGACATTTCTCAGGACGGCTTTGGGAAAAGCAAACACTTTTTAACTGTTAAAAATAGGGAGAGCCTAGATACCTGTGAAGATTACACGCAGCCCACTAAATGGCCACGCTTCAAAAGTAAACAGCATGATACCAAACGCTCGAAGTTCCTGTTGTTGTTGCTTTGTGGGTTAAGGAGGCTGCCTGTGGCTCACTCGGATCCTAAGCTGATCTTTAAACTAGATCTTTCCGTGATCCCTTGTTGAGTCAGTTTCATGTGCATTTTATTAGATTCTATAAATGTTTCACTAGTTGATTGTAATAATTAGAGAAGAAATGTCTTCATCGATTTAAGAGGAAGGAATATTCTGTTAAGACCGAGCAGTCACTGCGTGGGAAGAGACTGGGCTCTGAGCCCTAGCAAGGCTCTGATGGTGAGGGTCACCATGAGCTGGGAAAACAAGCAAAAACGCAAAGAAAACAGTGAGAGAGAGAGAGGCACGGTTACTGAGCCGTGTGGCCAACTGTTAAAACTGAGGGAAAAGACACAGAAAATGTTGTGTGGGGGTAAAACGCTCCCCGTGAAGAGCACTGAGGCTCCAGGGAGCCCTCTGAACCCAGATAATCCTGCTAGAGCAGGAGGGAGCTGGCCTGGGCCTTCCCAGTTAGCGCTTGCTGAAAACAGTGCCCCTCTGCAGAGTAGCTGAACCTGGGACCCCAGGGATGGTTTATCTGTAAGATGAGGAGAGCCAAGGCCATCCGGCCATCTCTGCAGCTGGGAAAAGGAGTGATTGTTTTCTTGAGCCTGGATCTGCAAGGGGAAAAAATGCCTTGTTTCTGTCTCCTGAAGACACAAGCTGAAAAAATGTCTGGCTGCTCTTCCCCGCCCTCCCAGGTTCGCTCCCACAGCCAAGAGCGCCTGGCCGCTGCCCTGAAGCCGGAGGTCACAAGCATGTGTAATAAGAAGCTCGGGTTTTGTTTGGGGCTTTGTTTTGTTTTCTTAAGTATCTGCAGGACAATGTTTGGAAGAGTCATATGCCCCATAAAAGGAAGAAAGTGATACTCTTGGATTGTAATCAGGGACTTGTGGCTGGCCCTTATGCCTCTGCCTTCAGTACTGCAGGCCCAGGCCTTCCACGGCCAGTCCCGAACATCCTTTCTGGAGATGATGGGGCCAGTTCTTTAAGAAATTTTTGTTCAAGTTATTATCCTGTAAGAACAGAGCTGAACCTCAGAGATGAAGAGTGTAATGGAACACAGAGGAAGTTCAGTTTACTTGATTTTAAATGGGCCGAACGGTTGGATTTCTTGCAGAAAACCATCGTTTAGCGAAACAGGACTGAATTCTGATGGACAGCAGGTGGGGGAGGGGCAGCAGGTCATCGCAGCAGCGCCATGATGAGATTCCAGGACGGAGGAGGGAGTCCGCGGTGCTTGCATATTTGGGACTTCATCTTAGGGAAGTTACCTAGAATCTCTGTAGCGTCCAGTTTTCATGGGAGGAATATCATGGGAATAGGGGTCCCTGACCCTGGACACCTGGTTGGTCAGTCTCAAACGAGTTTACTGCCCCTGACCCAACTGTGAGGACCCAGCCAGAGAGAGTGCATGTCAGCCTCGGCTCCCAGCGGCACGGCCTCTTTCTCTACAAGCCTCAGATTTAGGGGAAAACAGAAACAAAAACACAGTCAAAAGTAGGTCTTCATTAATAAAAGACGGATCTCCCAGAATTCATCATCTTGCTCATCTTTTCCAGTTCTGGAAATCCGATCTTTGAACCTGATATCCTCAGTCTTAGCACAATACCTGCGACCATAATAGATGCTCAGTAAACTTGATGGGAGGAAAAATCAATGAAGGAAGCGAAGTAGAGGTGCTGGGTCCCAAGGAGTTCCTGATCTGGACCATCCAAATAATGGCAGTCTATGGCGCTTTAGAAGCATCCCAGGAACGGAACAATGGCACTCAATGAAACCGTATAAACTCATAAAGTATCCCGTAACTAACCCAGTATAGAACAGCAACACTATTTACACTGATTGGAAGAAGGTTCATGCTGGCGGTTTATGATGTTGTCAGCATGGCTTGAATCCTTGAGGGTGGGTGACAAGTAGAGTGGATAATAAATGGGCCCCCTGGTTCGCAGAGCCTGGGAACCTCTGTTCCAGTGGTGCCCCTGCAGCCCCCTCTAAGAGGACAGTTTAGCCTCAGATACAGCCACAGTCGTCATCTAAGCTGACTACAAATACAGCAGATCCACCTTCGCGAAGACTTCATTCTGAAGACGTAAAAGCAAGAAAAAGGATGAGAAGACTCGAGAAGGGTGAAAGTGTGAAAAACAAATGTTTAAGGTTCATCGCCTCCGAAGAGTGCTTCTCCTAGCCCGGGGACAGAAGGGTCCAGTCCTCGGGACTGCTGCAGAAGAAAGGAAAGCAGCCCTGGAGCTCATGAAGACATGACGAGGCACAAAGAACAGCACAGGGACAGGGAGTCTTTGAAAGCATCTCAAGGTCCCTCTGTGTCCTTGGCTGTTACGTTGCCCAAGAGCAAATCGCAGCTCCTCACTTGCTCCTGGCTCTGCATGTGTGCGTGCGACCCATGGGTCCTCTCAGCGTGTTTTCAGCCTCACCATTGTGGGGACCTCAGAGGACTGACTCTGCTCCTTCCTGACTTGCGTTTGGGTGTCTGTGGGTTGCTACCAACAGGAGGAGGCGGATCATCTATTAAGGGAAAAGATTTCACTGACCTGGCAGGAGGGAGCGTCATCCGCGTTTGACTGTTTATGGTATGTCAGGGAGCTGGTTCCTGGCAGTGGCTTCCCCGGGTCTGGGGAGGGGTGTGCTGAGGGTGACACGAACACTGAATCACGACAGAGAAGTGAAAGAAGCCCGCCCTCCACTTCTGGCATTCACTGAGAGGGCCGTGGCAAGCACTGCCTTCGCGTCAGAACCCCATTTTAAAACACGTCCAAGCGCGTGGCGTGATCGGGACGAGGGGCTTCTCTCCAGTGGAGTGTCAGACCCACGCCGCTCTGCGCAAAGCTCTGTGTTCCCTGCCTTCTCTCATGATTCCACCCATGGCCAGGAATTCCAGCTTCTGGGCATCCATCCCTATGAACTGTGACTAAGTGTGGCTGTGGGGTCCCTGACGAGCATCAGGTTAGGGGAACGAAGTCTACATAGTCTGTGGCTGATGAGATGTTGTTACGGATTTACTGTTCAGGGCTGTTGGCTTCTGCCACCAGCTTGTCTTCTCCCAAGGGCAAGGGGCCTGCCTGTTGGCTCTTAGATCTTTAGCACTTAGCAGACTCTCAGAAGTGTTTTCTAGAGGACGTTCCATGGAGAGTGTCCACGGCACTGCTGAAAACAGTTCCACTTTCAGAGGAGTGGAGCGGGAGCCCCAGGCGTGGTCATGGGGCCCCGGCTCTGGAGGCGCCAGACCGAGTTGCTGTGTCAGGACCGGCTCTTCACTTCTCCATCTGGAGGTGTTTCTGCTTTATCAGTTCTTTATCACTTGCTCCCTGTTCCCAGCTCCATCTCACTGCCAGAGGGCCGAGGTTTCCTGGCTTTTGTCGCACTGTGGCACAGAGTCTGTTTTGAAAGGACAGGAGCATAATAAAAGCGGATACGAAAGCAGGGCCACATGACATCACGCAGAATATGGGAGGAAGTCCACACTTGTGGATGTTTATCATCTCAGCACGTTGGCTGTTTGTAATATGATAAGAGGACTTTTGATACACAGGGGACTGCAGGCCTTGCTGCTTAGACAGGACTTAGGAATTTTTATCTTACGCTCATAGTGACAAACGGAGAATGGGGATCTTGGCCTGGATCCCAAGTGACCCTGGCTTATTGGTTGACTTTGGGTAGAAGGTTCAGCATAGTTGAGCCATTTAAATTGTGCCTATGCCAGCCACCCACTGAATTTTTAAAAAGAAGGAGAATAAAGGAAGCTAAGAATCAACATAGTAGAGATGAATTAGCCTACTAAATTTTTCCTTTCAAAATCTAACTTCAGAGAAATCGATAGTATATAGAGCTTAGCATTAAATTAAGACCTCTTTAAGGTTAATTCTGTAAGCCATATAGGGTCAGCATTATCTGCATGCTAACTGAATGAGAATTCTAAGTACTGGGACTATGCCTGTAATCCCAGTACTTCGGGAGGCTGAGGCAGGTGGATCACACAGTCAGGAGTTTGAAACCAGTCTGACCAACATGGTGAAACTCCATCTCTACTAAAAATACACACAAAAAAATTAGCCGGGTGTGGTGGCATGTGCCTGTAATCCTAGCTACTCAGGAGGCTGAGGCAGGAGAATTGCTTGAATCCAGGGGTTGGAGGTTGCAGTGAGCTGAGACCAGGCCACTGCACTCCAACCTGGGCAACAGAGCAAGACTCCATCTCAAAAAAAAAAAAAAAAAAGAAGAGAATTCTAAAACATGCAAGTATCTCCATACACAGCAACCTCCTTGAACAATGACAGTGTTGACACCTGCCGTTCTCTGGGTCTCATCATGAGATGGGATACAGCAGCATCTCCCTCCACTAGGGGAAGATAATAAAACACAGGTTAGGAACATGGTCCACAGATGCTGGGTACTTCCTGCTGGGAGCCGGGCCCTGTCCTCAGCTCTTCCCATGGGTTAAAATCTCCTTATATTCTAACAGCAACCCTGGGAGGTAGAAACAGTAGGTTCTACCCATTTTTTAAATGAGGACACTGCAGGGCATGTGGGGTGAGCATTCCTCACAAGACACCTCCCCAAAACGCCAGCCTGGAGCCCCGGCATCCTTGGTCCAAAGCAAATCCAGTTCCTCCCAAACACAGTGCCATTCAGAGCAAACGAAATCCGCAGCGCTGGAGACCCGCACACCCAGCTGGAAGCTTAGGGTGAAAGAAAGGCACAAGACAGGATGGTGGCACTCTGGAGCCCAGGAAGAACTCATCTGCTTGCAAACACTCCAGATTAAGCATTAAAAGGATAGAAAAATAACTGTCTTCATGCACTAGTGTAGGAGAGTGGGGCAGAACTGGCTCCTAAAATTCCACACTCAGGACAAACACTCTAAAAATAGTGCTCAAACCTAAAAATGTGTGCATGCATGCTGATTCCAAATAAGCCTCATCAGCAGAAGTTAGCGTCCAAAACTTGGTCTAACCTAGCCCACATGCAGTCCTCAGAGGCTGACGCTGTAGTGACTGTCTGTGTGGTCTCCGTGCATCAAACGCAAGAATTAAAAGCCCAATGGCCTGCTGAGGGGCAGAGAGGAGTGGGATTAAAAATCCACTGTTGGAATTTCCAGGTGGATAATCCACTCCTAAATAACGGAGTGCTGCCTGTACCCGTCTGTATGCAATGGCTGCTCCTCTGCTGGCCCCAGGAACAGGCGTCTGCTATGACTTAGGGCAGATTTTATGCACAGACATTCTTCCAGGCATATAAAAAACTACTGAGTGTGAGATCACAGCAAAGGCATCCTCAATCCCTGCTGAGGTGGGAAGCCATAGGTGTACACCGTCTGAAAGCTGGCAGGTGTGATTCGCTTTTCAGCATACCTCCAGGAGAAAGGGCAGGGCAGAAATGCAGAAATTCTAACCCAGAAGCCAGGCCAGCAAGTAGGTAAAATGGCTGTAAGTGTGGGCGTGGTGTTGCCCGTGGCCTCAAAGCCCCTGGGACTTTGATGGTCAAGTTTGCAAAGGTGAAGCTGAGGCACCTGCGGCAGAGCCTGCCCGGGCGGCTCAGGGCTGCTCTCTACATGCCAAAGCCAACGGGGACCCTCCCTGCCTAGACCAGTCTTCATCAACCAGAACAGAAATCTTATTGTATTCTGAAAAAGGATTGCTGGATCTCTTTCATTCCATGCTTTCCAGATTTTTTTCTCCTAAATTTAGCACAGAAGGCGGATTTTGGACAGAACTCTTAAACTGAACATGCTTTTCTGGAATAAATAGCTTCAAGAGCTGTATCCACTTTGTTTCTTACAAACGGTGCTAATGTTTACCTTAGACCTATATGCCAACACTAACAACATACACATTTCACTCACTGCCGAAGGATACCAAGAACTGGCATGCCATATAAATAATTAAAATTCAGTGTAGATAATATGTGAGGTAATGCTTATATTAGATGATGTCTCGGTGGACTGTCTCTCCCTAACTGAACAGAACAAAAAAACATAGCTCATAAATAGGTAAGGGCATTTATTTGAAATGTAACATGCAAAACGCTTTACTGCACGTGCACCTGAACACTCACTTCTAGCTGTGATTACATTGGTGGCCTCTTGAACAGGCGTTAAAAGCTGCTTGTAAGCTGCTCTTCTCAACCCGGAGACTGAACAAAATCCCTAAGGCTATTAAAAGGATGACATGATGACAAATACCCCGCATAAAAGATCATCTTTTGCGCGGCCGATGTTCTTATTAGTTATTTGGTGAGAACATTGACATTTAAGTGAGTAGTAAATGAGAGGATATTGAAGCAGGCTGTTTGTTACAGCACATTTCCTCTAACTCATACTCGCTGATAGGCAATTGGAACAGAAGCGAATGATGTCAGTATGAAATGGAAGTCACCTTAGTTCATGCATGACGTTTTTCCTAGCATGATGTTTGCACCTCTGAGGAACAGGGTAGCTGAAGGGTACGCAGATGAATATACGTCAGCAGAGCAAACTCAAGGAACAGAACTCTTCATGAGACCCCAAGGCCCCAGTATTGTCTCTCTTGCCTCACGGAGGCACACCCTCTGCTTAGAAGGGCTTTCTGCACAGTTCTTTCAATCTTTGGTCATCCTGTCCTTGCTCTTTTTAACGTAGCAGTCTGAGTACTTCCTCACACCACCTTCTATGAAACTACGCTGTCACTTTTCTTTAAGATAAAGTGCTTTATTTACTGCAGTATTTCTTTATTCGGGAAATTAACATGCCTATTAAACTATGCTATTATTTTTATTAGGGTTGTTACCAATTTTATTAAGGCCCTAGTTACAAAGTTGCATCAGAATTGAGTGGTCTGCCCCAGCTCTCTTTGTCCCATGGACCTTGTTGGTTTGGTGTGTGGTATTGCAGAGTGTGAGGATTTTTCAGAAACAGTCATGTGCTGTGTCACAGCAGAAATGCCTGTTCCTAAAAAGAATGGGTGGGGAGGAGATGTGAATCAATGTGATTTGACTTTCTTCTTCCCCAGGTGAGTGGCTGGTGTGTTTGAGAGGGAAGGTGAGGGTGTGGAGGACATTCCAAGCTGAACGAACGATGTGTCCAAAGCAACTTCTTTGCGGCGGATGGAACCACAGAGGTGTTCACACTCCACGCATTGAAAATCCTCACATTCCACCAGTGTGTAAAATGTGTGCTTAAGCACTCAGCTGTAGTTGAAAGAAAAAGAGACTTTGAAAGTGGAGGGAACAGGGAATGCAGGAGAGCAGGACCCCTGTCAGTGGGTCTCAGGAGAAGCGAAGTCGGCTGGCCCTGGGAAGCACAGGGGTGGAGAAGTCAGAGGTCGTCAGATGCTGGCTCCACATCCTCACCTTCCCTATCAGCGCAGCTGAGACCCAGTCAAACACACCAGCCACTCACCTTGGGAAGAAGAAAGTCAAACTCACATTGAGTCTGACTTTCCCACCCATTCTTGTCCCCACCCATTCTTCTTAACCCGATGTGGACTCTCAACTAAAGGGTTAATATCAGAAGCACCCACCTAGCTAAGTACCCACCTCGCCAGTCATCAGATTGACAAAGACATGAAGGGTGGCAATCTACATGAAGGGTGGTGAAGGAGAGGAGGCGAGGGAAGGTGGTTTCTGGCAGTTGGCCCATTGACAGACGCCCTACTGCTGTGAGGGACAGAAGTCACGTGATGTAGATAGAACACCCAGGCCCCCGTGTTGTTCCATCTCAGCTGCACCCGTGCAGGGGTTCCTGAGCACAGGGGACCCCTTTCTGCAAGGTAGCTGGGTGTGTGTTGCTTCTCAGGATAGTGCTGGCTGTGTGTCTACTTCACAATGACATCAAGAAGACGGGCTTTGAGATGCTGTCTGACCCCAGCTCCAGAGCACTGCTGATGTATCCGGGCAGCCCCAGCCAGTACCCTGGGCTGCCTCTGTCACCCTCGCAACCTGGGGGCCAGGGGCCAGGAGCGAAGGCCAGCGAGAGGCGATTTTGGAGACGTGGAGCTTTCCTGGGGGTTGGTGGGGGCTGAAGGAGCAGCCTTGAAAGAGAACTCTCTCACACTTGAGGCTTTTCAAGAGTTGTTTCAGCTGTAACTCAAAGCCTTGGGAATCCCAGGCAGGAAGTCATTTAAGATCAACTTTCGGGATCAAGTGAGTAAGACCCTATTCAAAGGAGAGTTTAGCCATGAATTCATAAATATATCTAAATTGCAATGAAAATAAATCTCAGCAGCCTTAGCCATAGATCCCGTGGTAGCCATAGACAGTTAAGGGGCAGTGGCTATGACAGGGGTGATGGGACAGATTTCGGGAAGTAACTTGGAGTGACAAGACAGGGACACCAGAACTCTAATGGCCAAGACATTCGAAGACCGGCAAGGAGACCTTCAAATGCAGGTAACTCATACTTGGACGGAATGCCCTCCGGTGCTCCGAGATGGAAATTGCCTGCCTTTCAGTGCCGTGTTCTGTGGCTCCAGCACCCTGCTGTATGCCCACTAAGAAGACTGCTTGTCACATGTGCTGCCCACGGTCCCGCCCACCTGACGACGGCCCCACGCCCATGTTCACACCCTGGGTGTTTGCTGCGTAGGTTCCAGGCTTCTAGTCCAGATGACTCAAGATGAGGCACCCTGAGTCTCCACCCAGCACCTAATAGAGCCACCCAACAAATGAGGACGCAGGTCCTCCCTGGTGAAGGCCGGGTGCTCTGGAGACCAGCGGGAGGCCATGAAAGAACAGGGAGGGCGGGCTCTGGACGGAACCTCATCCCCTGCGCTCACCGTGGCTCCCTGCCAAGTGCGAACACCTGGGTGCACGCCTCCGCCTGCCGGGCCCGAGTACACACCTGCCTTCCCCGTGGTGAGGAGGCCCAGCTCAGCGCTGCCTTTTGCTTCTAAGAAGGCAGAGTGTGAACTGTGAAGATGTGGCCAGGGCAGAGGCTGTGTGTCAGGAAATGCCCAGCCCCCTTTCCTCGCTCCAGCAGATGGCCCACCTGTCCTCACCTGAGGCCAGGCTCACCCATGCTCTGAGATCATCTCTAGCCCGGGACGAGGTATTTCCAAAAAAGCGTTGGCTCAGACTGCTTTGGCAGGGCCTCAGCTCTCATTCACTAGTCGGGAGCTCCAGGCCAGGGAGCCAGGCATTGGTGACCCCTCGGCTCCAACGGCTTGAGGGGCTGAATTCCATCCTGCTGTGGCTCCGCAGGACCGGTCACTTCTCTGCCAGGACACTGCCCCTTGTCTCGCCCTCTGCCGCATCATTCACGCTCCAGGCCGGGCCCTCACAGCTGCTCTTCAGCCTCCCGGGTTCTCAGCGGTCCTCACCTAGGGCCCCGCCTGCCTTAAACGTCTCAGGATGACCGGTGCCAGTGGGATGGACCTTGGCCTTAGGCCCACCACACATTGCATGCCCTGGCAGTCACATTCCTGATTCGTTTCTGGAGCCAGTCCTGCCTGTCAGGACCCAAGCCCCAGCACTGAAGTGCGGCCGTCAGAGGTGGCCCTGCCTACCACACACTGTGTGTGGAAAACACCCCAGACATGGAGCTCCCCGAGCGGAGATGGAAGGTGGCCCAGTTGGCCAGTCACTGCTCATTAGAGGCATAGGTGTGCAGGCATGAAAACACGCAGCTTGCTGCCGATGACTCAGGGGAGGGCACTGAACGTCATGCCTCCTGGTTATGTCTTGCCGCCGTGTTGAACCAGGAGGGGAATGATCCCATTCCTCAGGTATTCGCCTGGAGACAGTGAAGGAACGCTTCCAGACAGGAAGGCCGGCTGTCTTCCTAAAGAGTGTCTAGCCCATCTCTTATTAAACTACTGCCATTTTTTCCTGGTTCTCCCGTTCCAAATACACAGCCTGAGCTCCTCCTTCCTTCTCTGAGTCTCCCAGTTCCATGACAGGCATCGATGCAGTCATAGCTGCTGGAACTCCTAAACATTTTCGGTTCCTATAGTTCCTGTAATTTTGAATTGGCACAGCAATGCTGGCTGCCAGTTTCAGAACAGGAAAAAGAAGAGCTCTAGCAAGATACTTTGAATTAAAAAAAAAAAAAAAAAAAAGTGAAAGAACTACAATTTTTTTTTTTTTTTTTTTTTTTTAGCACTTTGATGGATTAGAAGTTCAGCAACTGGCACTCCAGAAAAGCCCATGGGACTTATTTATTGTATGTGGGGGAGCACCCCTGGCCTGCAGGCATTTCACCATCTTTAGCTGGTGACTATTTCAAGACCATTCTGTAGAGTGAACACATTTATTTAGGATGCCCTTGAAACACTGTTAAACAAAGGAAGCTGAATTGGCTGGCTTTCCTGCCCGGCATATGGGGAAGAAGGATTTGTTCTGAGTGGCACAGCTGTGACCTGCACTTCCTCTTCCATATACCTTGCCCTGCTAATACCATGTTGGAATTATTTCCTTAATTTCTAAAGCTGCATGTGCGGAAATGGCTTATATTTCCTGTTTTGATAAACTAATAGAACTTTACTGGGAACCTTGTTCCCGAGTTGGCTTTCTTCTCTTTTGGCCTCTTTTTTGATTAAAATAATAATTCTAAAAGTCCAGCTTCACTGGAATGGTGTCAAAGACGAAGACTTGTATAGATTTTTTTTTTTTTTTTTTTTTTTTTGCCTTGAAATGAAAACGCTCTAAAAGAGGATAGCTTTTTAACAGTAGGCAGTGTTGATCTTGCGTATCACTTAGCGTGGGTTATTCAGCGTTCCTCTGTGGAGGGAATTTGGGTTAGATGCTGGGCCCAATCCAGTCGTCACATATCTGCAAATTCCCTTCAGAGGATGGCTCTTGTTGGCTGGAGGTAAACTGCCTTAGAAAGACTTCCTTGGACAAGAAGTTTCTTGGAACATGTAAAGGACAAAGTAGTCTTTGTTTGGGACAGATGAGTTTTGTTCTTGCAATAACTCGGTACTACTCATTTTCTATGTGCACATTGGGAGCGATGGCCAGCAGCTTTTTCATTCGTCTATGTGGCACCCACTTTAAACGATACTTATGTCTGCAGAGGGCTGGATGCATTTCCCATGGTTTGTTCCCCCACTGTGCATGGGTGATTTGCAGTAGTAGTAGAGAAATCGCTAGTCTCAAAGAGTTTAAATCGTTTATGCGTTTTATTTTCTGGCATTCAGGTTGTCATTTAAACCTATTTTTTAGTGCCTTAAATGTAAGTACCAGTCTGCCATGGAGATAAGTGACACTGGTCAGTTTCCTCCGCGTTTTGAGACAGGGCCATTCCTCGGACATCCACCGAGGAGGACACCCTTTTCCCAGGCAGCAAAGGACTTTCCCTCCGCCTGGTGGCACAGGACCCTAGTGAAGGCAACACGATACTCTCTTCTCACTGTCGTTGAGTCGCTCACAGAATAGGCAAGGCAGCAACCCGGTGGACCGGATGTCCTCTTAATCCTGCAGCTGCCACTCTTGATCTTTGCTCTGACTCCACTGACTCCCACTGATAAATGACAGAGCCTCTGCTGGCAGCCAGAGAGCCAGTGTCTCCAAGCAAGAAATTCTCTGCTTGATCCCGATAGGAGCCTGGCCCAAGTCACTGGAACCTGGTTTTCCTTAAAGGGTTCCATGACTTTTATTCTTCTAGAGGTAAAAGACTTACCAAGGAATCTAGATTGTGCGACTAGAGTGATTTGATGTTTGGGATAAATCTATGCATGCAAGCGGATGGATTTTTATAGCTTCTTTTTTTTTTTTTTTTTTTTTTGAGACACAGTCTCACTTTATCACCCAGGTTGGAGTGCAGTGGCGCAGTCTAGGCTCAGTGAAACCTCCACTTTCTGGGTTGAAGCAATTCTCGTGTTTCAGCCTCCTGAGTAGTTGGAATTACAGGTGGGAGCCACCATGTCCAGCTAATTTTTGCATTTTTAGTAGAGACATTTGCCATGTTGACCAGGCTGATCTTGAACTCCGCAAGTGATCCTGAGCCTCTGCCTCCCAAAGTGCTAGGCTTACAGGCGTGAGCCACCACACCCAGCCCAATTTTCATATCTTCCTAAATGTAATGATGCTAAGATTTAAATAAGACTCCAAGGAAAAGAATTCCCATATAAGAAGTCAGACTCCCATTCTGCACCTGGAAAAAATGTCTGTTGCATTCCAGTTGAGTAGAATGTAATCTAAGGCTTCTGGAAAACACATCTTATGCCTTTGCATATGCTGCCAACTAGCTTCTAAACATTTCTAATTCCTATAATTTTGAATTGGCACAGCAGTGCTGGCTACCAGTTTCAGAAGAGGAAAAAGAAGTGTTCTGGAAGGATACTTTGAATTAAAGAAAGAGAGAGAGCACGAAAGAGAGAGAGAGAGAGAGAGAGAGAGAGAGAACTACAATTTTTTTAGCGCTTTGATGGATTAGAAGCTCAGCCACTGAGTCCTCAGGGCTTAGAGCTTCCCCAGATGCACACAGGTCACAGAGGTCAAAGCAAGGTCCAACAGCCATCACTTTTCTAGAACAGACATGCTTGGGGTCCACTGAGTCATGAAACATGCTGAACCTGTAACAAATCCTACCTTCTATAGCGCCCAGGGTGATGGTTCCGTGGTTTCCAGCTTTCTCGCTATCTCTAGGCAAAGCCTGTTTTCACAATGCCAGTCCAAGGTAAGGCTTTGCAAAATTCAGTGTGCTAACCTGGAAGTCAGGCTGGAAAGCAGGTTCTGCTCCAAGGATGGTGGGGTGGGGCCTGCATTCCTCACCAGCTCCAGGGTGATGCCCATGGGGCCTGTCCACACGCTTGCCAGGCAGAGTCCAGCTGGGAGAGCAGCTGCCCTTCAGATAAGCACTCACGACCTCTTTGACTTTGTGTCTGAGTCTCTGCCTCTGGTCAGTGTTCCTCTCCCTTTTATTCTCTCCCATTTTATTTGAGGTACAACTTCCAAGTAAATCTTCCTCAAAGTCTCTGTCCAGTGTCTTCTCCACCACCTGCTCTCTCTCGTTTCTTTCTTTCTTTCTTTCTTTTTTTGAGATGGTGTCTCGCTCTGTCGCCCAGGCTGGAGTGCAGTAGTGTGATCTCGGCCTCTGTGAGAGCTGGGCGTTAGGGTTGCTCTACACACTTGCTGCCTTGAAACCTCCACCTCACAGGCTCAAGCCATTTTCCCACCCCAGTCCTCGAAGCAGCTGGGAACACAGGTGTGCACCACTGCGCCCAGTTATTTTATTTTATTTATTTTATTTTTGGTACCGACAGGAATTCACCTTGTTGCCCAGGCTGGTCTTGAACCCCTGAGCTCAAGCAATCTGCCTGCCTTGGTCTCCCAAAGTGCTGTGCTTACCGCTGTGAGCCCCCAGACCCGGCCTTGTCTCCGGCCTCTTTGTCCCTGTGGCTTTCTCTGCCCTGCTCCTCCCTTGCCAGCGTGGGTTTTGTCCCTGTGAACTGGTACAAGAATGACCCATCCTCATGTCTTCCTCGCAGCTCAGAGACATTCAAGTCCACCGTGCTTCTTACGTTTAAGCTGCTTTGGACTCTCTTATTTCCAAAAATGTATAATTCACATTTATTTTTCAGAACTATTTCTATTGGTTCCACAGCACTAACGATGCCAAGAGCTGCAATATCAGACGTAGCAGCCCCTTGCCTTTGTCCACAGTGCCTCCACCAGCTTCTTTAATTCCCCTGCCTTTTCTTGAGGGAGCAGATGAGTCCGTTCAGTTCTGGCCTCCAGGTTGGTGTGTTACGAGATAGTTGGCAAGGTGGGACTGCCTGCAGGCCCTCAGTAAATGTTCATTCATTTGCTGAGGGAAGTAATGATTCATCCCCCTAGGCAAACTCCTTCCATGATTTGGAATTTAGGTCTGAATTTTCCTGGCTGCACACCTGGGAAGCCACTGCACTGGCTGTCAGCTGTGTAGGGACTACAGAGGTTCAACCATGGGTACCAAAAAGCAGTGCTAGGTTGAAATAGAGTCCTGAGCTGCAAGCTGGGAGCACAGCAGTGTGGGGCATCCTGAAAGTCATAGGAAGAATGGGCTTCAAGTCACTGCAATCCAAGATGCTCCTGATTCCCTGATGATGATGATGGCGTGGAGCTCATGCCCTCCTAGGCCTGGAGGTTAGTAGTAGCCAGTCTGTCTCTGCCTTCTAGCAGTGAGAGCCTCAGGCTGTCAGGCAGGGAGGCTGGCCTTGGAGGGTAGGCATGGCAGGAACAGTGGGCCACAACAGAGCCCTGGGGCACGGGCCTGGGCACAGCGAGTCCTCTCCGTTAACAGGATCACGCAGCGCTTAAGGACCCAGTCCCCCTAATTTGCTCTCTAACCATCGCCTTCTTCACAGCTCTTACCAGAATTTAAATTATGTGGGTTTAGTTCTTTGTTCACTTACTTAACCTTCTTGTCTAGGTGGTCACAGGCCACAGGGCAGGAGCAGTGTCTAATCTGCCCCCTAGTCTATGCCCAGAGCCCAGCACAGTGCGTGGCACATCAGTGATCATGAAAGAGTGAATGAATTTGTAAAGTGAAAGGGTGGATGAAGGGCCGCCCGGTCCCTTTCGCTTGTCATGTTAGTTTGGAATGGAGGGTGTGAGGCTGCCCTCTCACTGGTGCAGTGGAAGGAAGGTGTAGGACATGGATCAGGATCCGCAGTGGTCCCGAGCCCCCTGGGTGGGGAGGTTCTGTGTGCATATGAGCAGGTGAGAGTCAGGCATCCTCCAGGGGCAGGGTGCCTCCACCAGCTTTCACAAGCCTTCTGTAGAACTGGTCCCACTGGGCCGTGCGTCCTTTCCTGTGTTGGGGTGAAGGATACCCATACAAGCGTGGACGTTTGGCGAGCCACTTGAAAGGCTGTAGCATGCCCCGTGCGCCTGGAGCACATTCCACACCTAGAGCGGGGGTGCAGGAGCCTCCTGGCCCTGGGAGCTTCAGTGAGGTCAGCAGCCAGGCGCACCTGCGGGGGCCTCCATGAGAGCTGGGCATTAGGATTGCTCTACACACTTTCTGCCTTGCAAATTCAGACTTGAAATGAGACATTAATGGAGGATTAAATGGATATTTCTTTTATGAGCCTGTGATCGTGGTAAAAAGAGGCATGTCAAATGCTTGGTGAGAGCCATGAAGGATCCCCTAAAGAACGCGGAGGCAAACCAGACCTGACAGGGAAAAGCAGGCCTCAGAGAGACTGAAACTATAAATATGGCCCAGGGCCAGTGTTCTATCATGAAGGTGGTAAGCAGAGATTTCAGGAGGTTGCAGGGTGGGAGGAAATTTCTCGTTTTTATTAAGGAGTTGACAAGACTAGGATCATGGCTTGTCTTTGAGTTGTGTTAAGCAGTAAAATGAAGGGCTAGGCTGCAGGGCTGGGAGCAGGGTGACGGCAGGTACCAGATCGGTGTGCCTCTGCTGGAGGGAGTGACCGGGCCACAGACAGGGGACCCCGCTTGGCAGTCCTCACACCCCTCATCTGAGGTCCTCAGAAAGGCACTTGTGTCTCGAGACTTTCAGAGACCCATATCTTGTCAGGAGAATGCCAAGGCTCAGGTCAGAGGCTTGTTCAGTTTTTGAGAGTCTGTCTGGAGTACATACCCTGCCCTAACAAGTCAATATTTCCAGGAGGAATGTTTCTGTTCCTCCTGGACACCTGACATTCCGAAGCGTGGTACTTCGGGCTCTTGTAAATGCTGGAATTCCTAAGCGTCTCTCTGGAGGACAGGTAAGATGTCAGTGGGAACACACATACACACGGGCACATGCGTGTGTGTGCACACAGCTAGCACATCCATGCTGGAAACTGCCTTGGCTTGGACTGAGCAGGGCCTCCTCTCAGTGAGGTATTTCTTCCCTCACGAGGCAGCACCCGAGCCATCGGCACGTGTGGAAGAGTGTTCCAAGTGGGAGGTGTCTTCGCCTGCAAGCGCTAGTTTCAAAAGCAAGAAAGCATCATTCAGTTTTGAGTGGGCTATGAGTAAGTCACTGCAACTAAATACAGTGAATATCCTAAACCTGGGATAAGGAGTCTGTTAGATCAACTTGAAACCATTAAAATCATTTCAACCCTTGATTTACATACAGGGATTTGGCAAGTGGCTTTAAAATCAAAATTTAAAATAGCATGGGAAGCAGCAGATGGAGAGTATGAGCTGACACTCTACCCTATAGACTCGGGAGGCCCGCCCGCCCTTCCCGGACAACTGGCCAGTGAACGACTGGGTGAACGGAGGCCTTCTGCCAAGCTCATGCCTCCCTCACATGTAGTGAAAGCAGCCCATCTAGACATGGGCTTTGGTGCTAAACTTTCTGGCTTAGTGTGGAGTTGGATTTCTAGAAATCACATATTTAAAATCATGGGATTTACGAGCCCCATTGCAGATAAACATTGAAGTCATTAAAAAAATTGGCAAGTACCTAGGCTCGTATTTGGAGGTCATGAGAGGATTTTATAGATGTTTACTTTTACACCACAAACTCCAGCTGCCTCATTACCTCACTAAAGACAAAAAGATAACCAAAAAGAAATGGAAAGACTTTCAAGGTATTGTTTTCTCTAAAGGGTTTGGGACTTTCCAATTTTTTGGAGGTTTTTATAGTAGTGACTGATGCATCAGATACTATATTAGGTAAAGAATTATAGGAAAAGCACAAAAAATGTGAAACTCTCCAGTGAGACTTCTCTAGGAGACAACTGTTAGCTAAAAGAAGAAAAATTATCACCCCGATGAAAGGAATGTGGAGGGAGTCCTTGCTGGGACCCAGGACCAACTCTGGCCAGGAGGTTTGGGTCAGAAGCTGTGTGTCCTGCCCGTCCGCCCTGGCCTGCCCAGAGGCCCTGCTGGGTGGGAGCGGGGAGTGGGCCTGGCCACGTCACCTGCACCTCCACCAGGCCATTCAGCTGGTGACAGGAACCGGGAGGTTCCAGCAGACCCACTGGCACAAAAACTTACAGAGGGAGCCCCCGAGTGATAGTCTTGTTTAGTCATTGAAACTTCGAAGGGAGTGAAAAGTCTGTGGCAAAACACAATTTGCTTAAAATTGGAAGGGATTCTGTCATCTGGTAAGTTTCCTTGCATGATAAGGTTGGAATCAGGGAACACCAGAAGGCAGTCTTCTCCAGGGTTCCTTAGGTGTAACTGTGATAATAGGGAGGCTCCAGGCAGGCTGGCAGAGGATGAAAAGCTAGATTAAGATTCACCTGTGAGCCACTGCACACCGGTAGGGGAGGGCTGCACTAGCTCACCTGTGTGTTGGGGGGGAAGGGCTGCACTAGCTCACCTGTGTGTGTGGGGGGAGGGCTGCACTAGCTCACCTGTGTGTGTGTAGGGGGGAGCGCTGCACTAGCTCACCTGTGTGTGTCAGGGGGAGGGCTGCACTAGCTCACCTGTGTGTGTGGGGGAGGGCTGCACTAGCTCACCTGTGTGTGGGGGTGGAGGGCTGCACTAGCTCACCTGTGTGTGTCGGGGGGAGGGCTGCACTAGCTCACCTGTGTGTGGGGGGGAGGGCTGCACTAGCCCACCTGTGTGTGGGGGGGAGGGCTGCACTAGCCCACCTGTGTGTGGGGGTGGAGGGCTGCACTAGCTCACCTGTGTGTGTCGGGGGGAGGGCTGCACTAGCTCACCTGTGTGGGGAGAGGGCTGCACTAGCCCACCTGTGTGTGGGGGTGGAGGGCTGCACTAGCTCACCTGTGTGTGTCAGGGGGAGGGCTGCACTAGCTCACCTGTGTGTGGGGGGGAAGGGCTGCACTAGCTCACCTGTGTGTGTGTAGGGGGGAGCACTGCACTAGCTCACCTGTGTGTCGGGGGGGAGGGCTGCACTAACTCACCTGTGTGTGTCAGGGGGAGGGCTGCACTAGCTCACCTGTGTGTGTGTGGGGGTGGAGGGCTGCACTAGCTCACCTATGTGAAGGGGAGGGCTGCACTAGCTCACCTGTGTGTGGGGGGAGAGGGCTGCACTAGCTCACCTGTGTCGGGGAGAGGGCTGCACTAGCTCACCTGTGTGTGTGGGGAGGGGAGGGCTGCACTAGCTCACCTGTGTCGGGGAGAGGGCTGCACTAGCTCACCTGTGTGTGTGGGGAGGGGAGGGCTGCACTAGCTCACCTGTGTTGGGGGGTGGGCTGCAGTAGCTCACTTGTGTGTGTGTTTTGGGGCGAGCACTAGCTCACCTGTGTAGTGGTGAGGGCAGCACTGGCTCGCCTGTAGATGCAGACTGTATAGCTTACCTGTCAGGGGAGCGGAGGCCTGAGCTGAGGCTTGGCTGATCAGAAAGAGGAGACAAGAGGGTCACTCTGATTGCCGTCATCTCAAACATTTAATACTTTCACAATCTGAAAGAAAGAGCTAAGGCACTTGTCCAGTAGCCCAATCTCCAAGTCCGTCTTTGATCTGAATGTTGAGGTCAAGGATGAGAAATGCCTTTGGCCCCATCAGGATTGTCCAGCCAAGGCGCTCCCTCCATTCCTCACTGACTCACTTCAGGTTGTCTCCATCTCTGATGAAATGCTCAGTGGGGTCACCCCCTTGCCTGAATAGGTCCTGGGGAAAGCCTCTTCCCCGCATTCCTCCCCCTTACTGAGCATAAGTGTGTCTCATAGGGCGAAGGGGAGAGGAAGCGGATTTCTTCTGCAGACGCCCCACCGTTGAAATCACAAGTGATATCGGTGGTGCAGGCGGGGGTTTGGCACACTGCCCGATGCACCTGCCAGTCCCACTCCTCACACGGTTCTCCCTTTGATCACCACGATGGATGTCCCATGAGGGAACCACCATTTACGCCTTCTCCTTCCCCCTCCATGGCAGCCCACTCCTGCTCACCCGCCTGGGTTCCCCACAAGCATTTTCTCCAGGCACATGCTCCACATGCTCAGGCAGAAGGCAGAGCTGTTGCCCATGCTGGAGTTTCTCATGGGTGCCACAGGCCTGCTCCTGCCAGACTGACTTCATGTGGAATTGCGGATCCTGGGAATGTTCTGCTGAGGCTGGAGGCCCAGGGCTTTGCTTGGTCTCGGGCACTTAGTGGGCACTTTTTAAAGGCTCATTGACCAGAAGGCATACAGCACCAAGGGTGAACCCTGGTGTCAACTGTGGGCTCTGGTGATGGTGATGTGTGCAGGCTTGGCGATTGTAGCTAGCCTGCAGGTTGGTCGCAGGTGCAGGATGTCGATGGTGGGGATTTCAGGGTGGGGGAGGCAGGGGTGGATCAGAAATCTCTGGACCTTCCACTCGATTTTGCTGTGCACCGAAAACTGCTCTAAAAATCCAAGTCCATTGTTGAAAAAGGCTTATTGAATGTTTTGAGTGAATAGTTTCTAGAGTTGGAAGAATTCTCAACAGACATATTTTAATACGTATCATAGTTGGCAATGTTTTAGGTAACGTTTTGTTTGCCTTGTGTTTTATTGTCACAGGGTGTGAAGAAGTCTGACGTGCCGTGTGGCGGAAGAGATTGCAGTGGGGGCTGCCAGTGCTTTCCTGAGAAAGGCGGACGCGTAAGTCACAGCATTGCAATAAATAATATTGTCTTCCTCACACAGTCATGCCTCACTTAACGACGGGGTTGCCTTCTGAGACGTGTGTGGCTGGGCAGTTTCGTCACTGGGTGAACATACTAGAGGGTACTCGCACAAACCTGGGTGACGTGGCCTGCTACCCTCCCGGGCTGTGTGGTAGAGTGTCGCTTCTACGCCACAAACCTATATGTAGGCAATTGTAACACAGTAGTATTTGCAGTAGTATTTGCAGTAGTATTTGTGTATCAAGACATAGAAAAAGTAGAGTAAAAAGATTAAAAATAGGATTCCTGTACAGGGCCCTTACCATGAATGGAGCTTGCCAGATTGGAAGTGGCTCTGGCTGCGTCAGGGAGTGAGGCATGCGTGAATGTGAAGGCCTGGGACGCAGCTATGCACCACTGGGGACCGCACAGACACTGGGACTCAGGCTACCCTACACTTGTTTTTTGAATATTTTTATTTCTTCAGTAATAAATTAACCTAAGTTTACTGTAACTTTTTTACTTTGCAAACTTTGACTCTTTTTGTGATAACACTTAGCTTAAACCACATATGTACAGCCGTACAAACATATTTTCTTTTTCCATGTCCTTATTTGATGTTTTTTTCTATTAAATTTTTTTTTAAACTTTTTAAACTTTGTTATTAAAAACTAAGAAACAAACCTGCGAGCCTCGGCCTGCACAGGCTCAGATGGTCAGTGCCACAGTCTCCCATCTCCACGTCTCGTCCCACCACAAGGTCTTCAGGGCAGTAACATACATGGAGCCATCAGCTCCTCTGGGAACAAGGATTCTTCTGGATTCCTCCTGAAGCACCTGCCTGAGGCCGTTTTACAGTTAACATAACATATATGTGTGTGTGTGTATATATATATATATATATATATATATATATATACACACACACACATATATGGGAGTGCATTCCAAAATAATGATGAAACGCAGAGGATAGTAGATGCAGAAACCAGTGACGCACTTGCTTATCACCAAGTGTCATGTAGCTACATGTTCACACTTTAATGCCACCAGCAACACGGTAGGTCTGTCCACACCAGCACCGTCACGAACACATGAGTCATGCGTTGGGCAGCTCCACTGTCATCCTAGGGGACCACTGTCTTCGGTGCAGTCTGTTGTCGACCAGAAAGTCGTGATGTGGTGCCTGACTGTACCTCCGTTTGAAATGAGAGTGTCTTAAATTGCCTGATTAAATCATCGCATACTTGGCTAAGAAATTTAATACGATTGTATTCTCTTCCACTAGAACAGACAATAATACAATGCAAAACTGGGCCAATGTATGCCACTTTCCTACAGAATTGAGGGCAATTTTAATTTTGATAAACATCTTTTCCTGTGTTCATTGTCCACTGTAAGTACATATGTGTGTTTGTATGTGTGTATATGTACCTATATAAAGCAACGATGTTTCATACTTATACATAAGCACAAGTGTCATAAAAATATTCTGTAAAGAACAACATAGTTGCGTTTACACTGCAGTATAGGTATACAAACTAGAGGCACTGGTAATTGTATCATTGCTAACAATTCTCACTCTGAAATGACTCACTCCCTGAATGTCTTTTCTGTGGGCCGCCGCACAGATAAGTAAGAGGAAAAAAGGGCCCTTCAATTATCATCATTCCACCTGGTAGAATTTGACATATTGCCCTGGTATTGGATTTAACGTGTTCAATCAGCGTGATCGATCTCTGATTCTGTTGCCTTTAGAACCGATGTTTGAGTCTTGGTGTTATGTGATTTAGAAGTTACTATTTATAGGTGCACGTTGAAGCCCGCCTTGCCTGTGTGAAGGTGTGGGGAGCAGTATGTTGTTTTGTGACGCAGCCTCCTTGCCCGTATTCCCGCGACCCACGCGCTTACACCTGGCACACTCATGCCTGTCTACACCGCGTTTGGCAAATGCCGGGTTGTCAAGGCAACTGGAAACTCTTTCCTGCATTTCCCTGTTGCTGTTGGAATCAGAAATTATAACCGGCCTTAGGTGGCCAAATGAGTTTCCCCAGGTTGGACCCTGAAGTCAGTTTCCACCATAGCCGTTCCCAGCCCTACCTGCCAGAAAGAACAATCCTCTGCTGGAGCTTGGCCTCCGGGGCTGGGGTGCAAGGCCACTGCCTCCCTTCCTGTGTCCCCTCCACAAATCAAATGGGTACAGTTAGTGATAGGGAACCTCTTTATAAATGCTATCATCCTATTTTCTGACCTGTGACTGATCATTATTTCACTGTCAAAAATCACAGCTGAGGAGGCTTCCTACCCCTTTGATGAAAGCTCCCGTCTCTCCACCTGCTGCCTTCATCATTAGTTGCAATTCTCAAAACAGCTATTTTTGTTTTCGTTAAGCATTCCTCTGCCTGCAGTGGGGACTTTGTGGTTTACAAACTGCTGTTGAAGATCATTTATCAGCACTTAACAAGACTAAATAATTTTTAAGTTTATGGAAGCCATTTCATGAGACATGAAATTCCCCTGGGTCCCACGCTATAGATTTTCCCAACGATGCTTCTGCCACGGTGATGAAAATGCCTGACTGTAGACTCTGCGATCCCCAGCGCTCGACTGGCTCAGCCTTATATGGGTAGGGATAGAATGAGTGGTATACACGGACCTGCAAGCCAAGCTGTGTGGGATGGAGTTACTGTCCAGAGGGACCCTGCATTCTTCTGCATGTCATCAGACAAATAACCCTAACAGAGTAGAGGTGACTGGGTCTGTTCCTTCTCACTTTCTATGATTATTTAATGCAGAATCGACACAGTAACATTTTCTATAATGCCTTTGGGAGAATTTTATTATTCAGTAAGAATAGCTAATTCAGATGATTTCAATACATAATGGCACCTGCATAGCAGTGTACTGTTACGTGATGCCAGAGATCTTCTCAATGAGGTTATTAGGAGGGATTTCTGAGGATCCCCAAGACTCTGTGACTTAGTGAATTCACAGCACAGCCATTGAGACCTTTTCATTTCCCCGTGTCCCTAATGAAGGAAACACCTTGAGTCTGTTTCTACACTTTGCCAAGAAAATGAAAAATCAAGACCTTCTGGTTAATCTGATTAACATGAGTAATCCAAAACTCCATGTGGGCTTGGCTTTCCTCTAGTTATTCAGACGGGTTATCAACATTGATCCAATCAAGCTGTGATTGGCAGCTGTCTGAAGCGTTGTACAAAAGGCAGAGGCAAATGATCCCCACCCTGGGGCCTGCACTGTGCATGGGCAGGACTCAGGTGGCTGAAGCCTGGCTGTGTCTGTACCCCTAGGTACCGCATGGTGCTTGACACTGCCATTTCACCTGGGCAAGGCCCATGCTGCCAGGGGCAGCTGCTGGGGTGCGTTACAATCAGCACACAAGGCTGCCCTGTTAATTCAGGTGAGACCCTGAACATTTACCAATAAGGTGATAGAAATGGCTGATGATAAAAGGTAAGAAAGAGATCAATGATGCCGTTTACCATGTTCTACAGGGTGTGTTCCTGGAGATATTCTTCTGTATGTTACAGGAGACGTTTAGTCTCAGGACTATTGCATCTATTGTTTTACAGTATTTTTAAGATAGAGTATCTATTTCAGCACAACAAATCCAGTGCATGTGGCTTAACTATTTATTAGTTAACAGATGTTCCCAGATGTTCTTGCAGAAGCTCAGCTCTGTCTGCCCTACTTTTGGACTGATAGCGTTTTTTTAAAGTAAGGTAATACGTAAAAAATAGCAGCTAATGGTTGGGTGTGGTGGCTCACACCTGTAATCCCAGCACTTTGGGAGGCCGAGGTGGGCAGATGAGGCCAGGAGTTCAAGACCAGCCTGGCCCACATGGAGAAACCCCATCTCTACTAAAAATACAAAATTAGCCGGACATGGTAGCTCATGCTATGTCAGCCTCTCAGGAGGCTGAGGCAGGAGAATTGCTTGAACCCAGGAGATGGAGGTTGCGGTGAGCTGAGATCACACTATTGCACTCCAGCCTGGGCAACAGAGCAAAACTCTGTCTCAAGAAAAAAAAAAATAGCAGTTGGACAGAGCCCGCTGTGGCAAGGGCTGTGTGCAGGGTTTGTTCTTTCCCACAGCTTCCCCTGGGGTGGCTCCCGTCTCTTTTCCCTGTGGTGCTGCCGCTGCAGCCCTGGAAATGCCTGGCTGCAGACTCGCCACGCCCCCGCACTTGGGAGCTCAGCCTTATACGGGCATGGTACCCCCGTTCATCTGTGCATCACCATGGTGACAGCCAACACCGGAAGTTGTACGTCACTGGATAACTTTTGGACACTAAGCAGAAATCACAAGCATACTATGGATTCCATTTCCAAGTGGATTCTCATGTTACCAGTGAATGAGCTTTGGGTCAAATTTGTGGAACTTGGTTCTGCGTCCTTGGGCAGTGAGCGGGGGGACTCTCCTAGCAGGGAGAGAATTGCTTCTCCCAGACAGAGCCACTCAGTCCTATAGATAATTCCACAAGCCACAGAGATGAGGAATGCAGAGGCATGGCAGGAGCTGTGGCCCGGCTGCTGGGCACGGCCCACTTCCCCTCCCCGGGCAGAGCTGGGAGGAGCTGAGCCAGGAGCCAGCCCATGTCCTGTAGTGCACATCGGAGGACACTGACTTCAGGAAGGAAATAGCCCCTGTGAATCTCACACCCAGATTGTGGCAGAGCCCAAAACTAATCTCAAGTCTGGGAATGTAGACAAATTCTTTTTCCAGCATAATCATCTTTCGTGTCCACACTCCTCTTCCCGTACGTCAGCCTAGAACAGTGAGGCTCTCCGGGGAGGAACATGGGCAGCGTGAGAAGAAAGCGTCCTCTCGTTGTGCAGGAGTTATGGTTCCCTATTCACTTTTTAACCACCTCTTCAGTTGTTTTTGTAAATTAAAAAATCACTTTAACAAATGATTTAGGACTTTCTTGTTATTTGAGGGTCTGTGTTCAAATAATCTCTAATAAATATATTGGGATAATTACAAATTATAAGTTCTAATTCATTGATACTGCATGTTCTCGGACTCACCCCTCCACTGAATATCAGGCAATCATCCATACCAGATAAAGCTGCCACCCCTCACACCTTTCACTGCAGCCCTCCCAGGCTCAAGCAGTTCTCCTGCCCCAGCACCCCCCACCCTAAGTAGCTGGGACTACAGGCATGCACCACCACAGCCAGCCAATTTTTGTTTTGTTGTTGTTGTTGTTGTTGTTGTTGTTGTTAGAGATGGGATTTCACCATATTGCCAAGGCTGGTCTTGAACTCCTAAGCTCAGACAGTCTGCCCTCCTCAGCCTCCCAAACTGCCGGGATTACAGGTGTGAGCCACCACACCCAGCCTTCTTTTTCTATTCTCTTTTCATTTTTCTTCTTTATAGACCATGGAGATGGAAGGCAGTTGAATGCAAAGCATCAAAGTGAGTTTCAGTTACAGAGTTTCTATCTGAGTTATCAGCACCACACATTGGAAAGGTTAATAGTATAGAAGGCAGTAGAAGGGCCACGTGAGGCATCAAGGTCAACAAATAAGACAGTTTTGCTTTGCTTAACTCACTAGAAGGTTATGAAAGTCTTGGATTTTTCCAAGTAAGGTCGATTTTAGTTTGTTATTTTCATAGCTCAGCCAGGTTCCTGTTCCCCCCAAACAACTGAATTTTGACAATAACTCTGATCAGGTAGGTTGTTTCCAATTTTTTTAATGATGTCAACCTTCCCAGGGCACCTCCTGTGTCCAGAGGCACCTGGGTATTCTATGAAGACGGGGGGGGGTATTACTCCAACATGTTGGGAATTAGATGGTCAAATGGCCCCACCGCTCGGCAGTGGGGAAACCAGAACCCCCATCGTCAGCCCTGAACAAGTGAGTGGGGTCCATGCACCACTCAGCCTGCATCTAAGCAGTGCCCAGGGTGCCCCCCATGGCCTGGCAGCTGCAGCGGAGAGCCTGCAGACTAGGATTCCAGAAGGTTGTGGTCCACAAGCTGGCTCAAGTAACCTGACTGCTTAGGACAACAGGTTGTGTTTAGCGAGTGCATTTTTTCATGTAGCTAAGAGTTTCTCACAGTCTATGGGTCCCTAGACTTGGGTCAAATAATCCTTAGCCTCACCAAATTTCTTAAATTCAACAATATAAGTCAAAGTAAAACAAACCAGAGAGAAACTGAGCAAAAGAAGCCACCAAGAGAAGACGGAACGAGCACTCGGAGCGGGACGGAGGCAGATAATGAGAAGGCAGGAAAATTCCTGGCTTCGGCTCTTGCTGTCAGCTCAGAGGGGACATCCTGAGATGAAAAAGAAGAGCCCCCAGCCTCAGGGAAGGGAAGGAGAGGGTGCCCCACTCAGCTGTGAAGCAAAGGCAGTGGCAAGATCTCTCTAAGGAGAGCAGTGGTCTTGCCAACAGTATCTCCTGTCTTGCCAATCATAAACCTTACCTTCCATGTTGATAGCCAGGATTTTAAAATAAGGCTAATCTCTGTGAAATGACTCACTATGAACCTGCAAACAGGTAGCCACTGCGGTGCTGTGGAGACCCATTCAGCTGACCGTGTAAGACTCACCCACAACTCCCATGGCTTCCCTAATTGACGCAGCCCTCTGGCTTAGTTCTTAGGGTGTTCTTTTTTCCACC
Source organism: Saimiri boliviensis (assembly GCF_048565385.1). Taxonomy (NCBI): domain Eukaryota; kingdom Metazoa; phylum Chordata; class Mammalia; order Primates; family Cebidae; genus Saimiri; species Saimiri boliviensis. The sequence goes on along the minus strand of NC_133464.1, from coordinate 3,751,272 downwards.
TCTAGGCTGGAGTGCAGTAGTGTGATCTCGGCTCACTGCCACCTTCACCTCCCACGGTCAAGCGATTCTCCTGCCTCAGCCTCTGGAGTAGCTGGGATTACAGGCACGTGCCACCACTCCCGGCTAATTTTTATATTTTTAGTCGAGACAGGGTTTCACCATGTTAGCCAAGCTGGTCTCGAACTTCTGACCCCAGGTAATCCACCCACCTCAGCCTTCCAAAGTGCTGAGATTACAGGCGTGAGCCACCGCGGCCTGCCTCTGTCTTAGATCTTTGAGGGGTGCATGTGTGGAATAAAAATGTCAGTGCTGCTGTGTCAGACCTCTTTGCAAACCAGCTGCAGCTTTTCCAGGCAGATACTTTTTAATGTGTGCCCAGAATATTTAAAAGAAGAAATCACCAGTATTTCACATATTGCACAGAAAGGGCAAGGAATTAGTCAGAAATAGCAGAAACACCACCTGGCTTCCAGGCTTTTATAGACCTGTCTACACATAGCTCTCACCCACTTTCAAAACCATGCAGTTATTTTTAGTGTGGCTTTGGAGCAAAGGTGGTCTGGTTCATCCAGCACCGCAGGGGCTGCAGCAACTGGGTCCCGTGATTCTTTTCTGTGGGGAAAACTGTCTGGCAGCAGGTTGGACAGTGGCCACCTAACTGTCGATCCAACGTAGCGTTGAGCTTCGGAAGGGGCATTTTCTTTCATGTCCGCATTCCTAAGATAGGCCCTAGCTTTCTTTTAGCAATGGAGTTTACATTCCTTCAACACTCACATATGTGCTTTCTGTGAGCTACTGCATGCAAGGCACTGGTCTAAGAGAAGGAAAGAGTCAATGAACCCGGGAGGATGCTCCAGCAGCAGAGGCTGCGAGGGGCCGGGGTGGCTCCTGGAGAGCCCAGGGCATTGAGTGGAGGAAGAGCAGGTGCAAAGAGAAGGGTAGGGGCAGCGGGAGGAGTGTGCAAAGCTCCAGCAGGCACATTTGAGAAGGCAAGATGTCCTCAGTAGACTCCTCTAAAGAAGCCGTGTGTCCTACCCAAGGTCACAGAGTCCTTTGTGACAAGGTTTCCAGGTTCATACTTTGGTGCGCCATTCAATGAGGATCTCGTTGTAATCCAAGAAAACACCGTGAAAGACGGGAAGCCGGGCCCCTAACATGGGCAGTAGGTGATGCATAGCCATAGTTGCCTACTAAAATTTAAAAACCATATGTATATTCATCCAACAAATATTCACTGTATATCCATCGTGTGTCAGGCCCCGCGCAGGGCCCAGGAAGACAGCAGTAGACAGAGCAGTCATCTTCTGGAGCTGACGTTCCGGCGCCAAGCTGCTCTAAAGACTTTCCTCCAAAGATGATTTCTATCTGTGCTGTCCGCTGCAGCTACGTGGGTACTCGAGCTGTGGCTGGTGAAAGAGAGAGCTGAATTGTACAGTTGTTTCCTTTTAGTTAATTAAAATTGAAATTGAACCACAGTGGCTCTGTGAGCACTTGAGGTGTGGCTAGTGAACAGAAGAACTGAATTGTAAATTTTATTCCCTTTTAATTAATTAAAATTGAAATTGGAAAGCTGCACATGCCTAGCAGTTACCGTACTGAACATCCCATCCCTGGGAGTTTGGAGCCAGGGGTAGAGGGAGGAGCTGGGGGGAGTGGAAAGATGGGAAACTCATAGTACATGTGTAAAACTATTCTAGATGGTAAATCCTAGATGAAAAGAAAATACGATATAAAATCAAGGTCTCATGAAAGTAAGACCAAGATGGGTAACCTACTGGGCTTAGATATTTACAAAAAGAATCTTTTCTGAAACTTGCTAGACCCAAGCCCAGCACACTGGAAATGTGTGCAGAATGTGCCAGATGTCAGTGAGGAGAAAGTGTATCAGGGACCATCATCTCCCGTTCCACCTGCCCTGCAATCTCATAGGGAAATTGTCTGCTTCGCTGTTCCAGCATGGCCCTGATCAGGACCCTCCGCCTCCTTCCACTCTGAAACCTCCTTGTCTAGTTGCTTCGGTACAGGAGACCTTTGGAAATCCAGCCTGGAACTTCAGAACATAATGCAGCTCTTTCTTTCTTTCCAGTGAGATTTAACTATTTTCTTAAAGTTGGACTTTAATAAACTGTTGTAGAATTGAGTTAATTATGCAGCTGACGAAGAGAGAAGCAGTCACGAATTTCTGGCCCCTCCTCCACTCGCCATTCCACCCCATATGATAAATATTTTATGTCAAAAGAACCATTATAACACCATTGAGGATTTGATAGAAAATGGGCCAGTTTGGAGCTCATCCAAAAGGAAAAATATATTATTAAAATCCTAAAAAGACAGAATTTTAATACTACCTCACTGCATGGACTCAAAGAACATGATTATGGACAGATTCTGATGACTAAAAGTCAGGTTTTAGAGTTCTGTCACCTCCCAAAGCATCACTTCCTTTATGTGAAATGTGATTAAGTTGTACCCTGACTTCTGAGGTTTCCCATCAGCAAAATACATGTTATATAACAGGAATTATCAAAGTCATTGATGAAAATTAATCACAGTGGTTCTCCCCTAGCATTTATCAACTTTCAGCAGAAATTGCCCATGTCACGCAGGTACTTGTGGTAACAGTGAATCAAGCAGGTACTTAACAAATACTGTAGTTAGCAGAGAATACATCCTCGTGGGTCTCTGGATTCTCAGTGATTGGTAATGAGGCATTGCACCATGGATGTCTTAGTACCTGAGTGCAGAGGAGGAACGAAAAATGTTATCATACTTTATCCATTTCTCCCTCTCCTCATTAACACTGCACACACACACAAATACACACAAGCACACACACACACACACAGATACAAACACATACACACAAGCACACACGCACATACACATAAATACACACAAGCACACACACACACAAATACAATCACACATACACACAACCACACATACACACACACACATACATACACACACACAACCACACACATACACACATACACACATATACGCACAAATACAATCACACATATAAGCACAAATTCACACACACACACAACCACACACACACACACCCCTTTGCAGTTTATGCCACATTCCTCCATAATGAAAAAATTATACTTTCTTCATTCTAGGCGTTGCTAATGAAAAGTGATGACTTCAATGCCTTAAAACACTATAAACCTTTAGTGAATGTGTCTCTTACCCTAGACATATGGGGGCAGGGGAACCCACCCATGGGCTCATAGATATGTAGTTCTTTTTCTGCAAGAACTACATATCTATGAGTTCCCTCTTGAATTTATATCCAAACAAAGTAGTCATAGAGTAGGAATTTTCAGAGCTCTGTCAGAGGAGGGAGCAAAGTCCAAAGAAAAGTCAATCCTTTTTTTTTCTTAGCGTAGCTGGCTTCCTTACTAGTCAGATGTTTCTTGAAGAACAGAGTGGAAGCCAGGGGTGCTGTTGAAAGTGTAGTGTTTGCAGAAGCGCCACCAGAACCCATGAGGCCACTGGCTGGTCAGTGCAGGGAAGGAGGGCCTTCCTGTGGATGCAGGGCAGTGGCCCCAGCAGACAGAAACTCAGGGACACGAGCAGCTACATGGCCACCATCACTAAGAATGGTGACAAAACTATTAACTGGACGCCAGCCTCAAGTTGACAGCTCTGGGAAAATGTCCTGCTTTCACGGCCTCAAGGAAAATAAGTTATGTCGGTTCAGACTCAGGATCATGATAATAATAGCTATTTCATGTCTTCATTGAAAACCTCACACAGACTCCAAAGCACTGTTGATAAACTAGAGTAAAAGGAATTCACAGTTCCACTCTTCTTATAAACCAAACTAAAATGCTGATTTTAGAAATCCTTTTTGCTGACCTCCTGTTGGAAAGTGTTGACAAGTATAGCATTGAAGCCTTTCCCCCTCTCTGTTAGAGAAGAAATGCCAATCTTCAGACCATTGTTTTGTTTTATTAGCTTCCAATTCATTCTTAGTAAACAATTGCAGATTTCTAAAAAGAGCAGACCATAGTAGTTACCAGACACTAGATGCTTTCTAAAAGCTACTTTGAATAGAACTGCTTTCTCTGACTCTGCCTTCCCTACGCAGCAGGAAGAACGTGTAAAACTGTGGCACCTTCGTATAGAAGCAGTGTCCACTCAGTCTTCCCAGTGGGTTTTTCTCAGCTGTCCTTTAGAGCTGATCTACACAAGAGTCTAAATGTTCCTGCCTGTGAGTAGTCTTCTACTAGACTACTCCAATAATAAAGAGAAAACTCCTAGATTGTTTTGCAAAGTTTTTAAATGACTGTTGTTTTCTTCTAGAGACGGTAAAATAATAGCCAGAGGGAGGGAAATAGCAGAAATGATGAAACCAAGCAACTGTATACACATTTTCCCCACTGAGGGGCCTTTGAATTTGCCACCTAAATGCCTGCACGCTGTGGGGACCCCCGGAAGGAGGAAAAGAGTCCCCTCGTCTTTGCTTTATTTTGTCCATCATTAAATCAGAAGGGCACGGTTTGTGCCCCTCATCCTCAAAAGGAGAAGATGCCACTACATTGTGTGTTACTATATCATTGGCATTAAGGGAAACATATAATAAATGTATTTTTAAATGAAGCAGTAATTTCCAAATGTCCTTAGGAAGCTGGTCCCCCTGAGGCCCTGAGCTGCCTGCTCGCCTGAGCCCTCTGGCATGTCACCCAAGCTAGTTCACTGTGGTGTAGACAGCTGAAGCACTCAAGACGTCAGATGTCTGACTCACATGGGAAGCACAAAGCCGGCCTTCAAAAGGCCATATGTCCCCACTGATTAGCGAGATCAAAATACCCCTGTCCCTTTCCTCCCTGTTTCCAGCCTAGAAGTTTACATTCGAGGAGAACGGAAGCCGCCGTACGCCTCCCAGGAACCCGACGGGAACCCTGGGCTGATGGCAGTTTCCTGCAAGACCGCTGGGAGGGCATGAAAAATCCCCACCGTAGGAACAAAAGGTTTTTAATCTCAAACACTATTAGGGTGAATAACGACTCCTAGAGGTTTGGAGCCAGAAATAAAGAAAAAGAAAAAGAACAAAATAAAATGGAAGTGATTACTGGTGGGTAAAAATTCTCTTTGGCCTAACAAGTTCTTGGCTACATAGCCAGCATCTGTGTTTTCTATTCAATTGTTGTCTTTCTGAGGCATCAGGACTGTTCTTCACTCTTGAAGCCTGTTTTGATTAAAGAAACAGAAGGTTGGATGAATTCTGTAGTGAGGTTGATCTCTTTCTAATGAAAATTAAAGTTCTGGCATGTCTTAGCTCGGCATGGTAATAATTACTTTGAGGAAAATGCACTTTAGGTGGTGGTGACGGCATTGTAAAAGTCGTAGAAAGTAAGAGCTGTAGGTCAGGAGAACCTTGCTATCAAAATCAGTTTTGTGTGCTGCACATGCTTAGCGTCTGTCAACAAACCAGCCTTTCTCAGGTTCGATGAAAGGAGTATTGCCATGGTCTTTGAGGGCTGATGAGTCTCCATTGATCTGGGGCAAAATTAGCAGAATCCTGTGAGCCTGGAGGAAGCGGTTCGCTTTTGTTTGTGTTGCTGTTAGCATGCTGCTGATTTCAACCCCACTTAGAGAAGTGGCAGGTCTTATATCCTCAGGCAGCTGGGATATGCCAGCCATAGAGGCCAAGAGCCATAAATCTTCAACACATTTTACTCCACACGCCTACAGCCCCAATCTGCCGTACCATTGCAACCTAAAAGAAAGAGAGGATTGAATAAACAGTCCAGAAAACTCAAGCAAAACTCTGAAACAGGAAGCCAGGCTTCCTGCACTCGAAGGCCTCCGGGTAAATTCCTCATCATTTAACACCTGAAATTTTACAAATATTTGGACTTCTCTTCGAAGAATGATAGAATTATTGGTCTAGAACACTGACTAGTCTTCTCCCAGCCCCATATTCAGGAAGGACAGAAGAATACATTGGAGACTGATGAATATCCACTCTGTTCCAAGGACCCCAAGGAAAGAAATTGCACAGACTTCACTGGTAACTTTATGAAAGACAAAAAAGGCATAGGTTTATATATATATCCAGAGTGAAATTCACAAAGGCCTCAAGTCATTAAAAGCATTACATGCTATTGCAAAAGAAAATAATCTAACTCCCACAAGTTGAACGAAAAAAGTTCCTCTTCTTCAAAATAAGGTTTTACTTACAGACTTTCAGTCCCACTTAAGAGTTCAAAGCTATGTAAGATTCATTTCACAGCTTCACTAAATGAAAACTAATGGTGGACCTGCCATCGACTATACATAAAGTAAGCATGCTTTCTAGAGAAAATAAACAGAAAGGGAGGAGGTTTCTGTTTCCTTACCAGCTTCACCTCTTCCTTAGAAATGATTGCTTGTCTGGCCAGCGTTTGTCATGAGTTTGTTTTCAGTTTAAGAGTGAAAGAGAGAGATGACTGGGGAGTGATACCCATCTGCTCACCTTCAAGGACTGTGTAGGAATTGAGCTGAAGAGGTTTCGCTGCAGAAAGCCAGTATTGTCAAGAAGCATCCTGAGAACGTGTAATCAACCTTTAAATAGTTACATTAGTGACATAATGTATTATATTTCAACTATCTTTCTAATTCCCCATCAACTAAGGGCAAAAAGAGGAGAGGGAGATTGAACTAAATAATAACATTAGGATGTTTAATGTGAAATCCAAGAAGACTAAAATAATGCAGCTAGAGTTACAGTATGGCCTTTCAGGTTGACCATTCCTAATCCCAAAATCCAAAATCTGAAGGGCTCCAAAATCAGAACCCTTTTGAGCACCGGCATGATGCTCAAAGGTCATCTTGGAACATTCTGGATTTCAGATTTTTCAGTTTAGGGTTGTTCAATCAGCAAGTATATGCAAATATTTCAAAATTCTAAAAACTCCCAAATCCAAAACACTTCTGGTCCCAAGCATGTCAGATGAGGAGCACACACCTTCTGATGCACTTCAATCATTGTGAGACCTTTAAAATCTAACACCGTTAATAGAGAGCATTATTTAACACTATGAACAGGTGGTTCTTCCAACCAGAATGGCCGTCAGTGGCACTCAATAGGTGGCACAGTGGCATAGGCTATGGCGATAAAACTGCAGCGTAGGAAGCTTTTAGCTTTGACACGTGCCTCCTTCTCTTCAGCAATCCCACCCTTCCCATCCCACCTCACAAATCTGCACTAACTCAGATACCATACCTCAATGATACATCGGATGACTCCAGCGTTCCCCTGCAACCAGCCTCACCCCAAAGCTCCCCATCACACGAAGGAGCCTTCTTTCCCATCATCCACCTACCAGCCCCCAGTCCCACCCCACTTTCTTCAATTCATTGATTGCAGCACGGTAGGAAGAACATGATTCCTTGAATCTTTTCCATACGAAAGTATTAATTATCGATAGCTGCAGTACACCCTGACTTCACAGGAAAACCTGCTCCTCATTCTAATCACCTTCCGAGCGCCTCACTTTCCTTCTTAAGTGTTGGCCTTAAGATTTCAGCTTTACTTCTAGCTGCTGCCTGATCAGCGTGGATTGCGGGGAACTGCTTTCCTCCTGGATTTGGAAGCTGTGCTTGGAAAACCCTGTCCTAAAATCACATGACCCCTTTTAACCAAGCACATCATGGCATTGGCTCACTAGTAATGTATTTCCACCAAAAATAAAAACAAGTTTTTTTCTTTCAACAAGTTTTTTGTGTTCTTTTTTGTTTCTGCTTTTTCACTCTTGGATTTCCATTTATGCACTTAATTTTGGAACTTGATTCAGGATTTTGTTTTGATTCCTGTCAAATTGTGGAAATGCGCAGCTAAAGTTGCTGATGTGAAGAAGGGGAAATTGAGGGTGTTCTTCAGCCCTTGACTTTTCTCTCCCTTTCTCTTTCTTACCTAATACTGATCCAACTCAGGCATAGACAGTCCCTGAAGATGGCTACTGACCAAAAAGGAGATCTCTAGATGTTAATTCCTACAGTATTTTTGGAGCTTTATTTTGAGGACAGCGTGAATGAAAAGGGATAGCTCTGCAGCCATCTGCATACCCTCAAGTCGAATAATCAGACTGAGGAAGTCAACAAAAAGAACTTTGTGGATGGAAATGAACTCCTTAATTCCAGAAGATTAAAAAGACTTTTTTAGTGGAAGGAAATAAAATTTAACAAAAAAAGTGCCCTTCAAAAATGTCAGTTATCTTGGAAGGAAAGATGAGTCATGGAAATCCCGGTTGGATCACAAAGATGAATAAGATGCGCCCTTTGAAACTGGCATTTACCGAGGACAAGGGTTCCTCACCAGCACCCCGCGTCCTTTCCTAGCAGCCGCTGAAATAGTAAGAGAAGCTTCTAGAATTATCTTACTGCATATAATCATTTATTAACTCCTAGAATTCAGATACATAGGACGCAATAAATAAGCTCAGGATCGTCAAGTGTGCATGTGTGTTGTATGTGTGTGCCCATGTATGCCTTCCTAGACCTGTTTACATTTATGTTCTGAAAGTGAATACATCTTGCATTTATCAAGTATTTACTTATTTTCTGTATGCCTGTATTTCCAGGGGAATAACGATATCCTACCTTAGAAAATCTTTTCATCCTCTAGTGCTCAGTATAGGATTTTAGTTAGTTTTAGCACTTAATCTTATCTGAGAACGTAAAATGAAGCCCAGTGTGTGCTTTTTTAATGTCCTGCAACTGTTGCCTTTTAAAATGTATCATGTTTTTATATCGAGCCTGTGCCAGATGTTCCTAAGTGTTTCGAACAATAGCTGGTTTTGAAAGCATCAGGCTCTCTCCACATAGCTCTGCTTGCTGTGCGCATGGATACTCCCTGCTCTCTGAGCGCGGGGCGGGGCGGGGCGGGGGGTGTCTGCGGTATGGGAAAGCCTGGGAACCTGGGCGCTGCGCAGACGGTGCTGCCTGGGGTCTGATGCTGGCTGTGCCGGAGCTCACCGTCTCTCCGTCCCCCCCAGTTCCTTTCCCCCTGATCTCTATATGCTGTTGGCTTTGAGACAGCAGGAACTCCCAAAATGAGCAGACAGAGTTGGCTCACGGTTAGGAAAGGAGGCAGGAGTGGGTGGGCAAGGCCGGAACCACATTCGCACCCTGAGGAGCTGGGAGATTCCGCTCACCTCTCTCTCTCTCTCTCACTGTGAGAATGCGACATCCCACTCAGGGGGTTTGCAATTGTCCTTACTCTAGTTGGCAGGAACTTAAATCATAACTGAAGCATGAACAACGGGGTATTTTGACAAGCCACTGGCAACATGCCGTGGCCTTCAGAGCCCAGCACACCAGGTCCATCATTCCATCATTGAGGGGGTCCCTTGAGAGAGGGGGCAGAGGACATTGTGCAGGGGTGAAATCAACCACAAAGAGAAAACTTCCCCAAAACCCTTCCACAGACTTTTTTGTTTAAAAAAGTAATAATGTTTCCGTCTCTGACCACCAAGCCAGTTGACCCATTTTCCATTCATGTGATTTGTGAGCTATTTCAGAATCTCGTAAGTCTCTTGACAGGTCAGGAATGTGGAAATGGGAAGTGTCATCCTGTAGAATTTCTCTTCTCTGGAATTTATCTTGGGTTACTTTTTAATGAAAATAACAGCATTCTGCTATTGCTTCAGATTTGGAGACATTTTACTCTTGGTATGTCATTGTCTTTCTGTTTTAATGTGCGTTCTTTCTGGAAGGCAGGCAAGCTTTTTTATTGTTTGTAAAGATCTCTTCTCCTGCTGCCAAGAAAGATAACCTGAAAAGACAGAAAAATTTCCAGTTTAAACTGTGAATACCATTTCATTGATTTCTTTACAGTGCTTTAAATCTTATTTTGTGGCCACTACAGTGAAGCAAATATTATTTTAAAAGCTTCATATGAAATAATCATTAGTATCTTGTTCCATTTTTAAAATGGCAGGTGTTTCCTCTGCCTGTGGGCAGGTTTCATTGTTTGTCTTTTGTTTGTGCATCTAAATTTCCCATTGTCTGGGACATGCACAGTGTATGTCATGGAAGGTCATTGTTCTAGTTCACGTGATTTTATTTCCAAACGCCGGTGTGGGTTCTGATGTATGCTGGCCGCTGTGCGGCTATGTACCCATTTCTTACTAGCCATGTGGTTTAGTGACTCAACAGTTTATTTCTTTATACGTAATATTTCTCAGAGCTGAGACGTCCGCTACCTGTTTTCACAATTTAAAAGGAAGCATAATGATTAGTTGTAAGTTTTTTCTACCAACACTATGACTCATTTGGGGTGTCCGTTCCACTTGAATAGCACACGTGGGCTGCAGAATATTCGTATTGATGGAGCACCCCAAACTTTAGAATTTCCATTCTACCTGCCACCCAACCAGTACCGTATTGCGACAGCATTTTTATAGGTGGGGAAATGTCTTACAAATGTGAGCCTTCTTTACCTTCACAGAGTTGACATTTAATTGGACCATTAGTAGCAAGGGCAATTTTAAGAATGCTTTAAATCTTACCTTCAGAGGGCATCTATGGTAGAGGGTAGTGAAGTATTTGATGACTTTTCTTTAAAAAGCAAAAATCAGAGCAACTTATAGGACAGTCCTCCTGATGTGATCAGCTAATAAGAAATTTGAAGCAGCCGCTAGACTTAAGTGAAACTTAGGATTGAGGCCATAAGCTGCTCTCTCCTGTCCTTCCACGTGGCTCAGTCACACTCAGGGGTGGTTCCTGTGCTGAATAAACTGTATACCCTCCAGGTATAGCCACTGCTCACCCATATGCGGCTGTGCACATGAGAGAAAAATATCCAGGCCGCAGGGTGTGAGGACCTAGAATCCAAGGCATCCCTGAAATTATATCTAACTCTGCCAAGCTTTGCCTGAGACCCTCCATCCCCCCGCATCTGTGGAACTGGCTCCTTTCTGCCTCTGTTTCCCTTATCCCTTGTTAAGTGTCAGTTAATCAGGCACATGCCAAGGGGCAGCATCCACTTTATTTTTACCCCCTTTTGGATCCTAAGGCTTTTCAAGGGTAGAACGCAGCCCTGCGCAGCTGTGGTCAGTTTTTGCACAGCCACAGGAGCGACTTGGCACCCTGGGGAACTCGAGATGATCCAGCTTGAGAGTTTTCAATGGAACTGAAGTTTTTTTAATGTCCATCATAATCGTGTCATGTCCAATTTTAGTACTTGGTATGAATTAGAGGGAAAAGGAGAAAACACTGTCCCCTGGGTCCCTGTGCATGGTCATGATACACTGATTGACAGCTTACGGTGGTCCAGGGGCGGTGGGAGCACTTCGCCTCCATTCACATTTCCTCCTAGGACAGCTCCATGATGCACCCCCTTTTTGCGAGGAGGAAATTAAATGAAGAACAATGATGTGAGCTGCCCAAAATCACATTGTTAGAGAGTTGAGGAACCAAACTCTGACCTGAGATCTGGAGCCAACACTTAATTTACCCTAAGGGGCATCTTTTAAAATCCGCATATGATGTTGCACATTTGAAACTCAGTCGTTCTAAATTATTCTTTCTTCCTCAACTGATAACTTCCACATCAACTCTTTCTTTCCTACATAAAATCGCTAACCCAGAGAAGATGCAAGAGTACACAGACCACAGTTTTGTGAATTAAACATCCACCCTTTTCCCCATCTGTTTGCGTTTATCTACTCTTTCCTCTTCTGGAAGCAGCTCTGTTCCAGGAACTGGCAGATCGACTTGGCTCTTTTTGCTTTCCTCTTTGCTCCCAGGGAATCTCCTCTTCGTAAACCAGAAGTCTTCTCCAAATATGGTAAATGCTTTCCGCATCTCCCTCCAGACCAGCTACCCCCTCCTCCTGCTCTCCTGCTCTCCTGCTTTGTCCCACCGCCCCACCCCTGCTCTGCTAACCTCATGCCGATTATCCTTCTGTAGTTTCATCAAGTGGATATTTGTCCCCTCTTCAGAAGCATTCCTGAGTCAAGAACACCTTGGATGTACTGGAAGTTGTTTAAGTCTTACCCTCTAGGTCAAGGGGTGATATTGTGTAGCTCTGCCGATTAATCTCCGTAGAGGATTGTTTAATCCTAAAAGTAACTCTGATAACTCCTGGTTTTCAGCCCTTTCTTTCCTGGCTCCCTTTTACTTTAGTCCTTATCTACTCAAACACGGCACGTAAAAGATGTGCCGCACTATAGGATGAGCTTTTGCCCAACTGGACTCTGAGACGCAGTACTCCTCGCCACTCCAGTGTAAGGATGTCTCACTGGGTAAGCATGTTGACTTTGGCATCAAATTCCAGCCCTTCCACCTCTGTCCCAGCCCCGGGGTGAGCCAGGTTCCCCTTTGCCAGTGAATTCTGCCTCTGAAAATGGAGTCACAGTTACTGGCCCCAACAGCTCCAACGTGGCAATGTTACTGAGAGATCAGCGCGGTGCCTGTCATCATGCGGAGCCTCAACAGGTGGTGGATACTGTCATGTTCTCTCTTTCTGTGGAACATCTGCAACAGACATCCTCAAAGTGATGGAAAATGCCAGTCAGTTGGGCATTGCAGAGGCTATCGGGTTTGTGGGCAGGCATCCCTGCAAGGAAGGCTCCCATCAAAGTCTCATAAAGGAGGTATTTTGAACTTTGGGTCTTTTAAAATTTTTGGCAGAGCTGGGAGCAGTGTCTCACGCCTGTAATCCCAGTACTTTGGGAGGCAAAGGTGGGCGGATCACTTGAGGTCAGGAGTTGTTCAAGACCAGCCTAGCCAACATGGCGAAACCTCTTCTCTACTAAAAATACAAAAATTAGCTCAGCCTTGTGACACACACCTGTAATCCAAGCTACTTGGGAGGCTAAGGCAGGAGAATCACTTGAACCTGGGAGGCGGAGGCTGCAGTGAGCCGAGATCATGCCCCTGCACTCCAGCCTTGGTGACAGAGAGAGAATCTATCTAAAAAATAAAAAATAAATAAATAAATTGACAGAGAAAATCATCATGATTATGCTACATCTTTATATGGGAGTGATCTGTACAAGTTTCTATTCGTTTAATTTTTCGTCTCTGCTGCAGAAGCATTTTCAGAGCCTTTGACATTCCCTGAGTAAATTAAGGCTTTGTCAACCTGTGTTCTGATTTGGGTCATTTATACATCATTATGCGGAGTAAGCAGCAGTAGAATCACAGTATCTATTTCAGCTGGACAAAACTTTTGCTAAGGAAAGAACTATCTGACATTCACTGGCTTAGGGATATTTTAGGGAGGTATGATAGCTTGCGATGGAGAGTGGCCTCCTGCTGGTTCATGACAGTACGAGATGCATTCCTCAGGGTCTTGCGTACCACTTCTGATCTTACTGAGAAGAACTAGGTGAGGCATAAATCAGGAAATAGTCTCTTACCTCCACCCACTTCACTGGTGCTGGCAGAGCAACAGTCTAGAACTATCTGTGTCGGAAGGTCAGAGCCTCCTTCTATTGCAGCGACTGTTCTGGTTGCTGCTTGATATCACATGAGCCATGACCTTCTTAACTACATTTTAATCATACTGCCTTGATTCATATTCTTGGTAGATGAATTGTGATTTATTATTCAACAATCATTAGCCGCCCCCCATCACTATTTTTCTGATAGTGAGGGTTTTAGCAAATTTTTATGCCAGTGTTGGAAACTTTACATTTTTGTGTAAAAATTATTGTTTTTACATTTCATATTTGTTTCACATTGCAAATTACCAGAAGCTGTGCCTTTCACACTTTAATGTGCACACAGGAAGTGTGGGCCCCTTGGTAAAGCACAGTACTCGTTCAGCAGGACCAGGGGGCCTCAGATTCTGCAGTTGCCCTAAGCTCCCCAGTGACGTGGTAGCTGCTGGCCCAGGGGCCCTACTTGGAGTTTAAGGCCACTGGGGAGCTTTCTGAAGCTCCCTTGGAGAGCTGAGGCCACGTGCAGCCTCAGGTGTTCTCTTGAGGCTGACGCATCCTTCCTGCCAGGCCGAAGCCAGGTTATTTAGCAGATAATTCACTGTATGCCAGAAGACATATCCTAAAAGTGACCTTCTTTGCTGCAATATGGAATTAGACCTGTCCCCACTCAGGTCTAATTGATCTTTGATCATTGATCTTTAGAATGGCCAGTGTGGTTCATCTTATTAAGAGGAAAGCTTTAATTTTACCTATTATGTTGAACATCACTGTGTTGAGTTATTGATTATCCCACCAGCTGAGACGTGGGTGGGGTGTGTCTTGCACACCTGGCACAGCTAGGGTGGGAGTGGGGAGACTCACTTATACCGCCGTGCCAGCTGCGGCATTCTGCTCATGGTCACCGGAGTGCATTGTCAGACAGTTCTTGGTTAGGACATCACCATTCTCCATGCAACAGGTGCCATCTCCACCCTTGCTTGGGGTCAGAGTGCTTTGATCCAGATGCAGCAATGGTTGCGTCTGTCGTTATCAGCTCCTCGGCAGCTGTCCTTCCTCTGGGGTGAGCCTGGCCCTCACTCCTGCCTGCGTTTCCTGGCTGGTCACTCTCCTGGCCTTCCAGTTTACCTCCTGACTCTGGAGGTGCCTGGGCAAGGGCACAAACCCTCCCCAAATCTATCTCCATCCCAGGACCCGGCACATCCCTGCAGCTGCTCCTGGGTGTGCCCACCCCACCCCCTTGGATTTGAGCTCCCCTGAACTAATGGGCTGTCCACGGGGAATCAGGAGGGCGGGAACTGTGATGTCATGAAAATCATTTGACTCAGGAAAAGCGTTTCAAAATAATCCCCAAAGACCAACTCTATACAGAAACTCCTCCCCCGCCTTCAGTGTTTTTGGCTTTGAATATGGAGAAATTCATTAGGTTGAGCTAACCTTGGTGAAATAATACTAAAAATAGAGATAATAGGAAAACATGTTAAAGAAGGTAAAATCATCTTGCTTTATAAAATTCAGCCTAATACTTAATGGCTTTATTCAGACCTAATTCAAACATACCACAAGTAGATAGCAACAAAACTTTCTTCTTTGCAGAACTTTTCTGGAGAAAAAAAAAAAAAAAAGTATGCTGTCAAAATATTTCTCTTATTAGCAATCAAAACCCAGCTTGGAAAAGTGAGTGGTTTGCGCCGAAAAAGAACAAACAGGGCTTGTGGGACTTCAACAGAGGTATAACCCACGGCCTGTAAGAATGTTAAAACTACACTCACATTTTACACAGTTTTGGCAAAGGCAATAGCCCAGGTGTCTCGAATCAAGATGTAAAGTGAACTGAAGAATTTCAGCAGGCCTCATTAGGCCTTTGTTCTTCTTGAGCAGAGTTTTCTGCTTTCTGCTAAAATGTGATGCGTGCAGCTTTAGTTGTCACCCTTTATTCAAGTTCTTCACTGGCATGACCTAAAGTATCAGGGATTTGCTGCTCAAATCATTTGTAAATAAAACTCAGATGTAAGGAAATATAGACAAGGCCGAAAAAGTTTTGTCTGAAAAAAAAAAAACAAAGAATCAAGGCCCTCCTCTGTCCAGAGGCGCACCCGCAGCCTCCCCAGACGGAACCAGGCCCTTTACCCCAGGTCCCTCGCCTCAGGGGATGCCCCGAGATATAAAAAGATTAAATCAGGAGGCTTTTTACGGTTGATTTAAACAGCTAAGAGAAAATACTAAATGGAGTGAATTGTTTCCAAGAAACAGAAATACTCAGTGAAATTTCTTTTACAAGGAAATAATTAAAACAAATGCCATCCATGTGAAAAGTGGTATTAAAAACCCACTCCACTGGGCGCTTCCTGAATGCTGCATTCTCTGCAGACAGCATTTGAACAACAGTTGGGAAGCAAAACCCTTTGAACCACTGGGAAGAATATTCCTAGTCTGACCTAGACAGTTCTTAGTTAGACAAGGACTTCAGTCCCGAGGTGTATTTATTTCCTTCTCCACGGTGTGATCGTGGTGGCGAGCTTCGCATTGGTGTCAATGGACAGAGTCACGAATGGAAGCTGCTTCAGAGGAAACAGAGCCTCCATGTCCCATGAGGACCCACCTCACACACTGTCTGGGGACCCACCTCACACATTGTCTGGCTCCCATAAAAGGGAGACCATGGAGCGAGGGGCCTTTGGGCCCCATCTGTCATAGTGCGTGCCCTGACCCAGCAGCAGCTGCCTAATTCCACAGGCACAGTGGAGACTGTACCTTCTGGTCTTAGGTAGCTGTGGCAGGGCTTCTTGAAAAGGGGCAGTGACCTCTCAGGGACATCAGACAACATCTGAAGACATTTTTGGTTGTCACACTGCAAGGAAGGTGTTCCTGGCATCTTATGGGGCACAGGGACACTGCTGAACATCCTGTGATGCACAGGACAGCCCCGTGGTGAAGAATTATCTAGTGCAGATTATCCAAAGTGCTGCAGGTCAGGGGCCCTGGGCTAGAGTGGGGCTCAGCACCCTAAGCTAGGAGAAGATGATGTGTGCAGGTGCACCCAGTGAAAGGCCTGGCCCTCAGAAAGCCCCTGCAAAATTCCTTGGGGTGACCTTCCACCTTACAGCTCATTTCTTTAATGATTATTCAGCAAATACCTGAGTTCCTACTGTGTGTCAGGCCCCGTACCTCAAATTGAGGAGCCAGGGGTGACGGGCAGCAGTGGGGCTCACAGACTTTTGGCTGCAGCAGTAGCTGCAAGACTCCTTCCTCCTCATGTACCCCCAAATCCAACTCTGGAGGTGCCGTGGCAGGAGGGCACACAGGCCGTGGAGCTGGGGTGCTGGGGTCAGAGCACTCCGCACAGCCCCCACTCAGAAGTGCGGGATTTGGGACCCATTATTTAATCTGTTGGCACCACAATTGATTCTTCAGAATTTTAACATACTGTAAATCCTAAGGGGAAATAACAGTTATTAAACCTATTCATCGAGGGCCACAGATAACAACCGAAGCTGTGCGTCCTTCTGCCAAGTGAGTCCTTGTGACCCCATTAGTGACTCTCGAACGACTGGACTTGAGATATCAGTGAATGCGGGCTCGAACTCTTAGCCTCAAGGGCAGGTCAGAAAAGGACCCTCTGGTCAACTTCTTCTTAACCTGCTTGAATTTGCATTTGGGAATCCTGTTAGTGGAAAGGTCGACCTGGACCCGGTCTGGGATTAATTCTGCCTCACTCCCTTTCAGAAGCCAGTGAAAGGACGTGTGTAAAACGCCCAGCCAAGCACCTAAGACATCATCGTCCGCATACCGTCATCATTACTCTAACGTGCTGGTGGTGACGATACTCCCACTCCCTCAGTCTCAGTACCCGTACTGAGATTTGACGCTCTTGCTTTTTCTGTGGGGTTTTATTTTTTCTCTAGAAGCTTGATGCTATGCCTTGATTATTACTTACTTCAATGGGACACATTTTCACTATAACTGCAGTATTCGTAATCACTGAATTTTTCACGGTTGCCATGTATATAAAACCAGCATCATTCGTGTTGTGCTGCTGTTGGACAAATTCTCTAAGATCAGAAAATAGAAGTAGGTTAGCTAGTAGAAAAGGATTTTCATTCGCCAAATCATAAATAGAGAGGAAAAAAAAAAACCTTCTATTCATTACTAAACGTCTCCATTCCAAATGTCTTCAAACAAACCAATTATGGTATACACTTATTTGAGGGCAGGTTTTTTTGTTTTTTTCTCAAAAACAGCTGCATAGTGCTATAGCATCCTTGTTGATTAGCCAAATAGAATAAATTCTTTCCACAGCACATTTTTAAAGACTCAGGGGGAAAAACAACAAGACTTGAAGCTTTCACTGAACAATGTGCACCCGGCTTCCGCCCACTTCCCCAGAGAGAAATATATGAATCACATCACAGTAAACGAATAAAGTATCAAAACAGGTGCTGGAAAGTAGGGACCATGAATCATCTTTTTCCTTAGATACTTTGTAAATAAAACAACACGTATTTATGGTAACTCTGTGCGTAAACTTCTATTTACAATGAATTATATAAAATAAATACAATGTCACACAAAGTAAATAAAATTGAAGAATCTATTAAATAGCACTTTAACAATTATGTTAAATCATTTTCTTAAATTGATACAATTTTGAAAGAGAGATTTGAATAGGAGAAATCAACAACACAAATTACTCCTGTATTCAAACCTTAAGGAACTCTAGTATCTATTTTAATGAGTGAATAATTCGTTTCCCAAACAATTTTTTAATAAGATCAAAGATAGTTGCATCACATTTTCCTATTTAAAATACACACTTCGAATAACAGAAAAATAATCTGTAGATACTTTTTTAAAGATTTTTACTCAGTTTAGTGGTAATAGATTTCTGTTTATATTAACCTTAAGAAGAGAATTCAGAATGGAGTTCGAGTGGCCATTTCATTATGAGTTATGGATATTATTGTATAAAACATGTATACAAAATTTCATGGATGATTTTACCTAATTTCAACCATAGATTCTGACAGAGAATCAACTCAACTAGCTCTTGTAAGCATCACTGTTGATGTACCACATTTTTAAAGTAACCCTTGTTTATTTTTGTAATGTTTGTTCAAACTTACAGGGATAGTTCTGTGTTCTGTGTATCCGTGCTAGGATGTGGCCTTTTTGAGCTACGGAAGATGCTGTCAGAACAGGGCCCAGAAAAAACAAATAGGACACTCATTATTTTCTTGTTGATTTGATTAGCCATACATAACATTTATAGTACTCAAGGGGACAAAAGGAAGAGAGAGGGAAAGAACAATTGGATCTGAATCTTGCAAGCGAATCTTTTACACATGTTACCCTTTAAGGGTTGATGGATTCAGAAATTAATCAATTGTGTTTTTATTTGATAAATGCTAATATTGTACTGCAATACAATTAGGATTTTAAGAGTTACATTCATAGGTTTATATTAGGAAAAGAATAGATTTTGTTGGGGCATGATTTTTAGACTGTAGGAGGCTATATACACGTAATAAACCAAGACACTAATAGGAGGATGCAATCAGTGGTTACTTTGTGTCGGCACCCCCCCCCCCTTTTTTTATGAGACAGAGTCTCACTCTGTCACTTCGGCTAGAATGCAGTGGCAAGATCTCGGCTCGCTGCAACCTCCACCTCCCAGGTTGAAGCGATTCTTGTGCCTCAGCCTCCTGAGTAGCTGGGATTGTAGGCGCACACCACCACACCCAAATAATTGTATTTTTAGTAGAGATGGGTTTCACACTTTTGGCCAGGCTGGTCTCGAACACCTGGTCTCCAGCCATCTGACTGCCTCTGCCTTCCAAAGTGCTGGGATTATAGGCACAAGCCACCGCGCCCGGCTCTGTCAGCCCTTTTCGGACTGCAGCAACGTTCACACCAATGCACTAGGCCATGAGGGGTGAGCCACTGGCAGGTGAGGCGCAGGGGACAGAGGAAGGACTGTGGAGTCTGCCAGATGCACAGGTGAAGCTTCCTACCTTGTTCACTGCTACACACCGTAAATGTGATCAAAAGTGGTAGTATGTTTATACTGTGGCTCACGCTGTGTGAGAAGGAAAATTAAACACCAAAGCAATCTATAAAGAAGCAAAATTGCCCTATAAACTTGCAAATTAGGTCATAATCTTAAATCAATTACAGAGAAGTACATAGAAGACCTGGAAGGGCATTCTAGAAATAGCTACCACCTTGATACTTCGTCTATTCGTAATCACTTCAGGGAATTTCACTCCTTCTTAAAACAAGAGAAAGGCCAAGGTGAACTCTAAAACCCTCCATAAGTATCCAATTCCATGATTGTCCCAAGGGAACTTAACCAGTAATTTCAACCCTTCGGGGGTCACAGGCCAGGTGGACTGCCGTGAGCCCTTGCTGTCAGGTGGTGGCTTGAGTCCTCCTGCTCCTCTAACAAGGGCACCGTCCAGCAATTAATATTACTTCTGATTCCCTGGATGTGCTACGTTCTCTGGCATCTGGAGTGCCTGGCTGCCACCTTCGTTCTCTGTCTCTCTGTCTCCTGCTCAGGCTTGAAGCCCACATCCAGTGTCACCTTCTGGGGAACGCTGCTCCCAAACACCTGCCTTCCCAGGCCTAGTCACAGCCGAGCCCTGTGTCCTTAGCAGCCCCCAAAGCTGCTCTCAGCCTTCGCCATCCCCCAGTGGACTGTGAGCTTCTGGAGGAGCTCCCCTCGCACAGAGCCGGTGTGTCGCAGCACTTAGTGAGGAAGACTGAGGCAAGCTCGGTGGTCCAGTTTCCCCGCAACGAGGGTTTAGAAGGAACTGAGAAAGGAGGAGATAGGGGTACCATTGTAGGGAAAGAGTGATATTCACAACTGACGGCAAGGAACAAAAAAAACAACAATATGAACTAAAAGGGCTTAGAAGTCTGAAGCTGTTCCCATGAAGGAAATGCTCACCCGGATCTGCGTCGGTTGAGGGAGGCACAGTGATTCTAATAGTTGGTGGTTACGGGGTGTGGATAGTCTGTGGTCACAGTGTGCAGACGGGCCGTGGTGACACTGTGCCAATGGGCCGTGGTGACAGTGTGTAGATGGGCCATGGTTGCGGCGTGCGGATGGGCCGTGGTGGCGGCGTGCGGATGGGCCGTGGTGACAGTGTGCAGATGGGCTGTGGTGGCTGCGTGCGGATGGGCCGTGGTGGCTGCGTGCGGATGGGCCATGGTGGCTGCGTGCGGATGGGCCGTGGTTGCAGTTGTGGACAGACTGTGGTTAAAGTATGCGGAATGTGGAGAAACACTAAGTAACTATCAGCCTCCCTGATTGCACAGAGCAATCTTTGTTGTGATGAGCCCTCCAAGGGTTTCGGCCACGTGCTCAAGTTAGAGAATAAACCAAGTGCAGGGTTCACTTTGTAAGAAGAGACACTTGGGTGTGCTTCGTGTGCAAACATGGTGCCGGGAAAGGAGAAAGGCTCCTGGAGGTGGCCGACCCCCACTCCAGTCTAAGCCATCATTTCTGGCCAGGTGATTTGGGTGTATCCCTTAGAGGCTTTGATCCCTCCTTGTCTGTAAAAAATGGAAATGAAAATACTCATCTCATAGGGTTTATGTGGGGCTGTAAGTCAACTAATGCAGCATATGTAGTGGAGAAGTGCTACTGCTATTCTAATTGTATAATTAATATATATAATGTATAATACAGTGATATGTAATGTATTAATATGTAATATATTTATTATAGCACTGTTATTATTTCTCTGCTCTGGCCCACAAACTTAAATTCAGCCCCTTCTGTGTAGGGAGTACACAGACAGAAAAGTGAGATGCTTACTCTACAAGACCGTGGTGTAGGGCGGAGACGGAAGCGTGGGGTCTTCTAGTCGTGACAGGGCATTCGACACCCATCCTGCTGGCCATCCCCATCAAGTGCTGCTGGAAGGGTCTACTGAAAATGGCCCATGGTCGGGTGTTAAATGAGGCACTCGAAGACTCATTATCCAGAATAGTCACTTAAATGGAGCGGCTGATACTCACATAAAGCATTGGCACAATCAGTATCTCCACGGGGGGTCAGCCTTGCCGAGGGCCAGCCCCTGAGCTGCTGGAGGCCTTGAGAATGGCATCTCACATCCCCAAGGAGAGAATTGTGATGCCTGAGCAAGATGGGCGCTGTCCTGTGGGTGTTTCCACGGCCAGAGGGCTTCTGAAGTGTGTCGGGACAGGGAGGGCCCTTCCAGGGAAGCCAAGCGTCCGCTGCATCCACCACCATCCACTGCAGGCTCACGCCTGCCCCAGGGGACAGCCCTGCAGTCGGTGGCCCTGAGCTGGGGAGGAGCACAGGCCCCCGCTTATTTCTAAGAATAGGTGGCTTCCAAGATCTGGAGTTGTTTTTGCTAAATACGCCTCAGCCCTGAGACTCAGGCAGGCAATGGGGCCAAGCAGGCAGCCTGGGGAGTGGCGTCACAGTTTCCACTAGTAAGGAGATTCTGAGGCTCCCTTCTCCCCAGACCCCCTCGGGCCGCAGCCGCATGGAGCCACCTCGGCCTCCACCTCTGCGGAGCCCCGACCTGCCCTGGCTGGGCTGTGCCTGGGTTGGGGACAGTTCGGTGTGTGTCGGAGGAGCAGAGCTTTAGCTGCGCTGACTGCGTTTTCCCTCCTGCGGCTCAAACGCGTGTGCCTCGGGTTGTTTCCAAGGCTCCCCCTGGACTGCGTGACTGAAAAGGGACTAAATGATGGTTTCGTTCAGAAGACTTGACAGTGCCACCTTCAGAGTGAAATGCCAGAGGTGGCCCAGAAGGCTGAGGCACAAGGGCCTATGTAAGCTTGATGGGAACAGAATTCCTAAGCTGTAAGGTAACATTTATATGCAACGGGAAACCTGAGAGCGAGGCTTAAGAATAGCTTCTTCACCAAACCTCCCTCCAGGGCGGCGGCAAGCCGGCGGGCCAGTGCAGGCTGCGTTTCCCCAGCTGCAGCCGGGCAGCTGCCAGCACCTTGGGAGGCGCTGGGAGCGCGCTGGTGACGTCTCTTGGCCAGCAGGTGTGGGCGTGGCTCGGAGCTCCAGACACTACTTGAAAAGGGAAGGTTTCTGGGACGTCTGGCACCGTGGCCTCTCCTCTGCCCAAATCTCAAGATTTATTTTTACTCGTTGAACGAGAAAGAGAATGAGCCCTGTGCTGCCGTGCTCCAAACTGCTGCCCCATTTTTAGAGCACAGAGCAAGATGAATGCTGTTGGAAGGAATGTGTTTATGAGAGAGGCAGTTTTTATCCATCATAGAGCAGTGTCTGCAACTTTAAATGTGGCATAGGGGGAAAAAGAAAAAAAAAAAAAAAAAAAAAGAGCATCCCTGTGATGAGTCAGCAAAAAAAAATATTTCATCCCTCACATAAATGAGGATTTGATTAGTTCATTGATTGCAGCTTACTAGTACAGACTCAAATTTAAATGCGACTTGAGGGAAAACTCTGACATCAGAATCTGTGCATGATAAACTGTGTTGCTCAAACTTCAAAGGTCTGGTCTCTGCCGCTTCCGGGACCTCCCCCTGCCTCCCAGGGGACAGATTCCCCATGTGATCCCACAGGCCAGCTGCTTCGAAGCCGTGTCTCTCCGTAGGCCCCTCCTGACCCATCAGCTCCCTGGTCTCCACTGCTTGCGGTCTGCCCTCACCCTCTGTGGCCCTGCGAGCTCAGTCCTGTCTCCTTGCTACCAGATTTTCCACCTCATCCTTTCTTTAAGCGCTGACACTCAGATCCCTCCTTCGTGTCTGGCGTCTCTGGTTGAGTTTATAAAAGCAAGACACTTCTCCCAAGTCATGCAGGGCGTCCTCACAGGTGAGCGTCTTCAGGGAGACCTAGCGTGACCCATGAATGAGCGGGGGCAGCGCTGGTGGCATGAGAGCGGGAATTGAAACCTGCCCTGGCCCCAACCGAAGATCACGTTGCTTCCGTTTTCTATAAAGTAGTGCATCATTTGGGGGCCATTACACGTCTGTAAAGCACCATCATCCTTCCCTCTAATCTGTGAATGTGCATATCTGTAAGTGTGCGTGTGTGAGAATCTACCCTTCATGATTTAGTTGAAATCACAGAGCAACGATCAGCAGCAGCAAACATGACCCTCACAGCCAGGAATCCCAGGTACGATGTGGTCAGCATCGCCTCCCTGCAGGAGCGCCCGACTCAGGGAGTCCTTCTCAGACCCCTCTGCCTTCCTTATGGTCCACCACACTCCCCATGCAAGGGAGGATGACGGACATCAAATCAGCTGTAGGCTGTTCTCCATGCACTCTCATGAGCACTAACACCTGGCTGCATGGCTCTCCGGGACCGCAGCTCCAAGAGGAAAGCTGGCCCCGGAAGCAGGCTGCTGTTCGGGCCTCCTTGCCTGGTCCAGTCCTTAGTAAGGTGAACTCCAGCTGCGTTCGCTGAAGATAAGCATTCACTGCGTTTGGTTAAGCAGCCTTTCATGTTTATTGTGTTAGTGTGTGCTTTTCTAAAGCAAAAAAAAAAAAGCCTAAAATTTTTTTAAAAAATATCCTTCTTATGCGACTTTTGCTCCCTTCTCAAAAAAGATCAGTGTTTCCTAAGTTAGTCAATAGCATTTGGCCAAGTATACAACACATTTGATCAAATTAACTCAGTTTTATTGAGTGCCTATTTTATTGGCACGGGATGATTTCAGAAAAGACGAGGTCCAGCAGTGCTATGGCCTCATTCATTTATTCAAAAAGCATGTATTGAGCCTGCACTGGGTGCCAGCTACTGTGCTGGGTGCAAGGAGGTAAATACCCGTAAGACACAATCACCCCACTCAGGACTTTTGCCATCCACTTTTAATGCCCTGAGAAGAGGAGAGTTTAGAGAGACCCACTCCCCTCAGGGGTTTTCTAGGTCACGTGCCATCACAGGAGGCCCAGGGCTCTTGAGCTCTATGGGAATCCCAGGAAGACGTCCATGGAAGGTGGCTGGTGCGTCTGTCTCCACAGATTCCCAAAGATCACACAGAGACTCTGCACAGTGAGCCTTGAAACTTTGAAGTTGGAGCCAGAGGGACCCCACCCACCTTCTAGCCCAGCACTGGGATTCTGTGGTTGGGACCCCCAGTGGTGATGTGTTGGTGGGGAGCCGAACCTGGTCCACACTCACTCTGGTAAACTGACACCCCATTAAACTATGTTTTAAAACTTTTGTGTTGGGAACTTCATTGAACTCAGCAGTAGTTATTCCATAGGGCAGCTGAAAACCATTCTTTAGGGACTGGAAAGTCCATTCTCATGCCCTTTGACTTCCTTGATGTTAATTCTAAATGACACATTCTCAGGATGTTTTCCCCAGAGGAATCCTATATGACAGGGCTGTGTACAGGCCTGAGAAGTGACAGGGCAGCCTGCAGTTACACTTGACTGAGTAATCTGCTTGTTTAGGGCTGTGGCTGATGGTTCCCTGTTGCCATGGTATCCTAAACATTTGCAGTTATTACCAAATCTGAAATCAGCCCTCATCTTTTATATTGAAATTTGTTTTCTAAACAGACATATGTCAAGTAGAAGCTATTTCATTTGTATCTGACGCTATCTTTTCAAACTGTTTATCCAACTATTTGGGTCCCAAGTGAATTATGAATTCATCAATTTAAGGAGGAAACTTGGGGGTTCAGACTTCTTTTTAAGATACTTCCTTATTCATGAAAAAACACATTTATTTTTAGTAGTGCTTTGGGTTGTGTGTTTTTGTTTGTTGTTTTGTTTTGTTTCTAGAAGAGTCTTGCTGGAAGCTCTGCTTCCAGAATGCTGGATTGACTGCTGTATTAACCCACTGCCTGTATCAAACTCATACTTCAAGAAAATATTAAATAGTTGCAGTATCTACAGGGCCTCTACAGAGCCCCTTCTGCTATTAGCAGGGATGTGACTTTAGGTCACAAAATAACTAGAAGCAAAATGGTGAAAGAAAGCCTTACCCAGAAGGAGTAGCCAAACTTGGTCATTTGTGAGAAGGCCTGCAGCCGGGGTTCCAGGATCTCTGTTGCTTCCCTGCTGTTGCCAGCGCAAATGTTTTATCCTAGTCATGATCTGTTGTGTTAAAAGACTATCCAGAGATCTAACAATGCATTCTTTGTCTGAGTCATTAAGAATGTTTATGAAGAAGAAATTAAATAGTGAAAAGCATAGATTCAGAGCTCAGCAGATCTTCCTTTGAAAATAGGCCTACCACTTACCTGCTCAATGCCCGTGAGTAATTCCCTAGCCTCTGAAAGCCTGTGTTTAGTTCTGCAAAATGGAAGAGTAACACCTTTATTCTGGGGCTGTTGTCGGGATTCGAGGTAGACGAAGTAATCTCCAGTATCTCGTCACATGATCATTGGTCTGCAGGTGCTCACCAAAAAGCGACCTCCACCCGACCCGAGAGTGAACCGCCACATTCTCCAGTGCCCTCAGCTTGCAAGCGTGGACTGCTGCTTCTCTTCAGTCTGCTCTGAAAATCTTACTTTGCTCTTGCTGGGTATTCACCTGTGTTTCTGGAGCTCTCTCTGCCCCCACGTGCCTTGCACGTCCTGCAGGTGTCTCTTCTGGGGCCTTCTCTCCTCTCGGCCCCACGCACTCTGTCTGCGCCCTGGGTGGATTTGGAGGGGAGTGGTAACAAAGACCCAAGTTTTCAACAACAAATGACAGGAGGTGAAGAACCTCCATTATGAGATTCTAGGGAAAAAGAGGAGGTTGAAAGAAATACTGAAAGTCACAGTTGAACGTCGTGAGAATTTAAGAGTAAAATAAAGATTTAGCAGGAAAACAAGTCAGTCAGTCAACAGCTCAACTGATTTAAAAGACCCAGTATGAAGAGTCTAAAGAATTGTTTATTTTATTTATTCTTGCACTCACATTCCAAAACAATTTAAGTAAATTTAAAGAATGGTGCCATAGTTGAAAAGCAAATGGAGGAAGATTTATCTGATGATTTATCTCCAGGATGTAGGGGGAAAGGTGGGTTTTGAAGAGGAAGAATCCAGGACAGAATATCCGAAGTCTGAGGAACCAGGAGCCGGGACCCTGGAGGGCAGTGGCAGGAGAGGAGGTCAGAGCAGCGCTGAGTCCGCGGGGCTCTTCCGGCCCCTCTGCCTGTGTGTCCACTCTGTATGTGAAAAATGCTTGTGAATTGTTCACCCAAAAATGTATTGTGCAGCAGCAGATGTCCCCTGCCCCATGCAGAAAAAAGACCATATTAGTACAACGCCTTTCTCATTCCTGTTTCCTCAGGGGATGCCTGAGAATCCCTTGCTTTAAAATCCCCTCCCGACCATTATCTAACTGTGGTCAAGAGTAATTGTGGGCCATTTCCTGCTCTGGAAACCATCTGGCCTGCTGTGGTGCCCTATATCCTCCCTCCTCTTTAACCATAAATTAAGTCCTAAGAGAAAGAAGTAGAGGAACTGAGCCCATGTAGGACCAAGAAAGTGGAGCTAAGAAAGGACTGTGCACGTCTGTGAGCACAGAAGGGGCTGGTGACCATGGGGCAGGTGTGATGCTCATCCTCACCATGTAGAGCATAAGAAGGGAAAGACTTACGTGGAGGGTTTTGATAGGCCTAGAGTGAGAACTCCACAATGTTTCAGTAAATATCCACACCAACAGCCATGGGGTGCTGGTGATCTCCCCTGGGGATCCCGTCTGGGAGGACGGGCCCAGGGTGGTGCTGAAGGCAGCAGTGTGGGGATTGGCTTCAAATCCCTCTGGCAGTGTGGATTCACCGGAAACGTTGAATACGGTGCATCTCACGTGCTTTTCTTTTGTAAGGTGAAATTGAGCTGTTTTCTTTTCTCTAACACACTCATTTTAAAGGCTATCTAAGGGAAACATAAAATTAAAATATCAGACTGAACCTTTCACTGACTCAATTTCTTAAGGCAAAGTTGCTCTCCCATCCAAGAATAATTTCAAAAGATTGGAATATATAAATGGCAATACTTGGATCTGGAAATTATGTTAAAACCACTATTTGTATGAATACAGTCCAGTATAATGTAAGGCTATATAAAATGAAATGATATTTCTGTTGAAATCCATTTTAATTCTTTGGGTATTGAGGATTTTATTATTGGATTTTAATTGCTCAATTTTCAGCTACAATTAGTGCTGAAATTCTAGGCAATTTTAAGAGAATCCCACTGTATAAAGAAAAAAAGGGGCCATGTGCAGTGGTTCACGCCTGTAATCCCAAGATCTGGGAGGCCGAGGTGGGTGGATCACCTGACGTCACGAGTTCAAGACCAGTCTGACCAACATGGTGAAACCCCATCTCTACTAAAATTACAAAAAAATAGCAAGGCATGGTGGCACCACCTATAAATCCAGTTACTTGGAAGGTAGAAGCAGGAGAATCACTTGAACCTGGGAGGCAGAAGTTGCGGCTAGCCGAGATGCCACCACTGCACTCCAGCCTGGGTCAGGGAGTGAGATGCCGTCTCGAAAAAAAAAAAAAAAAAGTTGTTTTTATTACATGACTCAGATACAATGAGGGTCAAAGTGTCTTTGCCACATTACTGTAGGACTCAGTAAAATCCTTCAAGCAGAATGAGGTGTTGGCCACGCCCCCCGCCACTATCTCAGGACTTTCTCCACCATGTCTGTATGCTGAAGAGTCAGATCAGACAGTGGAAGCATGAGAGAAGAATCTGTGCTGGAACCACCTGTGTGTCACTTTTCAAAAAACTTTTCTCACAGGTCTCTGGGTTAAAGATCTTCTAAATCCCTTGACAATTTGGCAAATAGTTATTTTATAATCGTAAAACAGGAGAAAACATTTGTGTAGGGCTTACTTTGTGCCAGGCACTGTTTTGCTGTGTGTGTGTAATTAACCCACTTACTACTATTTTCCCGCTTTAACATGAGGAACAGAGAGGCTCAGTAATTTGCCACTTGTCAACTCTGTCTAACTTGGTTGGACTGGTCAGTATTTCAACATGGAGGATAGGATGGTCACACGCATTCGGACAAGCAGAGAGAACATTGACGGCTGAATCACAGGTCTTCACCTGGCAGCGCCATCATACCCTGGGGATGTTTCACAGCCACAAGTCCAAACATTCGTCCCAGACCCGCATGACCCGCGCCCCGGTTGTGGTGACTGTGTTCGTTTCCTAATGCGTGCAGTTACACAGGGACGGTTTTGGTGCACGTGACCTCTCGGTCCATTCTCTGGCCAGCATTCAGTTGCTTGTTCTCTCCTTGCCGTTTGCCACACTTCAGTCAGCCCTGCTTCCCGCACTGCTGCCGGAGAGGCAGGTTCCCTTGCAGGTAAGCTGATGAGTTACCTGTCCTTGCCTTTGCCAGAGTGAGATGCACCCCATCATGTCATACAGCAAAACACACCAGAGTTCTGGCCCCTCCAGTGCTCTTTGCTCAGATCTCCTGGCCGCCCCCTAATTATTATCCACTCCCACAACTTGCTGATGTACATTTGTTTTTCAATTCAGAACAAATTCAAAACAAGTAAAAAAGATCTGATGGAATTAGCAGACACTTGTCAAATTATCCACAGCTTCTTGCTGGAGACACATGGAAAGACAGGGTGCAGCCCATCTCCAGGGAGCCCGAGCTGGGGAAGTCCTGGCAGCCTCCACTGTCCGCAGAGCCGTGGGGCCTCCACAAGGTTGGCCCTAGTGCTCGGAGATCAACAGTGGAGACCTGTCTCCTCCTGGGAGGACTGGATCTCAAATCAGTGCATGAGAAGACAGTGAGGTATTGCCAACATTCCCCTTACAAATCCTCTGGGCAGGGCAGCTTGGGAGCACAGTGGTTGTGTCTTAGGAGGTCCAGCAAAGTCAGTTCCCGTCAACGATAGGACAAGTCACTCTTCTTTCTATGGAGCACTGCCTAGGAAGTGACTTCCACTGCCATGTTGGGCAACAGAGGACAGTCTTTGCAGAGGGGTTTCATTCACTGTGGACAGATATGGTATGAAGTCACGTGCAGCATTTGCTGATGGGGAGATGGCAGGGGAGGTGGCCCCACGATCTCAGTGCATGGACAACAGTCAGCCTGTCTGTGTCTCTGTCAACCTGTCTGTGTCTCCCTGTCAGCCTGTCTGTGTCTGTCAGCCTGTTGATGTCTCTCTGTGAGCCTGTGTCTCTGTCAGCCTGTGTCTGTCAGCCTGTCTGTGTCTCTCTGTCAGCCTGTCTGTGTCTCTGTCAGCCTGTCTGTGTCTCTGTCACCCTCTCCGTCTCTCTGTCAGCCTGTCTGTGTCTCTGTCAGCCTGTCTGTGTCTGTCAGCCTGTCTGTGTCTCTCTGTCAGACTGTCTGTGTCTGTCAGCCTGTCTGTGTCTCTCTGTCAGCCTGTGTTTCTCTGTCAGCCTGTCTGTGTCTGTCAGCCTGTTGATGTCTCTCTGTGAGCCTGTCTGTCTCTGTGTCAGCGTGTCTGTGTCTCTGTCAGCCTGTCTGTGTCTCTGTCACCCTCTCCATCTCTCTGTCAGCCTGTCTGTGTCTCTGTCAGCCTGTCTGTGTCTGTCAGCCTGTCTGTGTCTCTCTGTCAGACTGTCTGTGTCTGTCAGCCTGTCTGTGTCTCTCTGTCAGCCTGTGTTTCTCTGTCAGCCTGTCTGTGTCTGTCAGCCTGTTGATGTCTCTCTGTGAGCCTGTCTGTGTCTCTGTCAGCCTGTCTGTGTCTCTCTGTCAGCCTGTCTGTGTTTCTCTGTCAGCCTGTCTGTGTCTGTCAGCCTGTTGATGTCTCTCTGTGAGCCTGTCTGTCTCTCTGTCAGCCTGTCTGTGTCTCTGTCAGCCTGTCTGTGTCTCTCTGTCAGCCTGTCTGTGTCTCTCTATGTCAGCCTATCTGTCAGCCTGTCCGTCTCTCTGTCAGCCTGTCTGTGTCTCTCTGTCAGCCTGTCTGTGTCTCTGTCAGCCTGTCTGTGTCTCTCTGTCAGCCTGTCTGTGTCTCTCTATGTCAGCCTATCTGTCTATCAGCCTGTCCGTCTCTCTGTCAGCCTGTCTGTGTCTCTCTGTCAGCCTGTCTGTGTCTCTGTCAGCCTGTCTGTGTCTCTGTCAGCCTGTCTGTGTCTCTCTGTCAGCCTGTCTCTCTGTCAGCCTGTCTGTGTCTCTCTGTCAGCCTGTCTGTGTCTCTGTCAGCCTGTCTGTGTCTCTCTGTCAGCCTGTCCATGTCTCTGTCAGCCTGTCTGTGTCTCTCTCCATGCCCTGCCCCAGCTCTTCACGTTGCAAAGTTAAATGAGAATATGACTCATTTTTCTTATCATTTTCATTTCACATTTTTAGATGTGGTCATTATATTCAACTGGATATAACATTTTGTTTCTAATTGAAAACTTTTTCCCCAAGATTTTTGATGCTTTTGAAGCAAATGTGAAAGTCCATTTCTGGCCTGGTGCAGTGGCTCACGCCTGGAATCCCAACGCTCTAGGAGACCAAAGCGGGCAAGTAACTTGAGGTCAGGAGTTTGAGACCAGCCTGGCAACATGACGAAACCCCGTCTCTGCTAAAAATACAATAATTAGCCAGGTGTGGTGGTGCCTGCCTGTAATCCCAACTACTCAGAATTTTGAAGCATAAGAATTGCTTGAACTCGGGAGGCGGAGGTTGTAGTGAGCCAAGATCGCACCACTGCACTTTAGCCTGGGCAACAGAGCAAAATCCTGTCTCAAAATAAAAGTCCATTTCTAATTCCATTTGAAGAATATGGAATAAAATACATAAAAAGTAAGGAGTCAAAAGAAGGCAAAGGCTTTAGTGAAAATGAGACATGAAATATACTCTTCTCCACTTCTATTGTTTGTAGTAGACTTGATCTTTAAAGCGGTCTGGATTTACAGAAAAAAAATCATTCAGAGGGGGGTACCCAGATGCCCTCCCCCTGGCTCCCACCCCTAGTTGCCCTGATGATTAACATCTCATATTAGTGTGCTGCATTTGCTACAACTGATACCAAAGTTGACCTTCCATGATTCTTTTAAATGTGAATCTCACTTTGGGGATTTGTGTGATTGAATCTTGCGGACTGAGAATGGTTTTTAACAACCAGCCTATGCTTGCGAAAACATATGAAAGTTTCTCTGACTCTGAAGTAAGAGGGACAGGATGGTTCCTGGGCAAGCTTGCGTTGGAAATGGGGGCGCATGCACAGTCCCACTCCATGCCCACGTTTTCCTTGAGCAGCCCTCGGGGTCGAATTACTCTGGGCTTCAGCTGGGGCAGGGGCAATGATTTGTACTCGAGAGAGCTCCGAGAGCAGTAGGGTCTGGCCAGCAAGCGGTTCTGTGGAATGGGGCCCTTGTGTTTCCCGGAGTACATGCCTTCGTGGCCCTTTGGTCATGAGACATCCCACCACCCATTCCTTTAACACCGCTAGTGATGAGTACTGACCTCCTGTAACTAAATTCCATGTCAATCTAAGATTAAGCCGTTCAAAATCTTACTAGAAATGACTAAGTGGACCCATTTTCCTATGAGGAGAGAATTAAAGGTATTTTCCAATCCCTAATGATAAAACCAGCATCAGACCGGGCGCAGTGACTCACGCCTGTAATCCCAGCACTTTGAGAGGCTTATGTGGTCAGATCATGAGGTCAAGAGATCGAGACCATCCTGGCCAACATGGTGAAATCCTGTCTCTACTAAAAATACAAAAAATAGCGGGGCATGGTGGCGTGCGCCTATAGTCCCAGCTACTTGGGAGGCTGAGGCAGAAGAATCACTTGAGTCCAGGAGGCAGAGGTTGCCATGAGCCAAGATCATGCCATTGCACTCCAGCCTGGCAACAGACTGAGATTCCGTCAAAAAACAAAACAAAACAAAACAAACAAACAAACAAAAATACCACCAGCATCAAATTGTAGAGAATTGCAATTTCTTTCTTATGAATAGCAAATTTTTGTCTCCTTTCATTTTTTAAACTGTTGAATATATCAGATTGGATACACAGAGATTTCAGAGAAAAGGTCTAGTCAATGTGCAAATGTTTTGCGGGTTTGTTTTGAGTTTGAAGCCAGAGCCCTGAATTCCACGCGTCTTGGGCCTTGCTCTCCCTCCTGAGCACCCAGGCTTCACGGACATGACTAATGCAGTTTATTCACGGCCTACTACCATCCTTGGTCATAACATTGCTCAAGTCCCGAGCAGGCCTGCCAAGACCACAGTGTAGCCCTGTTAATATCACATGACAGTCGCAGATTTTTTGGAAAACCTCCCCTGGCCAACTGTTTATCCACCCCCATTGATATTTGTCTGAAGATAAGTTATACAGTCTGTTTACTTACAAATGCGTCAGAACAGTCTTGGACTTCTGCACGGAGGTTCTGCCAAATACAAGTCTAACAGGGAAGTGGTTTGGGCAGCCCCAGAACCAAAGAGCCCCTCGGAGCATCATGAGCCACCGCTCTGTGTCCCTGTCATTTAAATAGGGATTCAGGCTTCAGGTGGTTAATATTTATAAGGCTTGAATGGGGGGGAAGAAGCCATTTTTAAAATGAATTTTTATTTCTCATTTCCACTTAGTGATGGATGCACATTTTTCCATTAATAAACATTTGAACTTTTTTCACTTTTTAAGAACATCGTAGGTGGCATATTTCACAATCTTGGCAAGGCAGATATTTTTGGAGTAAATCAAAACTGGAGGCCACAAATACTGGCTCTAAACGAACTGCCACTGGCAAATCGATGTAGCAGAAGGCATCATGGGTCAGGCGGACCACGCAGAAAGCCATCTGAGACAGGCGTGTCAGCCGCATGTGGATGAATGGTCCTTTGTGGGCAGGAAGGCGAGGGAGTGGGTGGGGATGGGGGCAGGAGAAGGAACCAGCTCTGTATTGGGAGCTGTGAGAGGACACTCAGAAGGAGGCTTTTACACTATATTTTATATTCACAAGTTTATTGATGCTATTTTGAGTCCAACAGAAAGATTCTCAGAAGTTGAACGTTAACAACCCCCTAATGATTAGAAAAGATGGGCGAATCCTTGCATTAAAAGCAGCTGTACATATGGAAAAGAGGCCATCTATGCTGGGAAAACTCAAACACATGCAGCCAAAGCGAAAGATCAACTCTCCGCACCATTACATATTGAAGGGCTTTGAAGTTATTTTTAGAAGCGCTCAAAAATCAGATTTTTTTCTTTTTTCTTTTTTTTCCTACTGCTGCTTCCTTTTTCTTTTTCTTCTCTTGTCCCTTCACCTTCTTGGTCATTTCTATTGCTATTTTTACACATCCCTGTCGGTAGGGGGAAGACGTGGTGTGAAATATATTCAAGTGCAACTTTTTAAAAATAATAAAATGCATATTTATTATGAGGAAAACTCAACCACCTATAGAAATGACATCAGTAAATGTAAATAAGCAAAAGATTGGAGCTGTAAGTGTAGAGCAATCATTTACTTTAGAAATCAAATAACGAGCTGGGCACAGTGGCTCAGGCCTATAATCCATCCCAACACTTTGGGAGGCCGAGGCGGGCGGATCAGTTGAGGTCGAAAGTTCGAGACCAGCCTGGCCAACATGATGAAACTTCCTCTCTACTAAAAACAACTGACTAGGTGTGGTGGAGCACGCCTATAATCCCAGCTACTCGGGAGGCTGAGACAGAATTGCTTGAATCCAAAAGGCGGAGGTTGCAGTTGCATTACTGCCCTCCAGCCTGGGCTGCAGAGTGAGAGTCTGTCAAAAGAAGAAAAGAAAACAGAGAGAGAGGGAAGGAAGGAAGGAGGGAGGGAGGGAGGGAGGGAAGGAAGGAAGGAAGGAAGGAAGGTAGGTCGGTAGTTCAAAAAACATAAAGCACAGTCAGCATTACATGATATGAGACATATCCAGCCCAGAGGCTGGATGGAGTTGGAGACCATCTAGTCCATCAACCAAATCAATTTAGGCTTTTTTAAACAAAATTTTTAGCAAAGTGAAAAAAAAAAAAACTAATTTTAGCCTTAATTGTATATAACTGTATCTTTTTTGGCTCACTTAGACCATTTTATCAAAAGAGATCAACCACAAATTCCTGCTAGTTTTTTTATCAGCAGGAAAATTGGGAGAATTCATAAGCTGTTATGCAGCCAGCCACTCTGTGCCGGGTATTCTGGTAACTACTGAGAAAGATGTTTAAGAAGTAGGTCGAAGGAATAAAAGGGCATGGGAGAGAAAGGCAAAGAAAATTTATCGACCACCTATCACATCTTTCCCTCACTAGCTACTTAACTCACACGTTCGCAAGGTCAAACCACTCATCTAGATCACCAAGGGAGACCCCCCTGAGTGAAGATAAAATCTGTTCCTGCTGTAAGCTGCAGAGCCTGTGATGTCAGACACCTCGTTGAGAGATAACATTCCCAAAACAACTGGAGAGTTTGACAGCCATTATGTATTAGTGACATACTCAGGCTGGCATGTGGGGCATAAGCGAGCTCCCGTATTGACGTGGTCTGAGAATGAGGAAGTCTAGTCGAGGTTTACCCATAATGAGTTCGAAAGCAGCTCTCCAAGTTTGGTTGGCCCCAGACCTAAAGTCTTGCGTCTCTGAACCACTTTACCTATTTTCTTTCCCACAGAGGACAAGAAGCAAATGTGTGGATCTGAGCCGAGGTCTTGGGAAACCTTCTGCTCTCCAGATGCATATCGTTCCCTGCATGACACAATCCAGTTTTGTGAAACAGATGAAAATATTGGAACTTTGCAAAAATTGCCTAAATGTGGGGGCATGTGCCATTAAAATGTTTAAAACGCAAATTCCCACACAATTTATCTAATTGATTTTAATCTGATGATGCCTGCCCTCCATGATCTTCCTGGCAGGAATATGATAGGCCACCTGCTTCTTTTAGGGGAAAACATTCTGTTTTGAGGATAAGAGAAGGCCAGATTTAGTGAGGTTTGCTTTGGTCATAGCTTCTGAAGCTTGATAATTGCAGAAGTTCCATCTGTAAGATGCTCGATTAAAATTCTTGATGAATTGAGTAATCTCCGCAAGGCCAAGAGAATCTAATGTTCTTGAATGTGTTCCATCTTCACAATGTATCTAGTAACCATGAGTTGTAATCAGACAAATTCTCCAAAACAGGCGGCCAGCTGGATTCCTGAACTTGAACAAGGTTTTTGTGCGGGCTCCTTCTGCAGCCTCCCTAACTAGCCAGCCTAGATGGAAACTCCCTTCTTCATTCATTCGTAAAGAACCTTTTGACATATAGACCCAATGTCTTATAAACCTTTTGGAGATCAATTTGTATACATAATAAAAGTGAAAAAGTTGGCTTGCAGATATCTACTACATAAAAAAAAGTGAAAAAGTTCTTACGCAGATGAGAAATTTAAGTAAGATTTTAGATATTTTCTGAATATTAATTCACCTCACGACTTTTGAAACTTTGGTCAGATGGAAATGTTCATTCTTTCTCCCTGTAAGAGTCAATGGTTAGCTTTCATAGCACGTTATTAAAGCAAATATAGTAAGAAAAGTAGCATCTCTTAGGGATTTAAACATGTATTCAAAATTAAAATTAGAGAGCAGAAAGTCAGTGTTTTAAATATGCTTCACTAACTTCTGATTCCTTGAATCTATCCCCATTTATTAATGTTTATATAGAGAAACAAAAAAAAACAGCAAAATTATTATGATGACTGTTAATTACATCGTTTTCCAAAGAGGTGGAAATATTGTAACCAACAAAACCTGAATATACTTTTACAATTGATTAGATTAAAGAGAAACTTCTAATCCCACTTCAGTAAATAAAAAAAGCTATTCAGAAGATAAAGCATTTACAAGGATGGACCTAGATTTCTGCTTCCTATAGAGATTCCATGCCCACGTGCACATATTCTGGTTACACGTGAAGTCTCATGAGTTGAATACTTTGGCCAGCATTCTGTTTTGTAAGTATTGGCAGAGAAATACTTAAGAGAAAAAAACGTTTTCGTAAATAAACTTACAATTAAGAGAACGAAGAAGATGTAGCTCTTGGGGCTTCCATCACCTCCTAACAGAAAACATCTGCTGGACTTCCGGAATTTTCCTAAGACCCTGGGAACACACCCACGCATTTCCAATTTTTTTCCTAACCAGTGAGTTGGCTTCAGCAGTTTTCAGTTTTATAGCTGACTGTTCCATCCAAACAGTTGTTCAGCTTTGCCTTTATTATAAATTCATTCTCATTTGTTGATTGCATAGATAGGTATTGGTTACCTTGTGTTAATTGGCAGGTGGGGAGGAGGAGCAAACTGAAACCCATTTTGTAGATGAGGTTTCGTTCTTCCTATTGCTAGCATTGCCTTTGCTCAAGGGAATCAACCCAACTCATTTTAGTACAATCTGTGTCTTTCAAAATGATTAAGAGCAGTTAAAACTGAAGTGCAGCACGCGTCATACAACACAAAGGTGTTTACTGTAAATAAACAAGAAAACCTAATTAAGTGGGTTTTGAAGAGACAATGGGGCTTTGTTTGTATGTTTGCCTACCCAGGGGAACTAAAACAAACAAAACTTACTTTTAAAAAGCTTCTTCAGTGTTCTGATTTGTCTCAGAAGAACTTTCAGCTTCTTTACTTTCTAAGTAGCTTGGTATTATTAGAAACTGATAAGCTCAGCACAGTCAACCCAAGACACTTTAACCAATTTACATCCACCTATATTTTTAAGGGTTCTCTTGGTCTGAAAGGTCTTAACAACCATGTCTTTGTGAATCAGTTACTGTCTTAGTCCATTTGGGCTGTTACAACAAAAATACTTTAGACTGGGTCATTTATAAACAACGGAAATGTATTTCTCACTGTTCTGGAAGCTGGGAAGTCCAAGGTCAAAGCACCAGTAGATTTGGTGTCTGATGAGAGCCCAGGATTCGTACATGCTGCCCTGCTGCTGTGTCCTCGCATGGCAGAAGGGACAGATGCTCCCTCATTAGTGACCTTACAGGGCACTATTCCCACTCATGAGCCTGCTGCTGTGTCCTCGCATGGCAGAAGGGACAGATGCTCCCTCATTAGTGACCTTACAGGGCACTATTCCCACTCATGAGGACACCACTCTCACGACCTAATCAATTTCCAATGGCACCACCTCTCAATACCAGCAGATAGATTTCAGCGTATGAATTTTGGAGGGACACATTCAGACTATAACATTTTACCCCTAACCTCTCACATGCGAAATACATTCATTCCATTCCAATAGCCCCAAAAGTCTTAACTCATGCCAACATCAACTTAAAAGTCTAAAATCCAGTCTCATCTAAATGTCATCTAAATCAGATGTGGGTGAGAGTCCAGGTGTGACTGGTCTGAGTCATGCTTCTCTCTCAGTGTGAGCCTATGAAACCAAACAATTGTATGCTTCCAAAATACAGTGGTGGGGCAGACATAGGACAGACACTTCTATTCCAAAAGGGGGAAACAGGAATGAAGGAGGTGATGCCAGATGAGTTCAAAACCCAATAGGGCAAAGAACATAAATTTTATGTCTCAAGAATCATCTCTGACACCATATCCCACCTCTGGACACAGCGGGGTGGGGATTGCCTCCTCAAGTCTCTGGGCAACCCTGCCTCCTGTGGCTGCCCGGGGCACAGCCTTCACTGCAGCTCTCCCAGGCTGGAGTTAGACATGGGTCACTCCACTGTTCTGGGTGCTGGGTGCAGCCCCACTCCCACACCTCCCCGCCTAGAATAAACCTACACTGCTATGAACAGAACATTATTCATAATGCCCTGTAGACTGAGGCTTTTTCTACAGCTCTCTTCTTTTCAAGAGCCCTCACACCATCGCCCTCGTGGGGCCTCTCTGTGTTGGCTCTGCTTCTATGTCGGGTCTGTGCCTGGGCCCTGAGGTTCTCCAGGGCATGCCTTGGAAGCTAGGAGGAGGGGGCCACATTCTCACAGCCCGTGCACTCTGTGTGCCTGCAGAGATGGCAGCACATGGAGGCTGCCAAGGCTTCCTGCCTGTGCCATCCAGAGAGACCATCTGAGCTACACCTGGACCCACTGGAGCCACAGCTGGGGCGGCTGAGGAGCACTATATCCAATTGCAGGGAACAGAGACGTGAAAGTGTGCTGCCCCCAAGGTGCTGGCATTCTGGGCGTAAGGTGGATGGGGCAGCCCCGTCGATCGCCTGTGGGGTCCTTCTTCAGTTGACTTGATGAGCAGCATCTGGCTTCCCTCTACCATGCGAATCTCCTTAACAAATGTTTGTCTGGCTGCAGGCTTGAAGCTCTCTCCTGAACATGTTTTCTGCTTTTCTACTCCGGCCGGTCTAGGAATTTTCCCAGTTTTTCGGTTCTGCTTCCATCTTTCATTTGTTTCTCTCTGTTTGCCCTTTACCACAGGCAGTTAAGAAAAGTCATGCCACACCCTCACTTTGCTTAGATATTTCTTCTGCCAGATATCCTATTTCATGACTCAGAAGTTCTGCCTTCCACAAAACACAGAACATGAACATGATTCAGCCAAGTTATTTGCTGCTTTATGACAAGGATGGCCTTCCCTTCAGTTTCCAATAACATGATCCTCCTCATTCTGTCTGAGACCTCATCAGAATGGCCTTTCCTGTCTGCATTTCTACCAACATTCTGATCATGGCCACTTAGGGAATCTCTAAGAGGAGGGCTGCTCCTGGGCAAGACCCGAGTGATTCTGCTGTCTTAGAAGACCCCGGAAACCAAAACGCAAGGGGAAAAGCGAGGTGACTTCCAATAGTTTAGAAATTGTTCAGCATGGAAGCTGTCCATACCTGCAGCTACCTCCTCTTCACAAAAAGGTCAGCTCTACCACATGCACCTCCACAGAGCTGAGCTCAGGGGATAAATCCCACCTTTAATCAGTTTCTGTTTGCAGTCTTCCTCTCCTTATGAGCCCTCATCAGAATCACCCTTAAGGCTCTGTTCATGGCTCTGTAGGTTTTTTTCTAGTATACACCTCCAAATTCTTTCAGACCCTAGCCATTACCCAGTTCTAAAGCTACTTCTACATTTTTAAGTATTTGTTACCCCAGCACCCCACTTTTGGTACCAGTTTCTGTCTCAGTTCATTCACAGTCCGTGCTGTAACAAACATACCTTAGTGCAGGTGACTTACGTACAACAGAACATTGCTGCTCATCGTTCTGCAGCCTGGGAAGTTGAAGAGCAAGTGACCCGCAGATGTGGTGTCTGGTAAGGGCTCTCTGCTCCAGAGGTGGCGCCTTGCTGCTGTGTCTTCACAGGCCGAAGGGACAGTGGGCTCTCTGGGGGCTCTTTGATAGATGCACTAATTCCACTCACCAGGGCTGTACCCTCAGGACCTGCTCACCTTCCAAAACCCCTGCCTCTTAATGCCAACACTCAAGGGGTCAGACTTCTACTCGTGAATTTTAGAGGGACACAGGCATTCAGACCGTACCAGTGATTGTTCAAAGCAAAAGAGTGAAAGCTAGCAGATAATATACTAATGATTTATTTAGATTTATTTTAGTCACGCTAATTGCCGTCTTACGGTAAACTTTCTGAGTCAATTGAGCTGTTTAGATGCAAACTTAGATTTGAAGGTTCTGCTACTCCTCTGCAATGACAGACTTAGAAAAATCAATATATTCCAATCATTCATAGACTCAGCAAACACGCTGACACCTACTGTGAGAGGGATTCGGTGATAAGGGCTGGGGAAGCAGTCTCGCGTAAGGCAGCTACCCTCTCCTACTTCACTACCTGGCAGGGGGAGGCCGAGAGGCTGTCCCCAGCTAAGACACAAGGTGTGGCCTATGTTAGGCCAACAGGGAAGTGCCAGGAGCGTAATGTAACAAGGAGGAGCCACCACAGCTCACAGGAGGATCCCCAGATGGACCCACCATTGCAGAGTGTGTGTAAGAAGAGCAGGACCAGGGAGGGTGGGTCTGAGAAATAGTTCCCGTTAAGAAGGAGTCCAGGAAGGAATCCCTGAAAAGAAAATAAAGACCAAAGAGAAAGAGACAGGAAAGGAGCCAGCAGACAGGTCTCCCAGAGAAAGAGGAGGTTAGGAGGAGGGAGCGGTCCACAGGACCCACTGCCTCTGCAAAGCAAGGGTAGAATCCACACCATTTTAAAAATGAGTTGGGGCCAGGCACGGTGGCTCACGCCTGTAATGCCAGCATTTTGGGAGGCTGAGGCAGGTAGATCACTTGAGCTCAGGAGCTCAAGACCAGCCTAATTAAACAACATAATACAAAAAAAAAAAAAAAAAAATTAGCCGGGCATGATGGTGCGTGCCTGTAGTCTCAGCTACTCAGGAGGCTGACAAGTGAGAATCGTTTGAGCCTAGGAGGTTGAGGCCTCAGTGAGCTGTAATCACGCCGCTGCACTGCAGCCTGGGTGACAGAGTGAAACACTGTCTCAAAATTAAATAAATAAAATTAAAACACGTTGGGGAGAGGAAGAGGGGGGTGGCAGCTGGAGGAAGATCTGGGCTAGAGAGAAACGTTTTAGAAAATCCCTGTAAAATCCAAATGCAGCAGGTCATTTCAGAGGTCAGCTGGGTGAACTGTGGCTGGGAAATGGACCAACTCAAAATAGATGCTGGTGGCGATTGTGGAGGTTCCGGAAGGATCGACTCATGATGTGTTCGACGAGGCTGTGTGGAAGCCTGGGTTGAGTCTGTGTCCCAAGAAACACCCACTAGCGGGTCCCGCTCCGGGACCCACCCCCAGCCCCCACCTCACGAGTATGAGAGCAGGGTCCCCCCTTCCTGCTCCCTCTGGCTTTCTGCTTCACTCCCAGACCGATCTTGGAGCTCCATCAGCCCAACATTTTCCTAGAAGGGCAGAGAACTTACACCAGGAGGGGACCTCTGAGTTCGGAGGAGAGGCTAGAGGCCGTGACTGGCCCCCAGTCCAGGCCCACTCACCTGATCTTGGCTCTGTGGAGCTGAATGTGGTGGAGTTACCCTGTCTGTGAGGAGGTGGTTGCTGCAGGTGTGCACAGCTTACATGCTGAACGATTGCTATGCTATCTGAAGTCCTCTCACTTTTCCCCTGGGTTTTGGTTTCTGGGGTCTTCTAAGAGGGCAGAG
Organism: Saimiri boliviensis; assembly: GCF_048565385.1. NCBI lineage: Eukaryota > Metazoa > Chordata > Mammalia > Primates > Cebidae > Saimiri > Saimiri boliviensis. The sequence goes on along the minus strand of NC_133464.1, from coordinate 3,709,909 downwards.
TGACTCAGGTCTTTGTCCGCTAGCAGATGGCCATGGTTTTATGCTGCTCAGTGGGTTCTAAGAGAGCATCCTGGGAACCTGCTGGTATCAGCCCAGAACATTTTTGAGGTCTCTGGGAATGAGCTTGGGAAGGTGAGTGAAGAGCAACTAAAAACGACAAAGCGCGTTTGTGGCTGGACGTCATTTTCTGATGAATCACGATCTGGGGGAAGCTATGGCCACTCTTACAGTGATCAAGTGTCTGCCGCCTGAATTCTTTCCTGGCATGTCAGATCCACAGCTTCCAAGAAAGTGCTACTGTTTTGCATGACAAAGTAATATTCAGTGCAAAGAAGTCACTGCCAAACTGAGCAGCCAGTAAACTCTATGACAGCATTCACCATAATTCCCAAATGTAAACCAGATAGCGAATTGTTATTCCTAAGCAGCAGCCTGTCAGAAATCAGGGAAATGTGGGAGAGGCCTGTGGACGCTGACGGCTCCCTTCATCCATGCAGATGTGGGGCGAAGTGGGCAGGGGGTAGTCCCCGCGCGGTCCCAGGCCGGGAGCCCTGCACAGGACTGGAAATACACATCAAGGTTCGCAGGCTGTCTGGTCTTAAGGAAGTTACAGCATAAGCAGGAGCATGTCAGTAAATTCACAGCAATTCCCTGCGAGCGATTCTGTTTGCAAACGACACCCCTCATTCTTTGCAAATGACACCTCTCACTCTTGCATGACTGGCTGTAATAGAAGCAAAACTCAGGTCCGTCCTAGAGCACATCCCTGGAGAAGTTTCCATATGGGGGATGAGCTTCTGAAGGAATTGTAATTTAATTAGAAATTTAGATGTGAGTACCTGGTTTTTTAGTGGGTCTCTTTTTTTTCATTGGTAGTAGAGTTATACGTTTTGTTCTCTCTCGTGATTTTTCGCCATTACCTATTCTTCATACCGTCTACATTTAAGAAGTATGTATGTGTACATCTGTGCGTCTGTGTGTATACGTCTCCTTGGCAGCAGTCTTGATTCCCTGGGTGATTAGGAAACGCTTGGGGACCAGTAAACTGCGAAGAATTGAATCTCACTGCCCGAAGGTAGAGGACCGGAGCAAGGCGACTCCGGTCGCCTTGCTCCCCTTTGACCTTCAGGGGCCTGGCAGGGTCTCCTGCCGCTGGGGCTCATCCTGCAAGAGGCGGCTGGTATCCAAGCAGCCCACCCCGATCGCTCCCGAGGGAAGAGGGCGGGGCAGTTATGAGGCAATGCTTCACAGAACTGGGCATCTCTGTGGTATAAACCCGGTGGAAGGGAGGAAAGAATTTCAAATAATTGATATTTAGTTGCATTGACCGTGAAACCAGCCCTTCCAGAGCAACCTCTCTGGCCCGGGCAGCACTGCGCCCCTCGGTGGGAACGCAGGTGTGGGAGGAAAGGGCTCGGAGAAGCTCCCGCCTGGGACGCTGAAGAAGTGAGTGAGGAAGAGCAATGCCTCGGTTCAGTCCACCAGGAGAAACAAGGAAAGGCCTGCGCAGCGAGCAGGAGGCAGGGCAAAGGCCAGCGGAGCCAGGAGAGCGCCCCGCAGTTGTGGAGAGGTCAGCAGACACAGCGAGACACACCCTGGAAGCGGGGCCCCAGCCACCACGGCAGGGTGGAGAGGAGCTGCACCCAGAAAGCCAAGGCACACCACCGCCTGGAGTTTCACTCCACGGGGTGCAGAGCGGCGTGGTGTTTCGCGTTAGAAAGGGGCCAGAGAGCACCTTGGATTTCAGAATTTGAATGGAAGCAGCAGAGAGAGGGGATGAGTGTGCAGGGGTGCGGGGCGCGCAGCGGCGGCTCCAGAGTTAATGCCGCGAGTAAGGAGGACGTCCAGGGCCAGGACAGAGGTGCAGGGAACGCAGAGGAAATGGCAGACTCGGGAGACAACTGGGGAAAGCCGGTCGGAGTCAGCGACCCCCTAGTGCAGTGTGAGGAGGGGGCTCAGCAGGGTCTCCCCCGTTTCAGGTCCTGGAGCCTGGCTTGAGGGCCTTGCAGTTCATTGAGTTAAAAAGCAGAAAAGGAAAGGGGGGTTGTTGCTGTTCTGGGGGGTTTTGCTGGGAGCAAGTTTGGAGGAAAGGAGGTAAGAACTCCGACCCTAAGCCTGCGGGTTTGAAGTATCTGTAGACCCCCTAGACAGAGGCGTCCGGCAGGGAGGGAGGAGCCATCCGCCTCTGCGTGTTCGCTGAAGCCATTCGGTGTGAACGAGGTACCCCACCTAACGAGTTTGGAGGGGAAGGGAGCAGCCAAAGTCAGTGTCCAGCAGAATAGGAATTGGGGGGGCCGGAGGTATGAGGAGAAGCCCAGCGGGTCCGGGGCCACCAGGGTAACCCATTCCAGGAAGGAGGCAGGGCAGCCCAGCCGGGCCGCAAGGGTCCCCAGGGCCGGGAGGGCCTCACAGCGCGGCGGCATGGTGGCGTTGCAGACCCTTGGAGAAGAGGGTGAGGCCGGAAACCAGCTCACCCTGGTTCAAGGTGTGAATGGGGGACAGGAGGTGGCTTTGGAATACGTCCAGGTTCTGTCTGAATGGAGAAAACTTTCCTCCGTCACCATGCTTCCTGAAAGGATGTGCCCAGGCTGTGGGATGTGAGGGCAGGAGGGCTGTGCACTTCACTGTCAGCTGGCCTTCCCCAAGTCCTGCCCCTGCTCCCGTGCCCGTCAGATGGGAGAGGCATTGCCACTGAGGTGTATCCAAAGCCCCAGCCATGCAGAGCCGCCCTCTCTGGCCATCATTTGGGTCATGGATCCTTTAGGAGTGAGGAGGAGGAAAGCGTTAGTGTGGAAGGCCTTTCACATGGCTGGGCGTGGACACAGAGAAGCTCCAAACATCCTTGCAGAATCACTCCTGCCTGGCTGAACAGCACATTCGCAGTGAGACAAGCCCAGAAGGTCATAATGAGAGCAGAAGACCACGACAGCCACATGACACACACACACACAAACATACATATACACACATGTACATAAACACACATGCACACACGCACACATACACAGCACACACGTATACACACATGCACACACATACACATTCTTGCAGAAAAACCTCATGAAAACATTATAGGTGAAGCTTTCTAGGAATAATCTTAATAAAGAAGCTGACCACCCAGGTTGTGATGGGTAAATCACAATATGGCTATTCCAGCCCTCAAAGAAAGCAATAAGGTCCCGTGATCAGCGCAGCCCCACCCTGGGTCTCCAATTTCCCCTCCCCATAGTACTCCTTGCTCCCTGATGAACCCCGTGCATCTCTGGGGGTCTGCACTGGCCCCGCTGCACCTCTGTGAACACCCGGTGTGCAGGAAGCATAGCAGGCCATCGCGGCTGTGCCCAGTTGTTCCCTTCTATTTTGTGGATGAAAACTGCTATTTATTTCTCTTTTAACAAATGCCATTGGGAAGGACCAGTGTTCTGGAGGCTGTTTTCGCCCGTGTCATGAGAACAACGCGCCAGCTGAGTCACTTCTTTGGAATGGACGTTAATGTCACTTGGTTTCCTCTCACCCAGGACCCGGGGCTTCATGTCTGGACAAATGAGCCATCTATTATCCTTCCAGCAGACTGAAGAAAGATCAGTTTCTTGCGGTCTGTTGTTCTTTTTTTAATTGCGGATGTGTGTTTAGTGTTTGCCCAAATAATCACTCCAAACCGGGGAGTCTTGGGGGAGTACAGGATGTCCAGATAGCAGCAGCCCTTTGTTAACGGGAGAGATGACAGACAATAACCCCGGCGTGTTAAAACCTGGCGCACACGTCCCTCCTCCCCGGTGCCAGTGCTGGGGCCATCAAGTGGCCCTTGGCGGTCAGTGTCTAACCAGCATCAGACACTCGGTGTTACTGTGGACAGTAGCTTTGCACAAATTCCCAGTGACGTGATTTCCAAAATATCAGATACCTTCAAAGAGATGAAGAAGACTGCACTGGGGCCTGGCTCTTACTGTCCACGTTTAACCTTCCTCACACCAAGCTTCAAGGCAACACGGAGCCTGAGACATCTGTGAGCAGGAGCCAGCCGCTCCACCACTCACAGCCACGTCCCCTGCCCCCCTCGCAAGGCTTGCAGTCATCACCCTCAAAGTTAGGCCAGGTTTTTCTCTAGGTAGTGTTCCCAAGCTTATAATTCCAAGTGTTCACAGTCAAATGTATGTTTCAATACCTTGAGTTGCAGCTGACATCCTGAGGGCATCTTCTGACTCTAAACAAACATGATTCTGATCACTGGGAGACTCGTTCTGTTCTTGGACAGCCCCCTGGGACTCAGTGACATGGACCCCAAGTTCCACATCTCATGTGTGGGCTTCTGCCGCTGGTACTATCATCTGGAACCTCCCTGAGACCTTCCCGTTCCAGCTCTACCCCCAGCACCTGTTCCTCCCATCTTTCCTTTTCTTCTTAGTGTCTCTCCCGAAGTCAGATTCAAAGCCACTTTCATACCCTTTGGTTTTCTTGACAAAACATGTGACTGATGTTACTGTCACCGTGCCATCAGCTTGGTTTGTTCAGAAATCAAAACCGTCACATCTTTCTTCAGTCTGGTGGAAAGATCATCAGAACGGATTTAACAGTAACATCAGCTCTCTCGTAGAAAATCCAACCAGGTGAGATCAGTGAATATTTCTATTTCCCAAATGAAGAAACGGAGGCCCAGGGAAGGGCAGTGACTCACCTGTGGTCAGAGAACTGGCAGAGCTGGGGTTCCACCTAGGACGCACTGAGCGGGTTTCACGTCACGTGAATCCGAGTTTAACCGATCAGTGTTAAATCACTTCAGTTGGTTCACAAGCCAAATGGCCACCATTGAGCCCTTTTCCCCTCCCAGCTCTCCTCTCCCCGATGCTCCTAACCCCTTACTCGCGGCCTGCGGGGTCACTGCAGGGACTTCCACTGCTGCCTCCCGTGTCCCATCTCAGCTCCTATCCGAGGTCAGCACCTCCAGGTCTCCTCAGCCTTAACAGCCCTCTCCCGAGGAGCCTGAGCTTCCCTGAGGGGGGCTCCTGCTTTCCCCAACTCACCTGAACACAAAGCTCATCCTCCTCCAGGTCCAGCTGAACCGGGCTGCAGAATATACTTAACCAGCCAAACGTTTGAGCATGTGGAACTCCACAGCTGTTTAGAAAATCTTCCGAATGCAGCCGTTTTTCAACGACCAGTCTATTCAGAGAAGCTGGCGAAAGCATAGGTTACATCTAAATATCTCCCCAGCATGTGTTAATGTTTCGGAATATCAGCCTGCAACTCCAGCAGCCTCCCCTGCACACCTGTTGGCCAGCGTTGCTAAAAAGTAACAGGAATGACTGGTTTGGGTTTCACCTTCTTTTTCTGCCCATCACTGTCCAGCAGGGAGGGGGATTAATGAGCCGTGAAATGGCTACAGTTGAGCAGTGTTCTTAAACCACCCCTGCAGGATTGGGGGTGGCTTGGTTTTGTGTGGATTTCCTTGAAACCCAAGCATATGTTGTTTACTTTTGCAGACAATTTGTCCATCTGCTTTTGGCTTAATTACAACTTCAGGAAAGTCAGTGGAAAAGATATATTCGGAGTCTAAAGTCATGTCTGTTCCTCAAAGGAAGTTTGTATGTGGGTGACAACACCCTGGAGAACTTTTTTGAAAAGCCTCACATGAATCCTCTCTTTTATATACCAGCCGAACGACCCGAACCTCTCTGTGCCTCAGTTTCCTCACCCATAAAATGGGTAGAATAACAGTACTTACCTCGCAGAGGTTTGTGAGGATTAAGTAGGCTGGCTGTTGGAAAGTGCTCCAAACAGTGAGCACTCTAGAGTCTAAAAATGTTAGCACTGCGATAGCTCAGTCCCAAGCAGGGGTCAACGCTAATAACCTGAAAGCATTATCTCGTGGACCTTATCTCATTATCTCGTGTACTGGTGGTCTGGGTCTCACAGGACCACCAATACACAAATTTGGAACACTTTCCTTTAAGCAAGTCAAAGGGAAGCAAATTGTCAAACGAATCAGTGACTGAGTTTGTTCAACCACCCTGTAGAAAGAAAAATGGAATTTGACATGCTCTTTCGACATCTTTGGAACTCTGCAGTCAGGATTTTCCCCATGGGAGGTGAGCTCCCCGTGACAAATGAGGGACTTGCCCTCTGTCCCACCGAGATGAGCCACTGTAACACAAAACAGTCTCAAAATTGTTGACATCATTGCCACTTGCAAAGCTGCGCCTCCCGCCAAGGGCTGGTGGATTCTACTGCCTGCCACCTCGCGTTCACCACCAGAACTGCACGTCACTCACACCCAGGCATAGAAACAGTAAAAAACCAAATGGAAACATGCCTTGATGGACCTAAGGTTGAAATCTGAATTTAAAACAGAGCTATCCCGTGGGCATGGAACATCTTCCTTTGATAGCCTTCTCACAGACCTGCGCTGGCAGACACACCCCTTTCCTCCAGAACCTTTAAGCCCCTGAGTCATAGCAGTCGCACTAAATTACTTAACGAAGATCTGGCTTATCACCCACAGTTGTCCTCAAAATACTCGGTTCAAATATTACCAGAACTAAATCTGGAGGAGGGAGTCCTGGCGTTCCAGAACCCTTGCCTCATGTTCCAGCTTAATCCCAGCAGATGGTCTGATTTATCTAATCAGATGCTGAGTGCGGGCTGCACCGGCCCAGCCCTCCTTTGCACAAGTCTGGTGGTCTCCTTTTTTATGACTCCGCTTGAGAGGCCTGGAAAACATTCTCCCTGATAATGCAGGTGATAAAACCAGATCTTCTGGTGGAACGAGCAATCAGAAGTTCCACCGGGCAAGCAAGCGCAGAGCTTGGAGAAAAGTTGAGATTGCGGATGACATGTTTTCCAGTAGATGAAGGTGACTGAAGGACTTGAATGGGGGGTGGGGGGGGGGCCAAAGGGGAGGGTGAAGTCCTCTAGAGCGTGACCCGCTGATGCTCGGCTTCAGAAATCAGGAACTCAGTATAATGGTCAGAAACGTAGTCTAAAAATAGAAGACCCCACATGGGAAGAACATGAATTTTGGAGCCAGAAGGAGGGAGTAAATAGCAATGCCACAGTGCATGTGTTTAATAGACAGCACCGGGAGCACATTCTGTGTGTCAAATCCTGCCAGGGATGCTGAGGACAGAATGTGGATGAGGCATGAACCCTGCTTCCAAGGGCCTCTCGGTGCCATGTGAGTGTGGAGCAGAGATGGAGCCTGGCAGTACCCTGCAGTGTGCTGTGGTGGAAGGAGCCTCAGCCGCCTCCTCCAGCTGTGAGGAGGGGAGGATGTCCCCAGACAGCCCATGCTAGAGTCACATCCTCTAGCCCTTGAGAGCCGCTCAAGGGCTGCCTGTGCCATGGCCCTGAGCTTCCAGAGAAACCGGCGCAACCGCTAGGCGCTCAGTTAGATTGGAGCGTGGAGCGCATTGTGCCATCGTGGGAAGGGGCACTCCAGGATGGCAGGGGACAAGCCTGAAGGCCATGGCGGCTGGGGTGCGGTGTTCACAGAGCCTGCAGAGCTGACAAGGTGGCGAGGGGGCAAGGCAGGCAGGGCTCTCAGAGACTCCACCACCACCTTCACTTGGCAAACAAGACATACGCCAGCAGTGCTTGGCGGTGGAGAGCAGCCCGTGGGACCCTCAGTGTGAGGGACCCTCAGCACACGTGGGAAGTGGGTGCATGGGACCCTCAGCGTGTGGGACCCTCAGCACGGTGGCATGGCAAGCGAGTGTTGCTGCGTGCAGAGCACCACTGGGTCCAGGGGCTGCGGGTGAGATGCTCATCTCTCTGGGCTGTCCCCTCACCTGTGTTACAGGAGAATTAGACCCCCTCCTTGGCTCCCAAACCTGCCTGTGAATCTGAAGTGCGTGGGGGCCTTGCTGAAAATATCAGTTCCCGACTGGGTTGTGGCTCATGCCTGTAACCCCAGCACTTTGGGAGGCTGAGGCAGGAGGATGGCTTGAGCCCAGGAGTTTGAGGCTGCAGTGAGCTATGATCATGCCACTGCAGTCCAGCTGGGCAACAGCAAAACCCTGACTCAAAAAATATGTATTACATATATATAAATTCCCTATCCTTTCCTGAGTCATCAGCATGGTGCTGGAGCGTTCACACTCGTGTGCGAGACATGCCTCTCTCAAAATATCAGCACATGACCCATCTCACATGAAAAAATTAAAAAGAAAAAAAGAAAAAATATATATATATATGAAAATCCCAGGCTCCTTCCCTTGACCACCAAACTGCTAGACCAGAAAATTCACAAGGTCTGAGACTCCCTGTAGTTGGTACTTTGGCACCCAGCCCAGCCCAGCCCGGGGACAGGGACCACTTCACAGCCATCACACAGAACCCTGTTAAAACGCAGGACAGGAGGGGGCCCAAAGGTCCTGATTGCTAATGAGCCCTCAGGTGACTCTCACGCTGCTGACCCCCGACCTCTCTCAGGCACCCCAGATGCTCTCTGAGGTCCCTTCCAAGTCCAATATTTTTTATGAAACCTTTGGGAAAGTAATCAGTTACCAACGGCCAAAGAGCAGAGGTGTAAATGTGAAAAGTGATATGATACTGGTCTGATTTCAAATGGCTATCACTGTCTCTAAGACTCTTGCTAGGGAATGAGGCTCATGTTGGTATGTTAAGGAAGACAGTGGTTGTTTTTGTATCATAATGTATGAGAAGAGAATATTCTTTCATCCAACATAAAATGAATCCGTACTCTAGGTAAGAACTTCGGAGCCGTGTTTATCTTTAGTGTCTGTGCGCTAGAATTTTTCTGGCAAATTATCTTTTTCCCCTGTCTTTCTGTAGCAGCAACACACTGGGTGACTCTCAAATGCATTGTGCTAAATGAAAGGAGCCAGGCTTAAGACTCCACACTGTATGGTTCCATTTCTGTGAGTGTCTGGAAAAGGCAAATTACTGGGAGGGAGAAACAGGAGGAGCACACCGAGATTTGGAGAAGGGAGCATTTGACAGCGAAGGGGCCGCACCCGGAATGCGCACCTGGAATGCGGGTGAGACGGAGCTCTTCTGTCTCTTGCCGATAGCGGTGGTTACACAACTCTGCATTTGTTAATGACACACCAGATAACCCACCAAAAAATGAATTTTATTGTATGTAAATGGAGAGATAAAATATCTTTTAAAGGAGTAAGAACACTAAGTCCAAATAAAGTCACAGATAAGTAGGCGGTAGCCAGAGGAGAAGGAGGGGGACAATGGTTATCAAGCATTTTCTAACAACAGAAAAGGTGGAGTTCAGTTTAAAGCATGTCCTATTCAGGAGCATTTCAAATAAAGATAAGGGGGAAAAGCAGTGTGTCACAACCAGTTCAAACCCATCCCCACGCCCACCACCCCACCCTTTTTTCTTAGTTGGCCGATGTGGCGTTTGCTTTTTCATAGAACCAACTCAGTGTAATGCTAACTTCAAGAATATTTTTCTCTCAGATGTATAGACTGCTGTTCAGTCTAAGTGCAAAATAGATATAACTCTTGGTCTTGTGCCTGCGCTATGCCACAGATAGGGAGAAGGCACCCTGGGAGACAGGCAGACTGCTTGCTAACTCACGGGGAGCCCGCCTTTGGGAGGCTGCCCACGTGTCTTTCCTCTCAGTGCCTCCACCTGGGGCAGACTCAGCAGGGCTGTTAGCCACTTGCAGCCTGCAGAGGCCCATGGGTCATGACAGTCCCGTGGCACAAAGGGAGCACAGCTTCTCAGCCATGAGTCATCTTGCCATGCTCTTGGGTGCGAAGATGATCTAAGAATATCAGGAAAAATATTGGCATGTGCAGTTGGCACATGAAAATTAGTAACCTGCAAGTCAGGTCGTAAGTATAGACAGCTAATGCTTTTAATTACCAGTCATGGTGAGATTCTGGTAGCTCAGTAGTTGGCTCCTATGCTCATTGTCAGTCTAACCATGTAAGCAGAGGCCACCACCTCAGCGTCCGTTACTCTTCATGACTTCCGGGCTGCGTGACGGTGATGCTTTGGGCATGGATATATTGCATGTTGGTAATGCTGAACTAGAAGGGGTGTTTCATATCCATTCGAGGTCTGACAGCCAGAGCTCTCTGCATGCTGCCTGCGACTCCAGAACCTGCTTCCTCCTGGCCCTTCCTCAAGTGCAGTCTGGACTCCCAAGGCCCTGAACTCATCCACAAGCAGACTCCGAGTCTTCTTAGAGGACAAGCAGACTTAGGAAATCACGTCAGTCTATTCCACAATGATTCACATTCAGGCAAATGAAATGTATTTATTGCTAAAAGCACAGAGGTAATAAAAGGCTTTTCCAGAAAATCAACTTTTGCAACACATGCCAGGCAAAATCGTATCCAGACTGTAAAAAGTTCGGGCTAAAAGCCATTGAGCGGAACCACGCATGTGCTGGCTGTTTTTAGAACAGGGAGCAGGGGTTTTCGACTCCCTGATACTGTGGGTGGGAATAGGAGATGATCCACTTTTTCTCTGCCCCAAAATGTGCATCTGCTCCAGCCAAATCATTTCGGACAAAACTGTGTAACAGCATCTTAAAATTCTAGGTGGTGCCTTCTGGGTTTTGAAAAACTTTTTATGGAGATGAAGCATAGCAGAAGCCAGTGGCTTCCCCGACTTCGCCTTCACGCCTGAGTGTAATCCGGTCCCGACCCACCTTTCGTTCTGCCGCCCTGTGGGCTGCGCCCCAGACAGCTCTCGAAATTTCTGTCGGGGTCACGCTCAGACAGACCAGATTCCGTACAAGGAGAGCCAGGTCTTGCTTTCTTCAGATTATTTCCCCGGCAGACATTTTTTTAAAAGCACGCGGCTGGGTGGTTTTTTCCAAATGTCACTTTAAAGGCGCACCCTCTCCTTCCTTTTCTAAATGTTCTCTGTCGGGTAAGCTCACTTGCAGGAATACCTGAAGGAGACTTACTCTCGGTCATCCCAAGCAACACGCCTGTGACGTCACGGTGTGTCTTCTTCATCTCTGCCTTCACTCAACTCCTCTTTGGTTGTTTTTAGGTCAAGGTTATTGAGGCATAATTGACATACAGGTCACTGAATACTGACAAATGTATGCAGCCATGCAACTGCCAGAATCGTGCTCTAGAGCACATCCATTGCCCCAGAACCTTCCCTTGTACCCTCTCAGTTAATTCCCTCCCTCCACTCCAGCACTGGCAGCCACTCATCTGTTTCCCGTCTTTACTCTTGCCTTTTCTAGAATGTCATAAAAATAGACTGTAAGTTGCGTTTTGTGTCTGGCTTCCTTCACAGAGCAGAATGCCTTTGAGATGCAGCCTTGCCGCTGCAGACGGCCGGCACTTTGTTCCTTTTTTATTGCTGAATAGCAATCCCTGTCATAAGCTAATTTAATAAAAGCAGGATGGACATTCTCATACAGGTCTCGGTGTGGACATTTGCCTTCGTTTCCCTGGGGGGTATACCTAGGAGAGGAATTGCTGGGTCCCGCGGTGGGTGGATGTTGAACTTTAGAAGAAACTGCCAAGCTGTCTTCCCCAGGGGCTGTGTCCTTTTGCATTCCTGCTGGCAGCCAACGGGATTGAAGGTGCCAGCCTTCCCGTTCCAGGCGCGGCCGCCTTTTGCTGTGTGTATTCGCCATTTCAGTCCATCACAGTTATGTCTTCTGTGGATTTAATTTGTTTTTCCCTAATGACCGATGATGTTTAGTAACTTTTAATGTGTGCAACTTCTTTGGTGAGGTGTCTGCTCAAAAATCTTTTGCCACATTTTTCAGTTGGGTTGTTTATTCCCTTATTATTGAGTGTTGAGAGTTATTTACATGTTCTGGATAAAAGTTGTTTATCAGATGTGTGTTTTGCAAATATGCCTCCCAGTCTGTCCCCGGCCTTTTTATTTTTAACAGTATATTTCACTATCAAACTTTTTAAATTCTCGCCAACTTTTTCCTCTGTAGGTTGTGATCTTTGTGTTTTATCTAAGAAATCTTTGCCTAATCCAAAGCCACAAAGATTTTCCCCTTGTTTCCTTCTAGAAGTGATATAGCTTTAGCTCTTACATTTAGGTCCATTTTGAGTAAATGTCTGTATATCGAGTGACATAAAGGTGAAGGTGTGATTCTTTACATGTGGATGTTGTTTACTTTGTATTCACACTAATACTACAGTCTACATCAAATAATTTTGGAGGGCAGAAATTCTAAGGATCCATATAATTATACCTCATATAACCGAAATTCTTAATAAAGAATAGTACCCATGGGTGGGACAAATGTTTTATATGCTAAATAAGAAGACAGAGATTGAAGGTGTCAGATTTAATTTCAGCTCTGTGTTGCATGGAATCAGCTGCGGATAGTTATCTGTGTAATATGCTGTACAAGTCCTAACCTTGACATTATTGTTACCTTGGAACATGCTACTAATTTCTTCTTGGCAGAGTATTCTAAAAATTGCTCAGAAATGCTAACTGGTCATCCTTAAGAACAATGAATATTTCTAAATTTTGGCTGGCAGAATTATTTTTCTGGACCTAAAAAGTAGTCCCTTCTGCCCTTGGGGACATTTTACATATTTCAAATGTGTGGCAAAGAGCTTACAGAAGTTAACTAGGGCTTAGGTTGGAATCCTTGGAGAATCACCAGGAATTGCAGCCTTGGACAGGCCTTGAAGCTCTGGAACACATTGCGGAAGGGAGGGAGGGTCCGCCCTGGGGAACAGAGAGGATATGGGCGTCTGCTGGGCGCCAGTGCCCATAAAAGGTGAGACAGGAAGAGTCCATTTAGGAAGGAGAAGGGATTTCCTACTATTCAGATTTCAGCTGGTAAGTCATGAAAAGCTCATTCTTATTCTACCAGTAAACTACTGTACTGTAGATTAAAAATCCTGATGTGTAGTGAAGCAGTTTTTATCCTAGGAAACATTTTTTTTATCCTTCTTTGATAAATGAAACTCTTTCTACTCCCTTACCCAAGGAATATTTTAAGGTTAATGAACAATGAATGGAAGCCACAGGGTTGTGTGATGTGAGACCCTGATTAATCATCCATCTGTGCACCTTTGTTTAAGTCTGAAGCTGTACAGTACACTGCATGTGCCCATATCTGATAAGATTTTTGCCTCTTTTCTCAGAAGTGAAATTCCCCAATTCATGAAAGCTTCGGGTGTCAGGACCCTGAGCGCATTCTCTCCACAGTTGTGGTATTTGAACAATGTGGGTTCAAGCCTGGACTCATTGCGTCTGCCTTTTCAGACCGCAGCTTCCAAAACTGACCCGGATGCCCCATGCATGCTCCAGCCATGACTTCAGACAGGGTAGAGCAATGTGCAACCCCCACATCCTCACGACAGTCAGAATGTATTCTGTCTTACAGATATCACTGGAGTATAAAGCCAAGACTGGTTTAATCAGAAATAATGTTTAACCAACATCAATCCCCCATGTTTCTCTGCATGACTCAGTAAGCCAGACCTTCCTCCTGAGCTCCAAACCCATGTTTAAGAGGTTTTTCTTATTGAAAGTCACTTATCTCTTCCCTTAAGAATGCCAGGATGGGGGCTAGGGTGGTCTCACACACTGGTTCTCAAACTTTAATATACCAAGGAGTCTCCTGGGCATCAGTTCAACAGCAGACTTGGGAGTTCTGGGGCCAGGCCTGAAACTCTGCATTCATAGCAAGCTTCTGGGCGATGCTGGCACACACCTCCCTTGGAGCAGCAAGAGCCTGGTGGCATCAGCCAGGCCCCCACAGCTGAGGGCACCACGAGCAGCCCTCACATTTGTCCCATCTGAGCCCCGGGTCTCTCTCCTCTCCACAGGAGTTCATGTCACTGCATGAAGTTGCTGTGGGGACAAAATGAGAGAAACCATGTTTGAAACTTGTAACAACACATCATCTCAAAAGATACAAACAATTGATCAATACTGTTAATTGTCCTGATTCCTAGGTAGTACCTCTATACTCGCTGGATGGTCTGGTGGTGAGAGCCGGGCAGGGGACAGGGGATGTGACGTTACCAACTCCTGTCCACAGGAGTGGTTTCTTAGAAGTACTCTGTGGATTTCTCAAGGATGTTGGAAGAATATTAGGAGCTTTAGAAATTTAGAAGCTTTTAAGATTGATACAAAGACATTTAAACTGGACTCTTTTCACTTTCTGAGGGTAATTTTTATTTTTAATGTCACTTATCACAAAAGGAAAGAGAGATGAAAATAACTTTTCCCATTGGGACTTTTTGACTGAGGATGGAAGTTGATAAGGATGATGATTAGCACGAAGGAAAACCCTTGGCATGTACCTGGTCCTCCCAGCTGCTCTTTATAGATGCACCACACTTACCTTAGTGGGCAGGAAATCCTGGGGAAAATCTCCATCCTGATGACCAAAGTGTGGCCTCCTCAGGCCCTGAGGTAGATGTGCATTTAGTCCCAGCAATGCAGGACTTACACTGTGCACAGAGACGAGGGCTCCATCTGGAAGGACGAAGGTCGAACTCACATTCTGCTCGTGTTCTTCCTGGCTCTCCCTCAGCGGGGAAGCTGGATGGAATTCTATGAAATGTGCCATCTCATCAGAAGCTCAGGATGGGCTGTTTAGAAGTGATGCCATCTTGACACCCAGGAGAATGGCTATAACCCAAAAAAATGGGAAATCACAAGTACTGGTGAGGGTACAGAGGAATTGGAACCTTTGTGCATTGCTGGTGGGCATGTAAAAGGATGCCGGCGATGTGGAAAAAGAGATTTAGCAATGCCTCAAACATGTGATACTCCTGCACACATATTTATAGCAGCACTATGTAGCAATTTTGCTCCTAGGAACACACCCAAAAGAATTCAGAATGGAGACTCAAGTAGTCAATCAGACACACATATTCACAGCAGCGCTATCCACAGTACCAAAGGTAGAGACACCCCAGATGTCCAGAACAAATGAATGAACCCACTGTGGTCTATCCATACAGGGGAATATTATTTAGCCATCAGTGAATGAGGTAACGATGCATGCTACAGTGTGGATGAACCCCAAAAACATGATCACTGAAAGAGGCCAGACACAAAAGGCCACGCATCGTATGATTCCATTTATCAATAAATCCATAGAGGCAGAAAGCAGATCATCTCACCAGGCGCTGGGAAGAAAGAGAATGGGGAGTGACTGCTGACTGGGTCTGGGACTTCCTTTTGGGGTGAGGAACATACTTTGGAACTAGACAGAGGTGGTGGATGCCCAACATGGTGAATGTACTAACTGCCACTGAGTTGTGTCCTTTCAAATGTTAGCTTTATGTTACGTGAGTTATACTTCAATAAAAAGATTACAGCTTACTCCAGAAGAGGGAAGACTAGAGTTTATTCTTCCAAAGTCAGCCTCCCCAACCAAGAAATAAAGATGAGAAAGGAGTTTACTGACAATGAAAGGAAAATGAGTACATGATGTGGTTAGCCACTTTCCCCATCAAAGGGAATTGAGGACGGGTTAATGAACAAAGATAAGAGTGTGGTTTTTTATCATTTAGACGTGGGTATTTCCATTCTGGTTAGTAGCAGATGTTCCCTTTGAGCTGGCTCTATGAAGTAATCCCACTGGTCACTGCTGCTTGTCTCCTTGGCTAAAAAATAATAATAATCCCACTGGATATGTAGTTTGTGGGCAATAAAAGTGACAGTCCTGATAAGAAGCATTTTATCCCCTAGAAGACAGTCTGTAGACACTCACAGACCGCAGGCCTCGGCATGGTGAGGGGAGCTTAGGATTACATGGTACATAATCTTATAGTCTAGCATAGCCGAAAACTAAACAAAACTGAACACCGCTGGGAAAGGGCCACAAAAATTAGAATCATAACATGTTTTGTTCCCAAACTTACAACAAATGTCACATAATGAACCACTAAGCATCGAAGATGGAATGAGCCTGGGACGTCGTGTGGCCAGGGCCAGGACCATCCACCTTCCACGAGCCTCCTCGCCGAGGCAGAAACACGGTGCAGTAGCCTCCACTGGATAATGTTCTCCAAAGACGTTGAGTGCACGGGCTTCACCACGAATTAGGAGACCTGAGATCAGGCTGCCCGAGTGAGTACTGAGGTGGCATTGACAGGACCCCTCTGGGGCTTGTGGAGGGCAAAGGAGAACCCACCATCTCTGAAACTCTGACTTCAGTCCAGATCAACGAGTCCTGAGGGAGCTCTCCCAGCTTCCCTTGGTTTGAGGGGACAGGGGTCCCAAGCTTCGGGGTACACCGTCTTCCATCTGCAGCCTTAATCTGCATAGATAGCTTCCACCCCAAAGAATCGTCTTAACTTATTCCCCGGATGTCTGGGGTCTAACATCTCAAGGCATTGCCGGACAGGAAGAGTAATGAATTTGGAGGTGAGATCTCCCCACACCTCTCCATGCTAATGCCTTGATGGCATTAACACCGCCCCTGGCTGTGTTTTTAAGTTCCTCATTTCACGTCAACTGTGTGGATTGCCGAGAACAGCATTAGGGACACCCTATGAAGACAGACACACTTCCCAGCTGAACAGTTACGTAGGAAAAGTTACCTAGAGGCGAGAGAAGAGAAAACTAGAAAAATGGCCCAAGCCCCCCTCAATCTCAAGGTGAGGCAGGAATTTGACATTTCACAGCAAATGAGGCTTGGCAGGTAAAGGTGCTGTGTGATGAATCAACGGCAGACTCATTCGTCTCAAGAGGAATCGACATACATATTTTTAAGTTTGGGCTAACCTGTGAAATATTAAAATATAACTATAATACTGTCGTTAGTTCCATCGTAGGAGAGACGGAACTCCAACTCCTGTTCTTTCTCATTTTTAAAACATTTTTATTGTGGCAAATTTATTTTTAATTTTTCTAATGTAAAATTTTAAAATGCTTGTGATAGTAAAAGTATGCATGTGTTCTCACTTATAAGTGGAAGCTGAGCCATGTGAACACACAGACACAGGGAGGGGAACACGTATCCTGGGCCTGTGGGAGGTGGCAGGGGACGGAGAGCATCAGGACAAATAGCCGATACATGCTGCGCTTAACACCTAGGTGATGGGTTACTTTATTGTATTAAGTTCCAGGGCACTAATAAAGTCAAATAAACGCAGAACATCAAAGTTACCATTTGGGTCACAGTGCCGTGTTCGCTTCCATGGTGGCGTTAAGTTCTTTCACGTTGTTGGATAATACTTCACCGTCATTCATCTCCAGAACTTTCTCATCTTCCCACAACGAAGCTCTGTGCTCATGAAACTTCGATTCCCCCTGCCCTTCCCCACCCAGCCCCTGGCAGCCTCATTCTGCCACTGTGTCCATGGATTTGCCTATTCTAGGGACCGCATAGAAGGGAACTCACAGGATTTGTCCTTTTGTGACTGGCTTCTTTCACTCAGCACAGAGTCCTCAAGGTTTGTCCGTGTCACACCTGGGTGACCCCTTCCTTCCTCTTTAAAGGCTGAGTACGATTCCATTGTGTGGGTTTCCATCCATTGTGGAACACTCATGTGGTTTCCACCGCTGTCGTGACTCATGCTGCCGTGTGCGTGTGAGTGCACCAGCGCAGCCCCTGCCTTCTGTATACCCAGAAGTGGACTCGAGGGATCCCATCGTGATTCTGCTTTTTCATGTGTTAAGGAGCCGCCCGAGTGTTTTCCGAAGCAGCGGCACCATTTCACGTTCCCACCAGCAGCACACAGAGGTTCTGGTTTCTTCACATCCTCACCAACACTGGTCATTTGTTTTTTAAAAAAATAATAACCATTCTAATTCATATGGGCAAACATTTTTATATGTTTCAGAAACTCTTTTTTTCTCTCTCTCTGTGTAAACAAAAGGAAAGATTAACTGCTTAAACATCTGAGGGTCATTTTGATATCTGAATGCAATATACATTTCCACACCTACTTTATGCCTTATATTGAGGAAAATAGAGATAAAATTGTAGAAATTCATTTGGAAATTTTTTTATACAAAAAGACCTTAAAAGAAGCCAAGTAAGTTCATTCTTTCATCCCAACACGGTATTATCATTTCACAGTGAGATAGTAATTTAGGATCATTTTTTTCTAACATTTTGTATTTTTTCTTCTTAAACCCTATGACTTCTTTCTTTAGCTATCGTGGCAGTAGATGGTGGTTTACATGTAATGTTCCCTGCAGATCATAGCTCTTTAAAAACAAAAAATGTCATTTTGAAAGTAACCATAACCAATCATGAGTGTTGATTGTGATTAATTGAGGAAATTGAACCTATGCTGTTCCCACAGGGTCAGCCTGGGCCAGTGGGCCCCCAGGGGTACACCGGGCCACCAGGACTACAAGGATTCCCGGGACTGCAGGGCCGCAAAGGAGACAAGGGTGAAAGAGGAGCCCCCGGAATAACAGGACCCAAGGGAGACGTGGTACGCACCACCGTGGTGTTCCCCGGGCCTCAGGAGGGTGGCGGGTATCTCAGCCTTGGTTAATTTCTTTTGCCTTCTTCACAGGGAGCAAGAGGCGTTTCTGGATTCCCTGGTGCCGATGGAATTCCTGTAAGTTTTATGGAAGATTAGAATTCTAAAACATTGCGTGCATTGTAGGCAATACATTTGTGACTTAAAGAAACATTTTGAATGAGACCTCCTTTTTTGTTTATGACATGAAACACGTGGGGGCTATATGTGCGTATTCTCCCCACAGAATTCAGTCAGACATTAAACAAATTGTTGGCTTTGTAAACGTCCGTATAGACTTGGCTTCGGAACTGAGGCTACTGGGCTAAACTGCACGTTGTTTGGTAATAAAAAGAGTGCTGTCCAGATACACGCCCCGAAGAGCCAGTCTGGCTATCTCATTTGAACCATAGAGCAGCCCGTGTATGGAGTCCATCAGCCAAGAGCATGGGCAGCGTGAAGCCCTATTGAGCATTTGGGAAGCTTCTTAAGGTCTTTGTAGTAACCACACATAAAACAAGAAAAAGAAAAGGCATGGTTTGTTCCTGAGAAAAATCTCAAAATGCAATAAAACGTGTTTTTGTAACCTAGTTTACTTTACTTCTTGTGGCATAAAAAAATAAACGAAACAGCCTGACTCATAGCCTTCTTCACAGGGACCCATGAGCAGATTTCCCAGGGTTGGCTTCCTGGCCAGACCTGACCTCAGGGATCAATGTGTTTATCACACGTTCTGACCCGCCTCCCATCCGGCTGCTGCTGATGGGTTCTGAGACATCTGCTTCACAAGCCTCACACATATACACAGATGTGTGTGCCCGTGCCCTGCAGTGGCAGATTTGGCATCACCACACACGTACACGCACAGAGAGACAGACCCCGATCCCGGGCTGCAAGAGTAAGGCCATGCCTTGCAGAAGACAGCGAGGGAGTGAGCGTGGGCTGGGTAGTCCCGGAGACATGCGTTTCCAACAGATCTTCATTCCCACAGCCAAGGAGACGTCTGCAGAGCAGAAGGAGACAGTCAGGGCAAAAGAAAGCAAGTCACGTTTGCCAAGACAAGCGCTGCAAGCCAGTGATCTCAGGGTCACCTGAATGGTGGGCTCAGACAGACACTTGGGCTCACCACACAGCCCTGAACAAGTGAGGAAATCACATTCACATCAGCCAGAATCTTGAGAAGTGGACAGAGATGAAGAATCTGCACATTCCAAAGATTAAACAGATTAGCAAAGTATTTTCATACTGATGGCCTGAATCTATTCACCCATTTTAAAACTACTCTTTTGGACTCTTTGGAGTGTCTTTCAGTTTTGTCTCTGGCTGGAATCTCAGTTAAAATGGAGTGGCATTATGGAAAGTAATTGCAACTCATCTGTACCGGGTGGCCTTCATGTTTCCACTTTATGCTCACTCAGTATCAGAGGCAAGTGTCTCACAAACTAGGGAGGAAGTAACCATAATTTGGAGGAATGATTATGGTGAGCAAGTGAGGACCATTTTCTTTCTTTCTTTTTTTTTTTTTTTTTTTTTTTTTTTTTTTTTTGAGCTGGAGTAAAGCCCAGGCTGGAGTGCAATGACATGATATCTCGGCTCACTGCAACCTCCACCTCCCAGGTTCAAGCGATTCTCCTGCCTCAGCCTCCTGAATAGCTTGGATTACAGGCACGCACCACCATGCTTGGCAATTTTTATATTTTTAATAGAAACAGGGTTTCACCATGTTGGTCAAGCTGGTCTCGAACTCCTGACCTCGTGATCCGCCCACTTCGGCCTCCCAAAGTTCTAGGATTACAGGTGTGACCCACTACACCTGGCTGTGAGGACCATTTTCTATTTTCTATGGAAGCTTGGTGCTGCTTGAAGGATCCAGTCTCTTTTAAATGCAGAACTCTGATACTGTAAGTTAACATAAATGTCACCCCTCATAAGTAATCCGTTAATGAATGTAGCGTTTGAGGGACCTGGATCATTTTAGCCGATTAGAAGTTATATATAAAAATGATACGCAGTAAAATCTTAGAGTGGTCTCAGATAGCAATGTATCTAATTTGATGCTGAGCAGAAATAGATATTTAGCTCAATAGAATTAAAATTTTTCTTTGAAGCACAATTTCAAACTAAGATTAGATTGACATGCATTTCAAATAACTTAGATCAGTTCTAAGCAAGTAAGAAAGACCGACAGCAGACAGAAATAATAGAGAAGAATTTTTAAAGGACAGTTTATTTTAAGGAAGAACATCACAGAATACTAGAAATCTGGAGCAGAACGTGTGGAGAGCTGTTTTCTCGAGCTGACGTGCAAGGGCCCCTGATGTCTTTATTTCAAAGCCACCAGAGAGCCAGCTCTGCAAACAGACTGAGAAACTGCCTGCAACGGGGAGTCCTCTGGCTCTCCAGAGACTTTCACTGAAGTCTGTCGGATCTCTTATCTGACCGCACCAGTTCCAACCAATGGCTGTGAACATCTGAAGCAAAGAGCTGTAAAAAAGTTCCATTTTTTAAATATTTCTTAATAATCATTCAGGTTACAGAGCACTGTATGTAGGATTTGTTGTGTGGTGATTTTTTGGTGACTTTTTCCTTTTTGAGACAGTCTCATTCTGTCGCCCAAGCTGGAGTGTAGTGATTTATTCTGACGCCCAGGCTGGAGTGTAGTGATTCGATCTCGGCTCACTGCAACTTCTGCCTCCTGTGCTCAGGCAATTCTCATGGCTCAGCCTCCTGAATAGCTGGGTTTACAGGCATGCACCACCACGCCCGGCTAATTTCTGTATTTTTAATAGAGACAGGGTTTCACCATGTTGGCTAGGCTGGTCTCAAACTTGTGACTTCAAGTGATCTGCCTGCCCAGCTTCCCACAGTGCTGAGATTACAGGTATGAGCCACTCTGCCTGCCTGGATTTGTTTCTTTATCTTGAAATTTTCCAAATTTCTCAGAATAAATGTAAAAGACATCCCAGTGGCCTCAAAAATCACTCCGGAATGTATGTTTGGTTTATTATCAAGAAAACTAAAGTTTAGAAGTAACTACACAATACCAAAGCATATATCTAAATATTGTTTAAAGAAATAGCAAAACCAGCTGTGGCCATGTAGCGCATAAATTATAGATTATTAACCCAGCCCCTGTGTGTCTCCTGGAACCAGATTAACGCAATGGAGATGCCCACAAATTTAGCCTGAGTCCCTCTAATCATTGCAGACACTTGGAGGGGTTGCCTTTCCCCACCCCCAGACCCTTCAGAAAACCTGACATGCTTTACATTTATGTTTAAGATCTAAAAGGTCCTGTTTCCCAAGAAAGCAAACAAGAGGCAATCAGTTCTTTTAAATATGGCAAGGCCATGATGAAATCACTGTGTTGGTGTGTCTGCTCTGTTTAGCATGTGGGTCTGTGAAACTCACCATCTAGTGATGAGGACTTCCCTGTTATCCCTGAGAAGGAGGTACTGCTTCTAAAATCTTCCCTAGAGTTTTTTCAATGTACTTTTACGTGTCCCTGCTAACAGTCACTCAGTGAAGTAAGACAGAACAAACCCCAAGACGGTGTACTTCTTACCCAAGCCGACGTGAAGCAGAACTTTGCTTTGGAAGCCTTTCCCCTGCTTAGAACTGGACCTTATGCCTTCACTTATTTAATCTTTCACTCATTTATTTGTTCACTTTCGAGGTGTCTTTTCCTTGGATTCACGCCGGGGACATTGCTGATAAGAATATTTAAGACTGTTTTATCGCGCAGTTACGTGACAACTAGAAACCTGCTGGCTGGCTGATTCACTCACCGCTCTCTTTCCCAGGGACACCCAGGGCAAGGTGGACCCAGGGGAAGGCCCGGCTACGATGGCTGCAACGGAACCCAGGGAGACTCAGGTCCACAGGGGCCCCCCGGCTCTGAGGGGTTCACCGGGCCTCCCGTGAGTATCCCCACAGCGCGTGTGCTCCAGGCACAGGCAGACCCCTGCTAAGCCCCGCCTTTATAACCTGGGGGGGCCTCCCGCTCCTTATGGCCAGGGTGAAAGCATAACTCCCTGTTGACACCCAAGATGTGACGTTTCTGGATTCAAGTAACTTCACCTTTCATATTCTTCAAATGTTAAGTAGAAAATAATCATTGTGGTTGATGTTGTTCACTCTCACAGGCTCCCCAGGGTCACTTCATTTTCTCCCAAATTCTCATGAGTAATAGTGGAATTGTAAAACGAAAATTAAAAAACAGAAACCTTGACAAAATTCTGTTTGTGAACACCTTTATCCGATTATGAAATGCTTTGCGACGTGGGAGTGCAGTTACTCTCCGGCATAGACCATGCAGGCCTTTGCTTTTCAGTGGAAGAACTTTTAAATTGTTTTGTGGCCTCATTTATGGTTGTTTTTTTTTTTTTTTTTTTTTTTTTTTTGAGACAGTTTCGCTCTTGTTACCCAGGCTGGAGTGCAATGGCGCGATCTCGGCTCACCGCAACCTCCGCCTTCTGGGTTCAGGCAATTCTCCTGCCTCAGCCTCCTGAGTAGCTGGGATTACAGGCACGCACCACCATGCCCAGCTAATTTTTTGTATTTTTAGTAGAGACGGGGTTTCACCGTGTTGACCAGGATGGTCTCGATCTCTCGACCTCGTGATCCACCCGCCTCGGCCTCCCAAAGTGCTGGGATTACAGGCTTGAGCCACCGCGCCCGGCCTCATTTATGTTTTAAGGTCTTGGTAAAACATCCTAAAACACGTTTTCAGTAGTTTGTTGCTACCTTATTTCCAGGAAAATCTTGCAAATTCAGGGTTATACTAAAATTTTGTTTGGTGAGACTTTTTATTTAAAAAAGGAAAACTTTAAAGTGAGTAGGGAAGAGCAGTCACTTGTTTCCACGTGAAGCAAATGGATTGCTCCTGCTCAGCTCCTCCTCCACCTGCCAGTTCCCTCTCCTCGGCTGTTTCTGTTTTATGTGGTTCAATTTTTCAATAAACTATATCATCTTCTCTATCATCAATTTCATTATCAAGAAACATATATATTACTTTAATTGATTCTTATAGTAGATATTGAAAGATATTTGCACATGCACATAGGTATATACCTACTGTGAATATCTGGCATAATTCCAATTTTAAAGGTTGATCCAATATCTATCCTGCAAATGGGTGTTCGTGTTACTATGTTTAGTGTACTAATGCCAAAGAAAGCCCATAATAGTATTATCAGAAATAAAAATAACATTGGCATGCTAGAGGGTTGGTTGACAGAGCATTCATTTAGGTTTTGAAAATAATTTAAACCGTAAAGTATTTCCATTTTAACTCTGAGGAGCAATACGATTGGGTCAGTAGGAAATTAAAGGTCTCACCCTTGCTGCTAAGGATGGGGTTGGTGTTCAGAGTAAACCCATCAACCGTAAGAACAAGTAGCCCTTACCTCCAGAAGTCAACGTTCAGTCGTCCAGATTACCAATAGTTGCGCCGAATGTTAATGGACTTGTTTGTTTTTGTTTTTTCTTTTTACAATGTATCTGCTAATTAGGGGCCCCAAGGACCCAAAGGGCAGAAAGGTGAGCCCTACGCACTGCCTAAAGAGGAGCGCGACAGATACCGGGTACGTTTGCAAGAGACGGGAGAGGGAATGGAGGGACCCAGTGCCAATTCTCAACTAACAGAGTTAATTGCCAAGTGAACGTTGCATGTAAGAATGAATGTACTGAAGGCATGCATAGACTAGCAGCATAACCCAAGTCACCGGGAATTTAAAAGTCACCTTATTTCCTGTCAGGATGTTTCGATCTTAATTGTGTGTTTATCTCCTTCCCTTATCACAATACTCCAAGGCAAATTGGTATTTGTAGTTAATATTAGTAAATATTAATATTACTAAAATAGTACTAAAAAGTAACATTAGTAAAAATTAATAGTAAATCAGCATTACTAAGTCCTGATAGGGCCGATCTGTTTGATATGCTTATTTCCAACTCTGCAATACAAGGTAACTAGATCTAAAAATGGTTAAAAGCTATCACTCTTAAAATGATTTCTTCTCCTTTAGGGTGAACCTGGAGAGCCTGGGTTGGTTGGTTTCCAGGTAAGTATATTTGTATTAGACAATATTCCAAAGCAGAGTTTCAGAGCTGTAGAAATTCAAGTAACAGTTTGCCTCTCTTAAAAACATTCTCTCCCTGCCTACCCACAGGGACCTCCCGGCCGCCCTGGGCCTGTGGGACAGATGGGTCCAGTCGGAGCTCCAGGGAGACCAGTAAGTACCTGGACACAGGTGCCCACCCTGGGACTGTCATCAGGTCATCCCTTCCAGATGCCACTGCTTTAATGGTTGAATGCAGATGAGAGTTTAAGGACAACTATGATGCTTATAGGCACAGCAGAGAACACCAAGACAAAACAGGCTGTTCCCTGCATGCATTCTGCTGCCGTTAAGGTTGAAGAATAAGGACTTAAAATTAGGGTCACCAGCTCCCTGCCAGTTGTGTTAAGTTTTGACTTGGTCCTGGCAGGGTGCCCTTCCACCCATGCCTTATGCTTTCCCAGTGACGAAGAGCCCATCATCCCTGGGCAAGGCAAACCAAAGTCCCACAGGTTCATAAGAAGGAAATGGGGCATAGCAGACATAGCATGCCAGAGCCATGCCAGTGCTAGCAGGCACATCACACCTGGGCCATGCCCATTATAGCAGGTGAGATGTTGGCCATCGTGAATCAAATGGCCCCAGAGGGTTTATTGCAAGTAAGGAAGAGCAGAGAAAGGCACTTGCTAAGGCTTCTGCAGCCCTCTGGCCACTCCCACCACTGCACAGTGACCTGGAAGGAAGATAAATAAGCCTTAACTTAAACAGCGAGAGATTTGAGCTGCAGGTAAGAGAGACCTTCTCACAGAAATGCATTGCTCAAGAACAAGGCAAGCTATCAGGGGCCACCAACACCAGTTCCTTGATGGATCTTGAGAAAAAATAAGTCACATATGTTTGGGAGATTCAATCATACTAACAGGTGGAGGGTACTCATAATTTTCTTCAGATTATAATAAATAACAATAATAATAATAGATTTTGTTTCGACAAAATGAATGTCCCTCGTGCTGTGAAAGTCATTTTTGCAAGTAGCTTTGTCTGTGAAAGACCTGGCCAAGGTGGCTGAAATAAGGCTCATGAGATGCTCTTGCCATTTCACTCCACGTGGTTGTCAGCTTATTCATAGCACACATGCCACGTGGTTGGGTTTTATACTTTTTTATTTTTTTGAGATGGAGTCTTGCTCTGTCGCCAGGATGGAGTGCAGTGGTGCAATCTTGGCTCACTGCAACCTCTGCCTCCCATGTTCAAGCGATTCTCCTGCCTCAGACGCCCGAGTAGTTGGGACTACAGGCGCATTCCACCAAGCCTGGCTAATTTTTTTGTATTTTTAGTAGAGATGAGGTTTCACCATGTTAGCCGGGATGGTCTTGATCTCCTGGCCTTGTGATCCGCCCACCTCGGCCTCCCAAAGTTCTGGGATTACAGACATGTTTTCTAGTTTAAATGCACAGCTCAGAGAAGTCCGGCACTGCAGACTGTACTTGCTGGGTCCCTAGCTGTTCTGACAGCTTTCGGTTCTTCACATGAGCCATGCAGTCATCCACAAGCCTCCCTGTCTACTCCTTTGCATCCACTTATTTGTACTTAAACACTCTTCCCCCGCATCTGAGATGCTTTAATCCTAAGCACGGTGTTGACACTGAATGCTTTGCAGAAAGATACACCGTGATATTGCAGATGGACATTCCACTCTACGGTGCTGGCCTGTAGATTCATTCTGTCCATGAACGTTGACTGAGCCACCAGGAAGAAGTGCCACATGGGGTCTCATGGGGACTCCCGGAGGAAGTCAGGGAAGCTGTCTCTGCAGTCACAGGGCCTGGGACTTTTTAGAGGAATCAGAACAAACACAGAGAGGACATGGGTGAAGTTGAAAGCCTAAACACACAAAAGCAAAGCAAAAACAGCTGTCCGTAGACAGCCAGCAGATTCTGAGAACTAGAGCTGACCCCAGTCCCTCTCCCCCAGCATGTCATCCCTGCCAAGCCAAATGCATCAGAAACCTCCGTGCATCCTACACGGTGTCCTAAATATACAGTAAATGGCTTTCCCAGAGCTTTCCAGCAGATGT
Organism: Saimiri boliviensis; assembly: GCF_048565385.1. Lineage (NCBI taxonomy): Eukaryota > Metazoa > Chordata > Mammalia > Primates > Cebidae > Saimiri > Saimiri boliviensis. Next base: position 3,683,395 of record NC_133464.1, on the reverse strand, counting down.
CATCTGGGTCCTGGGTAAAGAAAACACTTGACACATTGCTTTGTGTTTCTGCAGGGACCACCTGGACCCCCTGGACCAAAAGGACAGCAAGTAAGTTGGTTTTGGGGGGTAACAACAAGGGAAGGGGATACTTAGGTGTTTGTTGAGCTTTTCTACCATAAAACTTCTTGGTTGACAACTATTTATTGTTTATATTATGATGAAAACGGTTTGGTGGGTGAAACTTGAAGGATAGATCGTGGTGCCTCTGGACATTAAAAAAGTGGTTATGTGGAATGAGTTGCTGTTGCTGATCAGTTACCTGCTGCTGTATGAAAACCCAACGGAGGAAAGTTTGATTGAAAATGCAGATGAGAACACTTTAGGGAGAGCTCACATTTATTCAGGTGCATTGATTTAGGAGAATGGACAAAATGTAGCTCTATGTGTTGTAGGGAGGCTGATGTCCTTCTTCTTACCTGGCTGGAATTAGCTTCTACAGGAGTCTGATGTCAGCCTCTAGGAATATATTCGGTAATAGTCAAGTTAGGCTAGAGCCCAAAGCTACACACTGTTTTCATCCCAGAGAGATTGTTAAATTGGTTGGAACACAGCAAAGTAGGTGGTTTGTTAGAAACTCAGAGAACAGAACGAGGGTTCCTTATTATCTGGGAAAGCTGGATAAGCGTCCAAGACAGATGAGTGCAGTTGATGAGGGAAGTATTTGATCAAATGCAGCATCATTCAGAAATGCTGGGCTGCCAACGGGAAGCATCTAGGAACCTTGCCCTTGCCCTGTGTCCCAAAAGAGGACGTGCCAAGCCCACACATTCCCATGCCCGCCCATTGCTGTGAGCCCCAGTGACCGCAGCTGCCCCTGCCCCTACCCCCAGCCTCCCGTTCCCTCTGACACAGCTTCCGGTCAGCTTGGGAGCTTGCACAGGCTGCTGGATGCCCCACCGCCTGGCAGCCTGGAGCGGGATGAGACGGGCCCCAGGCCAAGAGCAGCGGAAATAGGGCTGGGCGGCCGTGCTAAGGAGGCAGCAGCCAAGCCCTGAGCCCAGGCGTGAGCCTCAGATCTCCCCTTGCTGCGGCAAACATAAACAGCCCTCCTCACCCCTGAGCAAGTCACTTCCTGGTGATTCTGGCGACCAGCTCAGGAGGCAGAGAAGGGACCGTGGGGGACGTACACAAATTGCATTCTGATCTAGCCTGGCCACATTTCTACACTTTGATTTCAGCTCCCCGCTAGGTGGGGAAGAAGCAAAAGGCAAAAATTAATTGAAAGCTTTGTTTTTATTTTCAGAAAATATCTGGACGTTGGAGGGGGCGGACGGTAGACTGCAGAGAGGGGGAGGTCAGATAGGGCCTGTGTGACCCTGCTGTCACTGTGGGAGCACTGAAACCCTGGGAAAGGAGCAAAGCTGTTGGGGGGAGACCAGGACTCTGCCTGTGATGTGTACAGACGTGGCGTCTTGCTTTCTCTGTGCGTGAATCTTAGACGCCGGCGTTGTCAGTCCTCCTGCACGTGGCTACTGCGTTTGTGAAATCACTGAATCCTTACTATGACTCTGGGCCCAGCTTCTTAAGCAAAACTGAAAACAAAAGGGGTGACTAAAACCCAGAGAATTACCTAAGATCATTACATTTTGATTGATTTTAAATTTCCAAAGATCGTTGTAAAGATAAGTAATGTTTATATGAAATGAGGATGATTTTGCCAAAATGAGAAAAGACTGAGCCAGAAGGAGAGAGGAATCATGATGTTCAAATGCAGAGCCCGGGGAGCGAAATGGGGCTGCTTCCTCCGCTAGGGGCCAGAACCCAGGCACACGCTCTTAGACTACCGTCTGCAGCGACCCGAAACTCAAGATCGGAGGTCGGCGCCACCTGGGGCCCAATCTCAGCTCCCACTCATTCGCTCTGAGGCCTTGGTCAACCCATATAACCAACTGTCAATTCGTTTCTAGAAGGCAAAGCAAGAAGAGTATGCAAATATAGTTGTTCAGTAAAGTTGCATATAAATAGGCCTTGAGTTTCTTTTCCTAAGAAAAATAATGTTATTTCTCTCTGATTATTGGCTTTTTAAAACTTAGAAAAATTATTTATCTTTCAGGGCAACAGAGGACTTGGCTTCTACGGAGTTAAGGGTGAAAAGGTAAAGGAAACGTGGTCGATTTCAGCAGAGACATGCAGCCTTTCTCAGTCGGGAAATAAATCAATGTGATTACTAAGTTCTATGCTGTAAAACTTTACCTTGAGTGGATCTGCAGACAAACCATTTGCACAGGGAAATAATCATTGCGAAGTGCTAGGTTGTCAGCAAAGGCCAGTGATAACTGTGGATCAGTAAGATAGTAAACATGGACCATCTAGGCTGGCGGGGACTCTGACACAGAGACCCAACCTCAGCTCGTCTTCCGCAGGTGGAAGTGAGGGCATCTTCTCATGTGTGGAGCCCACAGGTGAATAGGGGACTGAGACTAGAGCCAGAGACTCACATGAAGCCATCTGAGGGACCAGAGGATCTCAGGGACCAACCCTGGTAGGGCACAAAGGCAGCCATGAGAAGCCTGTGGCTTTTCTCCTCCCTTACAGTGCTAAGATTCAAAGGCCTCATGGCCTTTGAGAGGAACGTTTGTGATCACGGGCACGACAGGCTTAATGCAGCGCCCACACCCCACAAGCAAAACCTTACCAACAGAGTCCCACTGCATTCACCGCAAAAGCCATGTGCCCACCGTAAAACAGACCTGGCCCTTGGCCTCATTACTGGAACCCTTGTATTCTGTTTTCCGTTCTGCTTTTTGACTGAACAGCACAGTAAGTTGAATCCAGTCCTGCTCATGTGGGAGAAGGAAACACTTCCTTCTTTACATTAATGCCATAGGAGAAGTCAAAAAAGAAAAATCAGCAAGCAGCGGGCTTCTGGGAAAAAAGGAAAGAAAAACATTGAAGGTCCAAACACATAAAAATGTAAAGCCCCATACGATGGAATATATAAAATAATAAAAATAAAAAGAAGAAAAATCTGGGAAGAAATCATTGGTGGGAGAGGAGAATAGTCCCACTAGATATAATGGAAATAAAGTCTGTAATCTACAAAGGACTTATTCAAATAGTTAGTAAAAAACATCAGGGGCTCAGCAGGTACAAGGGAGGACAGACGGTTTGGGTATTTTAAGATACTCTCTTAGTGGACACTCCACGTACACTGTGAAGTATCACTGTCTGCAGCTGACCCAGCATCTCTATTTACTGCTGTCCATGTTATATGATATCTGGACTCAAGCTTGTATTATATAGTTTAATGTGGAAAGAAAAGAAAAGACAACACTGTTCTTTTTGTGTCAATTAGTTTCTGGGAGGTAAAGCCAGAATATTATGCAAGGACAGCTGTCCAGTCGTGTTTCGGATAGATCGGTTTCACCATCTGTGCACCACGTCACAAAGTGTTTTCTGCTAATGATGCAAATGCAAAGTAAAGCAGCCTTGGGGTTTATATTTTTTCAAGATGGCTTTTCATTATATAAAAACGCCTTTAGCTGGGGAAGTGGTCTTTCAGTTCCTCAGCGTTTCTTTTGTGTTGGTGCCCATCTTGGCATGCAGTAGAGTCATACCTGTCAAAAACCACAGAGACACTCAGCCCTCATACCTCCTAATCTGCACATATATAAATTCATTGTAAGGAAATAACCCTACAGAAACGAATGCAGTCCCGAACTGTGAATGACCTACGTGGCTTGTGTGCGTAAATTTTAAATGATTGCTAGTGAAAGGAGGATACACAAAACAGGATGGCTCTGTTTTGGGATTATTGTACTACAGACAGGTACACATATGGTAAGTAATATGCAAGAATTAAAATGGCAGTATTGTGCTCAGGTTATATCTGTATTTGAGTTTTGTAGTTTCCTTTCTGTTTAAAGATGGCTGCTTTTGCCACACAATATGCAGGGTGACGTAGGGCAGCCAGGACCCAACGGGATTCCATCAGAAACCCACCCCATCGTCGCGCCCACAGGAGCCACCTACGACCGAGAACAGTACAAGGTAAAAGCAAAACGGACTATTTCCCCAGTTGAACTAAAAAAAGGATAGTTAAAAAAAAAAAAAAGGTAAATGTATTCAGTTTTATTCAACCACATTCCAAGGAGAAAAAATCTCACCACCAACTTGGTAAATTTTGCATGAAATCATGCTCTGGTCCTCCCAGAATGTGTTCCGTGCTTCCAGGCAGTTACTGGATTCACAGTGCCATCACTTCATCCATCCAGCATCTCAAACAATGGCGATGAACCCGAAGCAACGTGAGAATTCATTTTTTAAAAAACCTCACATCTATCCCTACGTTCAGTGTAGATGGAGGCTAATGGTCATACCGTAATTCAAAGCCAGAATCGTGAAACTATCTAGCAAAATGTGTTCAGCAAAATAAAACCTCCTTCTTTGCTGACAGGAAGCACCTTTTGGGGGATCAAAGTCAGTTTTTGAGTTTCTGAATCATTCCATTAACATTTTGTTTGACTGAAATCATACTCTGAGTCTGAAATAGGAATTACCATCCATCCTGCCTGGCTTTGAATGCTGCTGCACCGCCCACTTGCTCAGGGAGGTCCCACAGCCTTTCTAGGGCTTCCTACTCCCCCTGTCAAACGGGGATAGTGACGCTGACCTCCTGGAGCTGGCGAGGAGGTTGCAGGCGACTGTGTGTGAAACACTCGGTACCATGTTGGGCACACAGAACAGCTGGGAACTAAAATAGAAACCCCAAAGGTGGAGACTTACCTTTCCAAGTAGAATCTGATTCCCAGCACTTGAGCATCTGTCAGCATGGGGCCTGGGGCTTGGGTCCTGGGTCCTGGGTCCTGGGTCCTGGGACCGAGGGGGGATTTAGCAAGCGGGACAACTGCCTTGGTGGGGAAAGCAACCCAGGTGGCTGTGGCCTGAGTTACAAGTGACCGTTGACAAAAGTGTCCTGGGAGGCGGCAGGGAGGGCCTCTGTCCAGCTTCAGGGCGGGAGCCCAGGGCAGGTGTGATCCACGCAGAGGTGTTCCAGCTTCCAAGGCAGGTTTCCCACCTTTTCTACAACCCCAGCGAGGGTGGGATCAGGGCTGGGGCAGGGCCAGCCTGCAGGGGCAGTCTTGAGCTACGGGAATCCAGGGTACCCTCCAGGAATGACGGGGACAGAGACCCAACAGTTGCTGTTTCTTTCACCATTTTGGACAAAGAGAAGTGGGAAAAACGCACATTGTGATTTTCGTCTATGATATTGACATGGCTTTTGACAGCTGCTTTTGCTTCAGGTTTTAATATGTTCCATGTGTACCTTTTCCTCAGAGGGGATCCTAGGAATATTCTCTTCCAAAGAGTATTTTCCTTAAGGCTTTTCCTTGGGCACATTCTCCCACAAAATGTAAACATCTGCCTGGAACTGTGGGGGATTGTGGGGTAAAGGAAAACACAGAAGGAAAGACAGACTTTCACTTATACCAAGAGGAATACATGAATTACTTCACCTTGGGAAAATCTGGAAGAAATAACACATCTTTTCCTTGAATTTTGAAGCTGCAAAATTTAAGAGTCGTGTGTTGCAGCCAGTTCACAATGATTGGGGATTGATTCAGCACTTCCAGCTCGTGTCATGAACCCTGATTGATTTTGACCTGTTACCATCCTCAGTCTTATTTTTCGTATTCTTCACAGGGTCAAAAAGGCGTCGAGGGGGAACCGGGAATAAAAGTAAGTCGGGTGATGAGCATGCTCCCCTTCCCCGTGGCTCGTGGGCTCAGGGCCTGCTCGCCATCAGACTCTCAGCCCCTTGTCCACAGCAGGACAGTATGAGCATTTGTACACTTTGTTTTCAGAAGCCAGTTCTAGAATTTCTCTCTCTTGGCATCTTAAACGCTGGCTAACCATCCTCTGAGGTTTGGGAAGGGAGTGTGAAGATGGGGGAGGAGCGTGGCTTCTGTTCGGGTGCCACCAGGGTCTGCCCTCCGCCGCCTTTGTCACTCCCTGTCCTCAGCGCTCCAGCTCTCCCCCGTGGTCACTTACCACGTGACGTGACACATGCAGTCCTGGCTGGGTGACAGCCCGGAAGGCTGGCAGGCCTCCTAGGACCACGCCCTGCACTGTGCCTGAGTCTAGCACTGCCAGGAGGTCTGGACACCATCGAGGCTGAGAACACAGTCCTGGAGCAGAGGATTACGCGTGGGCCCGCGGCGGGAGGGCCGCACCTGGGCTGCTCCTTATGCCCTCTCTGTTCTCTCCTAGGGCATTTCCTTGAAGGGAGAAGAAGGAATCATGGGCTTTCCTGGACCAAGGGTAAACATGCCTTTTATAACTGCAGTTATTGGTTTGGTTTGGTTTTTTATGTAGACTTTCCTTTTTAGAGCTGCTTCAGGTTCACAGCAAAATTGAGCAGAAAGTACAGAGATTTCCATGATTACACACACACACACACACGCACACATACACACACACGCACACACACACACACCGCACCACGAACATCTAGCCCTGGCAGCTGCACTGGCTACAATCTGTCAACCACCTGACACCCCCTCTTCACCAGCAGCAGGTGCGCAGGCGCGGTCCTCCCAGCGGGGGAGCCTCGAGTAAGGCATAAAACCTTCCTGCTTGTGTGTTTAGCTCAGTTAGTCTGTGGTAACCAGAAATGTAGAGAATCTCAAACACACACTGATTTCCTGCTGCCCCACGAGTCCTAGTTGCTAAGGGGTGGGAAGAGGTCCCCGCCCACGGCAATTCAGCCACCTGAGAGGCAGACCTCACCTTCAGAGCCCAGCCTAGACTGACCCCACCACCTCACTCACAGCTACACCTAGCTGCGGGTTGGGACAGGTCGTCGGACCCCTGGGCCCAGGAAGAGAAAGCAGAGCTTTGGTGACTCTCTGGCAGATGCTACCACTCAGAAGACCATATTTTACATTCTCCAGAAATAAGAATAGAGAGAGAGACACAGTAGAACATTAGAGTACCAGCCTTTGTATATTTTTAGCTTTTTATTGTACTATCTTCTGTAGATTTCTGTGTATTTAAGTGGTAGAAATGATGCCTTTTATGAAAGGATTGCTAAAATGATTCATTCCTTCAGGAATCGGCTCTGAGGCCTTCCAGAGTGAGGCAGTTTTGAGATGAGGATTGATTCTGCTTTCTTTGAGACTTCTTATCATAGTCATTATTTCCCACCCCCAGCCCCCACAACTTTTTCAAGGGAGAAGAATTGTATTCATACTTGGTATTGAATTTGGTGATTTGTTCCTATTCTTCAAAATATGGACCTGAGACTTGTTCTGTCCGTCCATCTGCATGTTGCTGTAATCACAGTCAGGTGCCATAGTCCAGCCCTCTGGAAATGTTTGCTGCATATTCTGAGCTGTTTCCCTCTGTCTTTTGTTGAACCCAGGGTTACCCTGGCTTGAGTGGTGAAAAGGGATCGCCAGGACAGAAGGTAAGTTGGGCGCGTGAACTACAATCTGCTCTGGCCCACGAAGTCCCACAGAGGTTAAACAAGAAGGCCTTGGCACCCCAGGAGAGAACACTTATCTTCAGAAAAGACATTGCAAACGGTTCTTGCATCTGCAGTGGATCACCCTGCCTCCCGGGTCATGGCTTTGGCTCTCGTTTTTGCAAACCATCTTTTCGTTCCTCCCCTTCAAAGCATTCATCCCCTGACCCCACCAGCCATGCTTCTCTGTCGCCCAGCCTCATACCCCTCCTCCATGCGGTCGTGGGTCCACCTAAACGTTTTTATAGGTTGACCCATATTGTGACACTTCATTTATGTTTAATGACAACCCAATTATTCTTAACATGAGTTCTGTGGACAGATTTTTGGCTATTTTTTTAGGAGAAAAATGTTATGTAAGAAATGTATTATGGGCCAGGCACAGTGGCTCACGCCTCTAATCTCAGCACTTTGGGAGGCCAAGGAGGGTGGATCACTTGAGATCAGGAGTTTGAGACCCGCCTGGCCAACATGGTGAAACACCGTCTCTACTAAAAATACACAAAATTAGCCAGGCGTGATAGTGGGCACCTGTAATCTCAGCTACTCGGTAGTCTGAGGCAGGAGAATCATTTGAACCTGGAAGGCAGAGGCTGCAGTGAGCCAAGGTCATGCTATTGCACTCCAGCCTGGGCAACAAGAGTGAAAATCCCTCTCTAAATAATAATAATAATAATAATAATTTTTTAAAAAGAAATGTATTATGACTCTGGGTCAGATTTAGAAGCATCTGAACCCTAGGTCATACACGACGTTTTGGATCAGTGGCAGATGCCTTTTCACTGTCTGCTGTGCCTGCGGGTCCCACCCACAGCGCGCAGCACGCACCTCCCCTGGCAGGCCCGGCAGCTCCCAAGGGTCTCACCTCACACTCCTGCCAACATACACACAAAGATGTGTAGCTTCACACACATTGAATGCAACAACAAAAGAAATGGCTGTGTCTGTGCTGCTCTGCCCCAGGGCAGTGTCCACACTCGCAGCTACACATCTGCCTCATTTTTTAGACAGGCTGCAGAGAATGGCAGTCAATGGATGTGCCATATTTCCTCACCCCGCCAGATGTTTTTCATATTTCCAGCAAACAGGTGTCCCCTCGGTGGTACACAGGGCTTGGTTGCCTGCACACGGGCTAGTATGTACATCGCTCAGTCCTAGGAGGTACATCCACAGAGATAGTTTTATCAAAATCATCAGCCTCAGAATCAGGACTCCGTGAATCCTACTCGGGGCTGCACGGCAGATAGTGTGGTGTCTGGAGCCCACGGGCGGCAGTTAGCTGGTGCAGAGGCTCAGCTGGCCGGGTGGGGGGTTTGCCATGCTTCCTCTGGGACCACAAATGTGGTCCGGGATCTGCCTCCCAGATCCCCTTTCTGACCTCCTCTAGCTCTAGGAATAGGCCATTTTGACCCAGAATTCTGGTTTTAACCATTCAGAATTAACACCGATCTTGCTGACTTCCTGCAACCTCAAATATCTTATTGTTCCCTTTCCTGTTCTTTGATGCTGACTCAGCCCAGGGAGCCAAATCCAGGCTTTGCCGTAACTGCACTCAGCCTCTCATAACAGCAGTTAGTGATCGGAGCACCCCCAAAGTAGCACACCTGGAGTGACGGCTATCCAAGCGCACCCCACCCAAAGGCCACATTCTAGCTCATGGCTTAGGGGAAGCAAAGGCTACAAAGAGACAGAGGCTAAAGTAGACGATGTCGTTCCAGAGTGACCTGTTTGCACCTTCCCCGTGTGATTAAAGTGCTGCTGTTAATTTCCTACCATGTGCTAGTAAAATTACAATCATCTTTGGTTTTCCATCTTCAACACAAGAGAGTTGTAGTATTTCAAAGCACATTTCCAGGCACCTGTAATCCCAGCAGTTTGGGAGGCCAAGATGGGTGGATTATATAGGTCAGGAGTTCGAGACCAACCTGACCAACATGGCGAAACCCTGTCTCTACTAAAAATACCAAAAAAAAATTAGCTGGATGTGGCACATGGCTGTAATCCTGTAAGCTACTCAGGAGGCTGAGGCACGAGAATCGCTTGAACCTGGGAGGCGGAGGTTGCAGTGAGCCGAGATTGCACCACCGCACCCCAGCCTGGGAGGCAGAGTAAGACTCTGTCTCAAAAAAAAAAAAAAAAAAAAAAAAAAGTGCAGTTCCACACAGCTGCTTCCTGGAACTCTGAAGTTAATGAAAGACAAGATGTTTCACAAACAGGGGCCACCTGGCAGCTCCAGGGCTGGGCCCAGACATGAGGACAGTGTGGCGTCAGGCTTGCATTTCCCAGCTTACTTTCTGCAGTTGCAACAACTCGGGAGGACGCAGATATTTCCAGTTAAGTGATTATAGTTTATTCAACCAGAAAAATGGGAAACAGGCAGACATACACCAATGACGCAGCCGCCCTGCTTGTGAGCACCAATCTGCACCAAGCTGTGTCCGCCCTCTGCCATCTCACTGGCCAGGTGGCCGACTCCATGACAGGTGTCCCTACCCGACACCTCCCCCCCAGACACCAAAAGCACTTACAAGGAGCAAGTGCAAACAGTAACATAAACAGTGCATCAACATGGGGGGAGCCAGAAAAGACAAGACGGCCTGGGAAGGAACTTGCCCTCCTCTCCGTAAACACAGAATCGGCCACCTGTCATCCCTACTGAGATTATCAGAACTTCTGTTAGTTCCAGCCTTTTCTAAAAAGGAATAGAGATGTAGCTTTTATGAATTCAGTTATGTCCAATTTTCTGAGAAAGTGGGCATGGTTTCCCCTCCTCTTTCTTTAGGGACTGAGTAAATGCTGTCCACAGTGTTATTTTGTATTTTCACTGGGACCTAGTCTCCTTTGAAGAATACACACCATGCCAGCGTGCATCGTGTTGTGGGGAGCCCCTCTCAATAGGACCGCTGTCCTCTCTCAGGACTGTCCAGGACTTCAGGGACGCTGCATTAGTGCCGGCTGCAGTGTGGATCACTTGGGCTCTCACCAGATGTAGCCTCGGAGCCCGCTGTGGTTGTGTGTAGGTTTCCTCGGCAAAGCTAGAAGTGGCGGACGTGACCTCAGATTGAGTTGTTTTCTGGAACTCTCATGGTCTTTAGTGTTGTACACTAACTTGCGTCTCATTTGCAGGCCGGCAGGTTTCTTTGCAGAGGCGCCTCTTTCATGAGGCACATGCATTCTGTTCAGCCTAACAAGTGCTCTCCCTCGGCCACTGAAGCAAAAAGGGTACAACAGGCAAACGAACAACAGAAGGATGACAGTGGCCAGTTCACCCCACGAGAGACAGCAGACTACTTTTAGGCTTCAGAAGCATGCATTTCCCTAAAAGGGTCTGACCATACAATCTTTTCCTCTGTTTGTCCCAGCTTGTCCCTAAGGACTTCCGCTTAAGGCTTTTCCTTACTCCAGTTATTTTCATCCTTGAAAAACATAAAATCGACCTTGTACTTCTAAGATTGCGTACTCAGAACTTCCCAGGAATCATATGTATGACCTCACTGAGTTCAAATTAGTGGTGTGTTATTAGATTTCGGGGAGGGCCAGGGAGAAAAGAGTGTGCGGTATCAAAGCCCTTCACAATTATTCCTTCTCAAATAGTCATTTGCACGTCAGTCTCCTGACCTCAGCTCCCGTAACGGTGGGCTCTGTGATGCACTTCCTACCTGGAAGCAGGGTCTCGGGGAGCCCCGTGGAGCCCCCAGTGGGTCCTTCCTGGGGTGGTTGCTAGCCTGACCCTGGGAGCGCCCTGGATGATTCCTCCTCGGCCACCCCTGCGCCTCCCTGACCCTGCTGTGTTTGCCACTGAGAAACAGAGTGGAAAAAGTTTCCGTCATCATTTTGACTTAGGGTTCCCGCCTATTTGGGTTCCACTGCCAGTGGTCTCAGCTGAACCCTGAGGGTGCATTTTCTCCCTAAGTCATACATAATCCTCAGCCTCCCCCTAGCCCGCTGACCAGCCACTGGGAACTCCTCTGGAAACTTTTAGCTCACTGCTTTGGCTCTTGGAGTTCCGGCTGCCTCAGAGGGATCCTGAGTACTCCTTAAGTTGTCCGCATTCCCGGGTGGGTATTCTGTAATACCCAGTGCATTTCAAATGCTGCAGACATATTTCCAAAGTGCTCACGCTGTCTTGGACTCTTCAGCAGAGAGGGTGACACGTGGTGTCTGTGGCACTTGTTCTGTTGGCTAAGGATGCCGCAGCATGGGTGCGTGATGCTTGTGGCCCAGAGTGAAGCTCAGATTTGACCAATTCTGGGGCACCGTCAGCTGGCCGGTCTGTGGCTGTGTTCATGGCTCCCACCGAGTGTCCAGCTGCCAGCTCCCATTATGGCAGGTCCTCAAGGATTCCTAGCTTATCTCACGACGTGGCCTCTAAACATGATCTCATTTTTAAAATCACGGAAGTTTGCCTTTACTTTTGAGTCTTCAGCTCCACCTAGCGTGAGAGAAAGTCTGGGTCCAAACCATAGGACCACATCAAAACGCACAAAGTGAAGCCCATCTCAGTTCAGTCTGAATGGCATGACTTTCAGTGCACCCGCTCCTGGATAGCAAGATAAGCACGAAAGTAATCAGAGAATGACCTTTCTTATACCTGTGGTGTCTGACATTCTGAATTTCGGGAGCCAAACCATGCTTATCCTTTAAAAGGGAATCAATTGCAGATTTTTAGAGAGCTTTACTCTTCTATCCAGATACTTCGTGATAGGACTCAACCGCAAATTTTTTCTTTCAATGAATTTTCAAGGGAATGAGAAAAATGTTAGTGTTAACAATTGTTTTTTGTTTTGTGTGTTTGTGTGTGTTATGTGTGTGTGTTTTGAGACAGGGTCTGGCTCTGTTGCCCAGTCTGGTGTGCAGTGGCATTATCTTAGCCCCCTGCAAGCTCAAATTCCTGGGTTCAAGCAATCCTCCCACCTCAGCCTCCCAAGTAGCTGGGGCTGTAGGTGCATGCCACCATGTCTGGTTACACTACATATTTTTTGTAGAGACAGAATTTCCCTTTGTTTCCCAAGCTGGTCTCAAATTCCTGGGCTCAAGCGATCCTCCCACCTTGGCCTCCCAAAGTGCTGGGATTACAGGCATGAGCCACTACATCCCGCAGAGATTTTGTTTGTTTGTTTGTTTGTTTGTTTTGAGACGGAGTTTCGCCCTTGTCACCCAGGCTGGAGTGCAATGGCGCGATCTTGGCTCACCGCAACCTCCGCCTCCTGGGTTCAGGCAATTCTCCTGCCTCAGCCTCCTGAGTAACTCGGATTACAGGCATGTGCCACCATGCCCAGCTACTTTTTTTTGTATTTTTAGTAGAGACGGAGTTTCACCTTATTGACCAGGATGGTCTCGATCTCTTGACCTTGTGATCCACCCGCCTCGGCCTCCCGAAGTGCTGGGATTACAGGCTTGAGCCACCGCGCCCGGCCAAAGAGATTTTTTTTAATGAAGAGAAAAAAAATTTAACTTAAGAAACTTTAATGCGTCTATTTTGGTATTAAATGAAATTTTTCAAAACCCACCCTGGGGGAGGGTTTCAACAGTTGGTTCGGGTTGTCAACACCTGACCCCACTGATCAATCATAAAAGCAACCCGGCACACGTACGTTCTGTAGGAGGAGAGGTACCAGCGTCCTCTGCAGACAATCCCTGCGGAAAAAAGGAACCCACACTTAGGGCGCCTCCAGCCCTCATGACTCACGTGGAGGAAACACTGGGTTAGAACAGATCGTACCACCCCACGAGGGTGAGACCGACCACAGCCCACCGCACAGAGCATCTGCAGCACAGATGACCAAGTTTCTTCAACAACCACAAAATGATACTAACAACATAGGAAGAAGGGACTATTATGAATTAAAAGGGAATTGAGACGGGAGGCTGAGGCAGAACTGCTTGAACCTGGGAGGTGGAGTTTGCAGCGAGCAGAGATCGTGCCACTGCACTCCAACCTGGCACCTGGTGACAGAGCAAGACTCTGTCTCAAAAAAAAAGTGGGGTGGGGGGAATTGAGAGACATAGCAGCCAAATGTTGTATTTAGACTTTTTGGCTCCTGGTTCAAGCAAAGCAACCTTAAAAAGACACTTTTGAGACCAAAGTCAAGGGAAATTGAACACAGACTGGGTTAATACATGATTGTAATGAACTGTGGTTAATTTTATGAGCTGTAATAATGCTATTGTGGTCACTTTGGGGAATTTTAGAGACGAGAATTAAAAGCAAACATCTTTCTTGCAGGGAAGCCGAGGCCTGGATGGTTATCAAGGCTCTGATGGGCCCCGGGGCCCCAAGGTGAGCCCATTTCTCCTGTCCTTGCTTGTTGTGGGGTCTCACCCACCCTGGCTGGCCTTTCTCCTCCTTGACAGTGTCCTGTGGGGGAATCCCCTGTCCTAAAAAGCATGAGATCCCCAAACACGTGGCACCCAACACTGGGCGGCCGAGGTGGATGATGACCTCTGAGCCACATGTGTTCCCAGCTGGGGAGGAGGGTGTCGCCTGCCATGCAGGGCCACGCAGGGGTGCACTCGGGTACAGAGGGGACCAGCAGGCCTGGGGGAGGCAGGCTTTATATAACAAGAGGATGAGGTGCCCTGGTGTCCAAGGGAGGCTGTGGCTTCTGTGAGTAATTCCTGGGCTGGCACGGAGGGGAGACCATCAGGTGGAGGACCAGGTAGGTGCTGCTGGTGCAGCTGAGAGGGGAACTCACCCGTGGGGAACCTGGATGGGGGCACATCTGGAGAGGACTTCTGAGCTGGGTGAGGCTCAAAGAGGTGAGGTGGCACGTGGACGCTGCCTTGTGACACAGATGGCACTCCACTGGGGTCCTGCAGTCACAGCCTCTCCCAGCCCACCCTCAGCAGACAGCTCAGCTGTCACTGCCCAAAATGTCATAGTCAGCTACAGAAAGCACAGTCTCCTAGCATTCAACAAGGATTTCAAAATGAGATGGGCCCCTGCCTGACTTGTTCTCTGTGGGCCCTGGTGGCTGGTGGCTGGTGGCTGGGATGCCAGGCTTTGCCACCCCAGCATGGGGATGCTGCCCCAGGCACTGTCTGTGGTTGCACGGGTTGAAATGGCTGCTCTGCTAACCGGATGCTCCATGCCCAGCCTTCTTCTTTGGAAATACCCATCCTGTGAAAAACTCCGAAAGGCTATTCTCACATCCTTCTGTTCTCTTTTCTTTCTCTAGGGAGAAACCGGAGACCCAGGACCCCCGGGCCTGCCTGCCTACTCCCCTCACCCTTCCCTAGCAAAAGGTGTGTGAACAATTTCAACCGCATAGCTCAGCGTCACGTACACATTCTCTCCTGCTAGGGACACAGAGTCGTGAACTTTCAAGACAGATTTTCTAAGCAAAACAAAACCGAAATTTAGAACCTCACTGCTGGAGGATCTCCATCTCATGTACAATTTTCCTCCTGCTCAAATGTGTCACAGGGAGACCTCCGTGTTGCCTGTGCCTGCGGGAGTCCTCACCACCTACAAGTGAGAAATCCCCTCCATCGAGGAATTCCCTCATTTCCGCTTAACTTGTAGAGTTCCGGTTCTGCCATCTGGACTATCACTAAAGAAATCCAGTGGCTGCAGCCCCAGCCACCTTTGGAGTTTTTCTGCAAATGCGCCAATGTTCTTAAGCACCTCTGCTCGTCAGCCCGACGCCTGGAATTGGTCATAACCCATAACCATGAACAGGCCCATGCTTTCAGACTTCAAGGCAACTAAATCCCCAGATAGTCTGCACGCGAACGACCACTCCCCACTGTCACAGTTGACCGTGGAGTGTAAACGAAGGCCTTTGTGTGTGTCGTCACTAATGCTTATCTTGTTACTAAAGCTCAGCCTTGCAAATTGGCAAGATCGTATGGAAATCGGATCCTAGTCCTGCAGCTGGAGAACTCAGCTCTGAGCCTTGCACCCAGTTCAGCCTGGCTGGTTCACTGCTGTATTCCCAGTGTCTGGAACGGGGCAGGTGCAGGGTGGGTGCTCAGCAAACGCCTGACGGTGTGAGTGAGCTGCGTGCCGAAACATACACATCAGACAGGCACTGTGAGGGGCAGGGTTTTTGACGCTCTGGCGTCTTCCTCGTGAACTCAGCAGGTCACCTGGTCTCACTGTCCTCTTAAGCCGAGGTGTTGAGAATTTGCTTCCCTGCTTAGGTGCAAGCCGTCTGTCAGTTTGATAATGGCTTTTGAATGCCTTCATCCAATGAGGGCTGATGAAAATACAGAACAGATCAGGGCCACGGGCAGTGCCTTGGGGAGCCCCTGAAATGTCTGGGTAGGTGTGGAGCCATGAATGGGGATATTTTAAAACTCATGCTTTTCTTCCGTGATGCCCGTAACTGTGAAGCTGGCATTTCCTGCCTCATCCATGGTGCCCACCTGGCTGCCAAACCCAAGACCCACTAAAAAGGGCCATGAGCCCGCTTTGACTTGACTCCCTATTCGTGATTTTGGTAAAACGGCAATATTCTCTTTGAGATGCTAGAAACGTGATTTTTTAAGTCAATGCTGACGGTGTTTCTTTTGCATTTTTTAAAAATGTCGCCGACTGAGAGCCCAGCTCTCCCCAGGTCCTGCCTGCTCACTGCACTGTGTTCCTGGAAATCATGCTGCAAAGACGGGTGGTTTCCAAATTCATTTTTTCCCATGAGCAGATTCAGAAATGCGGAGGTTGCCTGCGCCTTTCCTGCCGGACAATATTCCCGAGGTCTTGGTGAGCCGGAATGTGACTGACTTGCATTCCAGGGTTTCTTGGAGTCAGAGGTTGACTACTGAGCAGATTCCCTCAGGGAAAAGAGACAGTGAATGTAACTTTTTTAACATAACATTGCATGAACTTGTCAAAGGGCAAAAAGGAGAGAGGGGTTTGTATTGAAAACAATGATCTCAAAAAAAAAAAGAAAAAAAAAAGAAAACAATGATCCCAAGATAACTAGAAATAAAAGTAATCTTGCTGTTCTTCCAAACAAGTGAGAAGGTCTGTGGCTTTAAATGTTCTCTGGTCTTTTTATTGAATTGTAACGGTGGCTAACGTGTGTGGGTCTCAGTGTGTGCCAAGCGACGTTCAAAGTTGTCCCAGTTGTACTTTTCAGGGCATTTCACCCTCCAGTGATGCTGAGAGGTGGAGACGGACTTAGCCCCCTTTACTGAGGGAGAGATGGAGGCGCAGGGCAGCTGAGTTCCTGCCAAGGCTGCGTTTAAGTGGAGGAGCCAGACTCAGGCCCGGGGCCTCTGTCCGTCTGCGGAGCGCAGCGTGCAGCTGCCCGAGCACGAGACACCCTGCACGGGAGTCATGCCCTCTGCCCCTTGCACATGTGACTTCAGAGTCAAGAGGGCAAGCCCTCTCCTTATTTTAAGGCATTTCGTAAGATCACATGCAGAGCGAGGGCGTTCCTAGAAATTCCTAATGCCTACCTGATAGAAAGTCCTATTTTCTTCTCTTTCCTCCCAGCTTTCCCAGTTAAATTCTAGAAAAATGTGTTCCACAGTAAAGCGAAGCTGTTTCCACAGCGGAGGATCATAGCCGTACCACTCTCTTTGTTTGTTCATGGATGAAAGTTTGTAAAACTGAACTTTGTTATTCATCCAGCAGCCAGGGATGAGAAAAACAGCCTAATGTGGTTGAAGCTGGGGTCCAGGGACAGAGGGAGGCGAGGGAAGTAAGGCTGCCTCGCCCCCAGGCCTCCAGCAACACTGGCAGCCACGTTAATTCCCTCTTTATTTGAGCTTTGGACTCGCCTGCTTCCTCACCTGACTTCCACTAATTCCGTTCCCCTGCACCTCAGCACTGCCTCCAGAAAGCACTTAACACTGAGTGATCCTCTGCACACAGTAAGGGCTCAAAACATCTTCACTTCTATTAATGTTATTATCTGTGGTTCCTTGATATCAGGTTTTCCCCAAAATAATCCTCCCCTCCTTTGAAGCCTCTCTGTATCTTTTTGACATTCTGTATCATTTAATATTTGTAGGAATCTTGTGTCACCCCATTTGATGGAGAATGAGCCCCCTAAAAATAGAGGCCACGCCATGTATTAACCATCTTAACTCCCTAGCAGGCCTCCCGCAGCATGCGGAGCATCTGGTAATATGTAGTCAGTGCAAAAGCGAATGCCAGCTGCAATCCGTAGACCACGGTCTTGCTCTTACTGTGGGACTTGTTTCACTTCCAGGTGCCAGAGGTGACCCAGGATTTCCAGGGGCCCGAGGGGAGCCAGGAAGCCAGGGTGAACCAGGAGACCCGGGCCCCCGAGGCCCACCTGGCATCTCCATTGGAGCTGAAGGTAATGTGGCTTCGTGATATCAACACCTGAGACCCAAAGCACCTGCCCTCAGGTCTGAGCACACACAAGTGAGCCTTCCTTGACGACACAGCTATGTCGTTGTTACTTTTCCCCACTGACTAGTCTTAGCAGTTCTGGGGAGCACCACACACATGCTTCGGACATCTTCACAGAACCCCTGCACATAGGACAGTAACTCCCCAGCTTGGTTAGATGAGGCCATGATGAGTAGCTGGCATGCTTCCACCAGCGGGTTGGGAAGAGAACGGAGTATCATCAGGTGTTGTTGCCCAGTGTTGACCACAACTATCAAGCCATTATTTGAGGGGCAAGGAGAGGGGTGTTTTTAAAGTTGGAAAATGATAATGAACTGTAGCAATGGCTTCTTGACAGGACCATGAGCCCCAGGGTCCTGCTGGTGGGTCCCTCTGGACAGGAACGCAAAGGCCGTGGTTTAGTCTGGGAGACTCACTCTGCCTGTGAATGTTGTTTGCTTTCAGATCTGGGGAGAGGCCTGCCGGGTGAGATGGGACCCAAAGGCTTCATCGGAGACCCCGGCATCCCCGCACTCTACCCGGGCCCACCCGGACTTGACGGAAAACCGGGGCCTCCAGGACCCCCCGGGCTCCCTGGACCACCTGGACCTGATGGTGAGTGAAGGGAAACAAAAGGGAGGGTGTATTCTAAGGTTCAGATGAAGCCCAGTCCCAGCCGGATCTCTTTTGGGATTCTCTGCTAAATGACTCTTTGAATGAATCCAGTAGGCCACTGGATGAGGGTGAAATGGGCCCAGGTGGATTAGGGGGTAGTGGGTGCTCTCGGGTCCACACAGAAGCTGGGGATGGCAGCTGAAGCCCTGTAAGCTCGTGAGTATCACAACCCCATGGACGCCACACAGTGAGGTTTGGCTGCTGCAGCTTCAGTGAACGTCGTCCTTCAGCGAAACATCTGAGCTGCACATTCTGGAAACAGATGTGAGCTGACATCGCTGCCTCTGTGTCAGGGTGGTAAATTCCACAAACGTAATCCAGAGTGGGGGCCTCACCCTTGCCTGACAGCAGCCTCTCTCCTCTATTACACCCGCACGTTTAAGCCAACTCGATAATCTGTCTTCTCGGCCTGTGCACAGCCAAGGCTACAACTGAACAGGTGACAGTAGCTGGTGACAAAAACAGTTGGCTGCATTATCTGCAAAAATAAGGGACAGCCGTCGGCCAAGGTCCAGACAAGTGCCCATGAAAGTCTATGAAGCCGGCAAACACCGGAGCGTGGACCCACCTGCCACCTGGTGGTGCATTCCTGAGTCAGCAAAGATGCTCTTCCACGTTGTAGTGTTAGGTGACTCAGCTTGAGTTGAGAATGATCTGTCTCAGGTGGCAGGGAAACATGCAGTCCCGCCTGGCACTTGCGGTCAGAAAAGGCTGTTCTTTCAGCTTTAGCATTCAGAGAGTTTTGCTTTTAAGATGAAGCTTTCCAATCCATGGGCCACAGGCAGCCCAGGATGGCTTCAAATACAGCCCAACACAAATTCATAAGCTTTCTTAAAACATTTTTGCAATTTTTTTTTAGCTAATCAGCTGCATTCGTTTGTTGTCATGCTGCTGTAAGGACATACCCAAAATGGGTAACTTCTAAAGGAAAGAGGTTTAATCGACTCACAGTTCTGCAGGGCTGGGGAGGCCTCAGGAAATTTACAAACATGGCAGAAGGAAAAGCAGACATCCTTCTTCACATGGTATCAGGAAGGAGAAGTGAGGAGCGGAAAGGGAAAAAGCCCCTTATAGAACTATCAGATACCATGAGAACACACTCAGTGTCACGAGAACAGCTTGGTGGAAACCACCTCCGTGATTCAGTCACCTCCCCTGTACCAGGCCCCCTCATGAGGGGATTGTGGAAACTAAAATTCAAGGTGAATTTCAGTGGGGACACAAAACCTAACCATATCCTCAGCTAACGTTAGTGTTAGTGTTCTTTATGTGTGACCCAAGACAATTCTTCTTCCAACGTGGCCCTGGGAAGCCAAAAGATTGGACACACCTGCTTTCAATGTTGTGAAATGGCCAATAGGAACATTTCATTCTCTCCCAAGAGTGAATATAGGAGACGCTGGGAGAAAATATGACGTCATAGTCTCCTTCTGTGTGACGGTGACCAAAAGTTAACAGCCTCTTCTTTCCAAAATAGTTGCTTTAAATTCCCTGGCGTTGCTCCTGATAATCTCCCTTCGGGGAGGAAAAACGCCTCGTTTGCTAATGGACAGTGTTTGATTTCAGTCAAAGGTCATATTCAAAGTCTCTGTTTTAATTGTCTTTGGAAGATTACTTCTCTTTGACATCTCTAGAAGGAAAATCATTTGAAGTATTAGAAGCGATATCTTCTATTTAGAAACTAGCAGTCACTTCTCTGTTTCTGTTATTTTAAAGTAAAATTTTAACTTCATAGGCTTCTACTTTCACAATTTTCCTTCAATTAGAAAACCCACAGATTCCCACATTATTTTGAAAATGTTTAGGTGTAAGTATTTCCCAGAATCATGAACCTACCAAACAGTCTGAGCAGTGTGAACCTTTTATTTTATTTTATTTTATTTTATTTTATTTTATTTTATTTTATTTTATTTTGAGACAGGGTCTCACTCTGTAACCCAGGCTGGAGTGCAGTGGTGCAATCTCTGCTCACTGCAACCTCCGCCTCGTGGGATCAAGTGACCTTGCCACCTCAGCCTCTCGAGTAGCTGGAATTACAAGCATTCACCACAACACTTAGCTAATTTTGTATTTTTGATAGAGATGGGGTTTCACTATGTTGTCCAGGCTGGTCTCAAACTCCTGAGCTCAGGTGATCCGCCTACCTTAACCTCCCAGAGTGCTGGGATTACAGGTGTGAGTCACCACACCTGGCCTTTAATTATTTTTTATTATCCTGGACAGCTGTGCTAATGGCTAAGTTTCTTTGAGCATTATAGTTCCTAGCAAATGGTATGTTTTGAGTTTTCTTTTTCTGGAGCAGAACATGACATGTTAAAAACAAAAGCATAAAAATATTCCACTTTAATCATCGGACATGGTGGCTCATGCCTGTAATCCCAGCACTCTGGAAGGTTGAGGCAGGCCAGTCACCTAAGGTCAGGAGTTCGAGACCAGACTGACCCACGTGGTGAAACCCCATCTCTACTAAAAACACAAAGTTAGCCAGGCATGATGGCACATGCCTATAATCCCAGTTACTCGGGAGGCTGAGGCAGAAGAATCACTTGGACCCAGGAGGTGGAGGTTGCAGTGAACCAAGATCACACCTTTGCACTCCAGCCTGGGCAACAAGAGCAAAACTCCATCTCAACTAAAAAAAAAAAAAATCCACTTTAAAGAACTGTGGTCAAAGGCTAACGTTGCCGTTATTCCTGTAACTAAATTCCATTTTGATAAAGTCACAACCGTATGCCATCTCGATTTTTTTTTCCTTTTTATTTTTCATTGTACCTTGGATTCTGGGGTGCATGTGCAGATCATGCAGGATTGTTGCATAGGTACACACATGGCAAGGTGGTTTTCTGCCTCCATCCCCTGTCACCTACATCTGGCATTTCTCTTGCTTTTCAAGTCTAGCTTGGTAAACCAGTGGTTTACTGGCATAAGTCAACTGCAAACAAATTAATTCCTGATCTGTATTTTAGGCTGATGAGGAAATTTAAAAAATGAATGGAATGGTATCAGGTCAATGTTACCAGCTAAAAATTTTAAAAGCTTACAACTTAACTTCTCTGATTATATGTATCACACCTGTGAGACACATTGTTTCCAAATCAACATTTTGAAAGCAACTTCTTATACAAAAGTAGTCCACCACAATGGCCTTTGGAAAACGTGTGTGTGGTTGTAGTTTAATAGGAATGACCTTGATTCCCATGGAGTTCTCTGACTTTTCCCCTGGAGTGAAATTGTTAGATTCCTCTCTTGTTAACTACATTTCATCCTGTTTTATAGGTTGCTACTGATGAAAACCAGAATTTTTAGTATTTTGCAGCTCCAGTAAAATCAAACCGTGAAGACAGTTTTCTTTCCGGGTGAAATATTTCACTTCCCCCCTTCTAGTTCAGTTAACTGGATTTAGTTCTGGGAAGTTCTGTTCCACTGGAGAGTAAGTCAACATGGACCTGGCTTGTTCAGCCAGGGGCTCTTTGTGGAAATCATGTTGCAGGCATCTAAGAGGCACACTGCTATTCCATAGGACTCATTTGAAATGCCTAATATATTAGAGAAAAGGAGAGCAGCAGGGAGCGAGGAAGGCTGTTGTCTTCAGAGGGCCCATCTGTGCCTTTGGGACTAGATTTGCAAAGCATCCGATGCTTACCTTGTAAGGAGCACCCACAGCCTCTTTGTCCTGAGTGAATGGCGTGTCTCAGGCTGGCAATACTGATATCTCTGAAGTGTGTGGGATTATCTTTCTCCACCTGTGAAACTGCATGTCTCATCACACAGTGGGAGAGCTTGGTGACATACAGAAAAGCTCACAACGTCCACAACTGACCGGACGCAGCAGCTGACCTGGTCCCAGGTCACCCTTTGTCCCCAGCAGCGCAGGGCATGGCAGCAGCCTCTCCTCCTGAAGATGCTGTCTTCTCCCCTCCACTCCCGGGAAATCCCACTTCCCCCCGACCCCGACATCTCTCCCCTGAAGCTCCTGCACTCCCTGCAATCCCTGCCTAGATGAAGCCGTCCTCCACATGAAAGAAAATGCACTGTGTGCCAGGCACCCTCTCATTTCCTCTGCAGCCCCATTCTGTGTTCTGAGCTATGCACAGAAACCGCTAACTTGACGCAGAGTCGACCCTATGTATGTTGCTCACAAATACCTCAAGCTGTGCATGTTCAAAATGGAGCTCTGGGCCTCCTCCCTCCCCACCCTCTGCCACCTGCAGGCCTCTCCCTTGGTCCTCACACCTCCCCCCTGCAGAAACCCACAAGCTCCAGCAGGCCCCTGGGCTGCTCTGGGTCCCTGGCACATCCTGGCAGGTCCCCCACTCCAATGCTGTGTGTGCCCTTGCTCTCCACCACCACTTCCCATGCAGCCTGCTGGGACACAGCCACTCTCCCTCCCCTCGACAGCCTGTCATCCTCATGGCAGATGCATAGCCTCTTCCCGCTCCAGGCCCCTTAATGGCTTCCTACTGCCCTGTTAAGACCCGAGTCCGGTTTCTTCCCTCCCTCTGTGCAACTCTGCCCTTCCCTCCCGACCCTCGGGCGCTGGCCTTCCCCCTACTTCAGGGCCTTTTAGAAACCTTGTCCTCTCTCTGGAACATTCCCTCCCGCTACCTACTTGGGGGGCTCCTTTTTATTCTTTGGGCTTTCACTTAAGCATCACTTTCTCAGAAAGGATTTTCCTGACCACCCCCGAACTTTCCAATGTTCCAGGCTCTCCCTGCCATTTTTCCTCTGTTCTCACAGCACGGGCCATCATTTAAAATCCACATTCGTGTGTTCACACGTGGTGTGTTTCATGTGTGTCTCCACATCTAAGCTGTAAGCTCCATGAGAGTCTGTCGGTTTCATTTCTAGTCGTGTGCACACAGCACGTGGCACACAGCCTGGCGGAGTATAGCCACTGGATGAGTCTTTGATGAACGTATGAATGAATAAGCTGCGATACCTGTGCAGTGAGCAAACTGCCGGGGACAGTACTCATTTCCTTGTTTTCATGGACATTTGTACTCACCAGCAGTTCTCTGACATGCACACTCCCCTGCTGTTTCTAAGCAGGTAGCCAGGTTCTTTAAAGTTGGAGTTTTCTCGCCTGCCTTTTGTAATGGCCTCATTCCCTGCTCCTCTCAGGTTCCATGTAGTGTGGAGGCAACATGCCTTTTCATTTGTTGGGGGAGTGTCATTTACCCGTTGGAGCTCTGGCCTTACGAGTTTTAACAGTGAGGACGGATTGCTGCCGGGCACACCTGCAGAGCGTGCACCCAGCTTCCTGCAGACGTGCCCCTCCTCCTGCCACCAGATGGCACTCTTCTTGTCCAGTGCGACAGCGCACACTGTGCCGGCGTTGAGTGTGTTTCTTGCACGTCACCACCAGGGATGTCCCCGCTTGGATCACTGAGTCCTGCAGGAGTTGGCGGGGAGAGGGTCAGCAGGGGAAGGTGCTGGGGGACGTCATCCAATACGGTTGACCATGCTGAATCCAGACTGACCACAACCTTTAATTAGCATAACAGTTATGCTAACTCTGTATGTGCGTGTAAGGCGTGAAACAGGAATCGAGTGCTGGGGGGAGGCACACGTGTGTCTCCATTCCCATGTCAGAAAAAGATCCAAAGGGAAAACCACTTTCGTCTCTTTTTTTTAATCTTTTGGGGGGAACCAGAAGTGTGTAGCAGCCTTGGAATCCAAGTTACGTGATCAAAAAATCAAAACCTTTCTTTGTGCTCAGTGTGTCTCAAAAGGAATGATTGTTATCCCTCTACTTTAATGGAAAAACTAAATTTGCAGACTCAGATTTCTTTCCAATCCTGAAGGCTGTTGCCACAAAACAGACTAAGTTTTCTTTTGAAAAAAATGTGCTTTTGTTTATGGAACTGGGGTTTATGGGTCATTTGGGGAGCCCTGAGCTGGGTGGGATGCTGGGCGTCTCTGGTGCCCATGCCGTGTCTGGGTGGGACCCATGCCCCGTGTCTGGGTGGGACCCTGGGCGTCCGTGATTCTGGTGCCCCTCATCTGGGTGGGGCGCCGGGCAGCCACGGTGCCAATGCCCTGCATGTGAATGGGACCCCAGGCGTCCGTGGGACTGACGCCTTGTGTCTGTGGTTGTCTCTCCAGGCTTCCTGTTTGGCCTGAAAGGAGCAGAAGGAAGAGTGGGCTTCCCTGGGCTTTCTGGCTCCCCTGGAGCCCGCGGACAGAAGGGACGGAAAGGTAAGGGGGTGTGGGAGACGTGGGATGAGGAGGACAGCCTGGCCTTTCCGAGTACCCTTACCTTGCAGAAGGTGAAATCCGGTCCCCACTCACGTGTTTGGAGATGTAAATCAGCCTGCATGTCTCTCCCAGCCTCCTGTCCCCATGACGGTGACGCTGAGAGCGAGGCGCCTGGAGCCGGTGGTGCCGTCTGAGCACGCGGCCCCCAGGCTTCACCGTCCCTGCTCTCCTCGTCACTGACCTTCCCAAGCAGCGCTGAGCCCGCTGCTGGGTTGAAAGGGAAACAGTTACTTCTTAGGCTGCACTCAGGTGAGGTCTCAATGGCTCAGCTCCAAGGCAGTGTAACAGAAGTCTGCGTAGAGACCTCTGTCCATTCGAGGTACTGGTATAGTCACCATCCCTGGTCCCACTGAGACCCAGCGGAGTGACGTGGCTTGCCTGAGTCTCCCTCCCCGTCGAGGAGGAGGTGAACTTGGAGCAGGTGATCTTTGCACCTGACCCTTCCCAGTCACCTCAGAGGCGCTGCCTCTAGCTCGAGGCCATCCTCTGTGAGACTCTGTAGGCCCCTGGTGTGGTGCAGGGTGTGCTCCTGCTCAGCTCCCCTTTCCCTGAGTGTGGGGAGCACTTCCTGGCATTCACCACGCCCTGGCTGTTTTGGCGTATGTGGGATGGGCAGTGCATTTAGCACCCTACTGTGGATGGGCACGACCTGAGAGCAGGCACTGCAGGGCCTGGGGAAGTGGGGCCTCCCCACTGGGCATCCTCTCTGCCTTGGGGGAGCCAATCCCTGCCACCAGCATGGTGCTCCCTTGCTGCTTAGCTCCCTTGGTTCAGCCATGGCAGAGGAAGAGAGGTCAGACACGTTTTCCCTGCTCACCGGTGACCCTCCATGACCTTGGCCTCTGAGACCAGGGCTCTTTCCCTCCCTGCCCACTACCTGGAGCCGGCTCTTCCCCTCAGCCCACTGGCCCAGTGGTGGCAATCTTCACCTCTGAGTGCTGAGTTCCTTAAACTCCTTCACACTCCCCACAACTCTACCTATGCCTCTGAATGTGGTCTCAGTTTTTAAGTATCTTTAGTAAACATCAGAGTCCAATTCTGAACCCCATGAGACTGTGAGTGAACATGTGAGTCACTGAGTCTGAGCCTTAGTTTTCTCATCTAAGAAATGGGGCTCACAGTGCCTATCAGAACAGGTAGTGTCCATAGAGGACCAACCACAGCGCCCAGCTCTCCCCACACCCAGTACCCTCTCCTGTCCCCCGACACCCTCTCCCCACCACCCAGTACCCTCCCCTGTCACCTGATACCCTCTCCCGACACCTGATACCCTCTCCCGACACCCAATACCCTCTCCCCACCACTCAGTACCCTCTCCTGTCACCTGATACCCTCTCCCGACACCTGACACCCTCTCCCGACACCCGACACCCTCTCCTGACACCCGATACCCTCTCCCTGCCACACTGAGAGGAACAAGGAGGCCCTCCTCTCCCTCATCTGCAGGTGATGCTGGGGACTGCAGATGTGTAGAAGGCGACGAAGCTGTCAGAGGTCTTCCGGGACTGCCAGGACCGAAGGGCTTCCCAGGCATCAACGGGGAGCCAGGGAGGAAAGGGGACAAAGGAGACCCTGGCCAGCATGGCCTTCCTGGGTTCCCAGGGCTCAAGGTGAGTTTCATCATGAAGCTGGCAAGACACTCTGAGGCCTCTCCAGGTGTCCTGTTGTTGCCTTTTATCAGCTTCATACCAGCAACACTCATGGACCCACGGGATGGCTAAACCATTCGAAAAACCCACACACTCCAAGACGGACTTTCTACAGGTCCACTGGTGAGACTGAGAAGGGGTGCGGCTGACAGGTCTTGAAAGAGTTCAATCAGGGGTGACCACATGACCCAGAAATGCCACTCCTAGGTGTATCCCCAAGAGACTTGAAACCATGTACATACACACACACACGCACACACACACACCCCAATGTTCAGAGCGCATCGTTCAAAATAGGCAGAAGATGGGAACCATGCAAATATCCATCCCTGATGAACGCTTCAGCTAACTCTATGCAGCATCTGTACAATGGAATAGCACCCCCCTTTACATGGAACATGGTATGCCATGTGGATTAAGACCCACACAGAACAACAGATGCTATCACGTGCTGTCGGGCTCTATTCACATGAAATATCCACACAGGCACCCTGGAAACAGGAAGTTCATTGTCGGCTGCTGCAGGTGGGGGTGGGGGTGGGGAGTGGCTGTTTAATGGTATGCGGCTTCTTTCTGATATCATGAAGCTGTTCTGGAATTAGATGATAGTCATGGTGGCACAACCTTGTGAAAACACTGAAAATCACGGAATGTTATGCCTTTAAACAGTGACTATTTTGCTATATGAATTGTATATCAAAAAAAACTGCTATCTTTTTAATGTGAAGCAATTATTTATTGAACATTCACCTTCTCAAGTTCAGCAAGAACTGATTTAGCATTGTTGGAAGGCTTCCATAACCTGATAAAAAGCAAGACCTTTTGATTTTTAAGGAGTGCATGTACCTGTGTGGAAGTGTGGGCCCCACACACATCAGCTCATGGCCTTTATTCTCTGCCTTATAAAAAGGTCACGGGCAGCAGACCTTTTTTTTCCCCAGCGGATTTTAGCTGACCTAAGATTTCAAAGTGAATTTCAAATGTAGACAAAGAAATTATACTTTCTGTTGACTTTTTAACCTAAAAATAGAAGTTTGGGAAATTTAGAAAGCAAAAAGTTCATTATTTTACATATTCAGCAATAGAGGAAAAATAATTGCTCATGACACTTGGCCAAGGAAGCCTGAACCATCTGACTCCACAGCATGGAAGAGAACAGTGGTCCCGCCGAGCTGCGGCACTGACGCTCATGGCTCCCAGCTGCTTCATGCCCGGAGCGGTGCCGGCGAAATGAGACCTGGGCACTCGCTGATCCATGCCCTAGGTTTCTCAAAAAAAAATATAGGGAAATGCAACAAAGAATACCAGGTGCCGTATTTTTTTCCCAGTTTAGAAAGGATACAATCTCCAAATCATGGCTGTCTAAGCAGAAAAAGTGGCTCAAGTGTTCAGAAAAAGTGCATGTGGTAGGAATTGCAAATATACTAATGGCAAAGCTAGGAGGATCTTCAGTTGTTTCAAACGTGATTCAGTATTTCCTAGAAGCCCAGTGGATCCCATTCTGTACCCCTGAAATGTCTCAAACCTTCTCAGCACACACGCCCACAGAACTTCCGTTCAAACGTTGCTGGCTGTGCCTGGTGTCCTGCACTGAATTCTATGATTGTGTCTGGAAATCCCACGGCAGTGGGAATACCTGAGACCATTTGGGAGTTTTTTGGCTAGTTTTGCTTTGTTTTTAATATTTGTACTGGTAGCATCTGGCAGAGTTTAAAGTGTGGGAGTGGGTCACTAAACCCATCCCTCCATCTGTGTACACAACGTGTATTGATTAATGGGCCTGGTGTGTGTGTGAGGCACTCTCCTAGATTCCAAAGTAATGCAAACTTATTTGCATTCTAAAATAGTTGCAAAGAACTAAATAAATGAAGACTGTGGAATTTTCTAGGAGAAGAGAAACTCCAAACACTTGCAACATCCCATTTAATTAAAGCAGCTCCACACATTCTCATATTCTTGGAAATAACGTCAACCAAGATATGCCAAAAGCTAGCACAGCCCACATTTGAAAACACAACCCTGAGATGGATACCCTGCTCACTTCTGCTCGTGGGGAGAGCTGGACACGATTTTCCAGGCTGCGATTTGAGAGTCCCTGCAGGCGGCTTCCTTCTAAAGTGTGTTTCTCCCAGCTGTAACCTCAGTGCAGGAAACAGATGGTCTCTTAAATACCATTCATTGTTCTCAATATTCAATTATCAGAAAATTGTATCCTCCATTCCTGGATTAACCTCCTTCGCTCCTAAGTGACTGTGGTTTAGAGGAAGCCACCTTGAGTCTGAGTTCAGTACTTCTCAAAAGGCGCTAGCCCCGTGGACCCCTGGGGCTCTGTGGAGAAACGGCAGTGACTCAGCTGCCCCGGACTGCGGTCTGTGTGTCCACACCTCTGGCAGGGCCCAGGGACACTGAGGATGGGCCTAAGACCTGGATTTCCCTGTCCAACCACCTGTGGCCACTTCCGCTGCGTTGTATTCATTGATTGATTGAGGCTGAGTCTCACTTTGTCTCCCAGGTTGAAGTGCAGTGGCGAGATCTCAGCTCACTTCAAACTCCGCCTCCCAGGTTCAAGAAATTGCCCCTCCTGCCTCAGACTCCCAAGTAGCAAGGACTGCAGGTGTGTGCCACCACACCCTGCTAAGATTTGGTATTTTTAGTAGAGATGAGGTTTCACCGTGTTGGTCAGGCTGGTCTCAAACTCCGCAAGCGATCTGCTCACCTGAGCCTCCCAAAGTGCTGGGATTACAGGTGTGAATCCCCGCACCAGCTGCATTGTAATTATTTAAAATTAAAGACAACGTGCCACCCCATTCCTCAGCCCCACCACCTGCAGCTCCAGTGCTCGAAGCCGCTGCGGCCTGTGGCCCCCAGCCTGGGCAGCTGGATGGGGGCATGTCCAGCATCACAGAAAGCGCTCCTTGGATGCCCCTCGGCTTGGTGACGGGTGACTGCCTGCAGGCTGTGTGAGAGGAAAACGCTTGCCAGCCATCTTCCCAGATGCCCTCACAGTAGCAAGGAGGAAGAAATATTTTTTGTCTGTTTTCCACAGGGAGTCCCTGGCAATGTTGGTGCTCCCGGGCCCAAAGGAGCAAAAGGAGATTCCAGAACAATCACAGCCAAAGGTCAGTTCCGCCGTGGCCACGCAGCCCCTGGGGCACTTAGTCTTCCTGGGGGTGTAGGCTGAGCCGCTTCACATGCAAATCCCTTCCCAGGTGAGCGGGGACAGCCCGGCGTCCCAGGTGTCCCCGGGATGAAAGGTGACGATGGCATCCCAGGCCGCGAGGGGCTCGATGGATTCCCCGGCCTCCCAGGCCCTCCCGTGAGTAGCCACCGACTGCGCAGCCGCTCGGACCTTTCTTCATCGTCCTTCATGTTCTCCTGACGCCCACAAAGCAAGCGCTGTTGACCTCAGCAGCAGACCACCCATGCATAGGACAGGTCGCTCGTACGGCTCGGTCCGTTCTTAAAGAGCAGAGATCAGGTCTTTTAGGAAACAGTGAGTTAAGTTGGAAGCCAAGCCCTGACTGAACATTTAAAAGTCAACCACCTAATAAATAATATTCCTCCTGGTATAAGAGAATAAGATACTCCCCCCACAAAAATAGAATATTCTAAAATAGGTGGTGGAACCCTATTTTTTTAAGGTAAATCCTAAAAGATCCAATTTTATTTTTGCAACCAACACACACTGGTGTTGAAGGAGGGGATATCTAGTAACCTGCAGCGACCCCAGCATCGATTCCTCGGGGGAGGCTGGGGTCAGAGGCGAGGGAGGCAACCACAGAGGGAGACCAGACCCCTCCTGCGCCCCCTCCGGCCTCTGAGCCCCTCCCTGCCGTCACCGTCACGCCTCCCACCGCAGCTCCGGAGCTTTCCCTCTCCTCAGGCCCTGCAACCTTGTTCTCACCTTTCTCTTCTAGATTCCATTTTCCTCCCTCTGGTCACCACGCCTGTGCCTCCTTAAGCTCTCTGTATGAGTTTCCTGGGGCTGAGGCCACAAAGTCCCACAGACTGGGCGGCTTAGACATCAGACATGTATGGTCTCACAGCTCTGGAGGCTGGAAGCCTCACATCGAGGTGTCTGCAGGCCTGGGTCCTTCTGAGACAGTGCGGGAGGAGCTGTGCCTGCCCCGCTCCCGGCTTCCGGGAGCTCCGGCATTCCTCACTTACAGACAGCCGTCTCCTCTCTGTCTTCCCACCATCTGTCCTCTCTGTGTGTCTGTCTCTGGGTCCAACTTTCCGGTTTTTATAGGGAGAGCAGTCATCTGGGAATGGTCCCATCCTAAAGACCTCATCTTACCTTGAGCGTCCTCAAAGACCTTATTTCCAAATCAGGTCACAGGTCTAGGTCCGGGAATTAAGAGTTCAGCATCATGGGGGACAGTTAAAATCACAATTCTCTTCCTCCTCTCAGAGCCTCACACCTGAATTCTATCTGCAGCTCATTTGCCTCATTCCACAACCCACACCTCCTCTAGTTTTAATGTGGGTCACGTCTGTAGTAACGCTCTGGAGGGCAGTGGTGCAATCTAAGCTCACTGCAGCCTCGAACTCCTGGGCTCAAGCCATCCTCTCCCTCAGCCTCCCAAGTGGCTGGGACCACAGGTGCGCACCAGCACACCCACCTAATGTTTTTACAATTTTTTGTAGAGACGAGAGCTCTCTCTGTTGCCCATGCTGGTCTCAAATTCCTGGGCTCATGTGACTCTCCTGCCTTGGCCTCCAAAAGCACTGGTTTTACAGACAGGAGCCACCACACCCAGCCCACATTCTTACAATCTAAGTGCAGTTTTTTGAGGCCAGAGAACACAGATAATTCCATGATTGGGTATCTTAAAAATCTCATCTGGGAGGCAACAGGGTTAATAAGAGGCAAAGCCGTAACTGGTCACTTCAGCCAGAAGAGGAGGATGACTAATGACTCCTGTGGTTGGGACCGTCTTTTGCCTGTTCAGTGTGTCACGTGGGGGTGGGGCGGTGAGTGTGTGTGGGGTGCATGGTGTGCTCTTGTGTGTCTGTGTGTGGTCTGTTTGATTCTGGATTTGTTACGGTCATGGTGGCCTTTCCTGGAGTTGGTACCTTTGTGCAGTCGGTGACAGGAAGTGTCCAACCGTGGAGTCCACCCACCCCTGCAGCTCCCAAGCCAGTCTCAGCCCAGCTGTGGGCAGGTGGTCAGAGCAGGGGTTGGGGTGGGGGTGAGGGTTAGGGTCAGGGAGAACCCCGTAGCCTCAGCTTCCTATTCTCCAGGTGCGGGGGCTTCTCCCAGTGCTCGTGTGCCTTCCGTACTCGGTGGCATCTCTAAGCCGAGAATCTCAACTTCTGCCTTTAGAAAGCTCGTGATCCTGCCCATGCCACCTTCCAGCAGCAGCATCCCCGTCACCGTCCACTGAGTTTGGGGCGTCTGCCCTGTGATCTCTGTGGCAGCCTGTTCCCCTCCCCTGTGAAAAACAGCTAACACACAGGGGTGCATCCCTTAATCAGAGGGCTGCACCGGTGTCCCTGCCTTGCTCTGTCATGCCTTTGACAAGGAAGGGGCTGTGCTGTCAGTGGAGAGCAGGTGACACTGGGCTATGGCATTGGCGAGGAGCAGGTGCCAAGGATGGGGCTGTGGCACTGGTGGAGAGCAGAGTTTGGTTTCTTATAAGCCTCTGCTTCATTGTCATGAGAACACCCAGCCTCGTCCCATGGCTCAGGAGATGGGTGGCTTACGTGCAGGGCTATTTCACCAGCACATGCAGACAGCACTGCTGCCGGCCTCCCCACCCCGTCCCTGCACCTCCCACCTGCACCCCCCAGCTGGTGCTTTCATCCACAGGGTGGCCCTCTTCCTTCCCAATCCTGTAATCTCGCCTGACTTCTGAGCAGCACACGGCTCTTTCCTTGTCTAAATGAACTTCCTTTCCTTTAACAACGTAGTGTCCCTTGTGAATAGGAGCTGTGTCACCGATGCTAAATTATATCAACAAATTCATGTGTTTCTCCCTCCACCCACAATACAACACACAAGTCTCTGTCCTCGCCGTTCTGGGGATGGAGGCACAGGCTGATGCAGGCAAACTGGTGGGTGGAGAGAGAGAAGCGCTAAAGCATGTGCGTGCGCTTCCAGCACCGGCTTCCGTGGCGTTGCTCATGCTGCTGCTCAGTCCATCACCGGCCTGTGACCTGGCAGACCATGGCACCAGGTTCCTGTTCATCCCTGTCATCTTTCTGTTCTGGATCCATAGCTCAGAATTCCGGGAAGTGGGAAAGGAAACGGGGAAGTCGAGGCGATCTTTAACATTGGTTTATATTTTAAGAATAGTAAACTGAACTTTCACACAGGGCGATGGCATCAAAGGCCCTCCAGGGGACCCGGGCTATCCAGGAATACCTGGAACGAAGGGTTCTCCAGGAGAAATGGGTCCCCCAGGACTGGGCCTTCCCGGCCTCAAAGGCCAACGTGGTTTCCCTGGAGACAGCGGCTTACCTGGACCACCCGGCTTCCGAGGCCCCCCCGGCCCCCCAGGGACTCCAGGACAAACAGGTATGAAGGAATCCTCCCAGTTACCTGTCACAGCCCTGAGACATTCTGCACTTTCTTTGTCATACAGATGTTTCCCCGTAGCGTCAGATGACGATGCTGTTTTGCCTCATCTGTTCTCGTATGTGCAAAGGATGACCCAACCGTGGGGTTTCTGGGCCCCCATCAGCCTCGCCTCAGCCCCTGAAACACGCAGCCTCTCCTCTAGGGCTGCAGTGACGGAGGCCATGCCCAGAAGTTCAGAGATGGCTTTCCTGTTCCCTGTCCCCACCAGCAGCACACGCAACACACCGACACACACCCCTTCACACGCGTGCACGCCCAGGACGAGCCAGTAACTTTTACTCGTTTCAAAATTGCCTCACTCTGTCCTTGTGTCTTCCCCAGATTGTGACCTAGATGTGAGAAGGCCCATTGCAGGTGACAGACAGGAGGCCATCCAGCCAGGTACAGTGGGAAGTGCAGGTGGCTTTAGGACGCTAGAGAACTCTGTTGGTCTGCTGGTTAAGCTCTTGCAGTGTGCATAGGCTAAGAAATGTTAATAATATGTGCAAGCCACGTTTGATTTCCACAGAGC
Source organism: Saimiri boliviensis (assembly GCF_048565385.1). Classification (NCBI taxonomy): domain Eukaryota; kingdom Metazoa; phylum Chordata; class Mammalia; order Primates; family Cebidae; genus Saimiri; species Saimiri boliviensis. Next base: position 3,649,903 of record NC_133464.1, on the reverse strand, counting down.
TAGCAGAGTGGCCTCATGAACACTGTACATGACATGAATAACAACCTGGTAGAAGCGGAGAGACATTTGACCAATCCCCTCTCATCAGAAATCCTTTCCCATTGAAAAGAGCCAGTGCAGACCAAGTCGGCTCCACAGGCCCATGTGCTGCCAGGAGGAACCGGGCAGAGAAGGCGGGGCCGGGATGGGAGCCTGGTCCAGACTCCCAGGCACGCAAACAAAGGAACGCTCCCAGAGTGACTGTTCTTACAAGAGGGCCTCTTAGACAAAGGGCAGATGGCACAGTACCCCTGCCGAGTGTCGCTGCTCCTGGCCACACCAGCCAGAAGTGCCTGCAGCCGTGGTTTAATTGTTCAGGGTGGCTGTGGTTCTCTCTGAATGTATGCAAAGTCACAAAGGAGAAGTGAAAGAATTCGCTTTGAAATTGAGGCTGTCTGCATCGCTGGCAGACACTTCCAGACAAAAGCAAAGCGTCCACACTGACTGGCAGAGAGCAGCCGGTCTCACTCGGTTTGCTCCGAGGCACCTGTCCTGGGAGGGAATGAATCGTTTCCCAGCACAGCGCCAGTTTTTATTTGACTAGACTGGCTTCGTGTGCATTTTGTACTGATATTCAGATTTCATTACACAAGGAAATCAAACTTTATTTACATCAGAACCAAGATGAATTAGATCATTAAGTTACTCTGATCATGAAATGGTAGCCAGCTTGCACGGCTCGTGCTTTTGACCTTGGTGATCCTCAAGGCGTTGGGGCTGAGTGTTTAGGATTGCTTGGGCTCATCTTTTCTCCTGTCTGTCCCCAGGTTGCGCAGGAGGGCCCAAGGGATTGCCAGGCCTACCAGGACCCCCAGGCCCCACAGGTAATGCATGGCGCGAACCCCGAGTGCACCCAGCCTTCCTCCCACATCTTCCCGGTCTGTGTCCCCCTCGCCCATCTTGCCTCTGGTCCTGCATCCCCCACCCCAGACATGGCCGTGTCCAGCATCTCAGCACAAACTGATCTCACTCCTACGGGAAGCCCACTGCCATTTGCCACTATAGAAAAATGAGTCTGGTAGCTGACACTTAGTTGGGGCCAGGCTGGGAGAGAAAATTCAGCCATGGCCACAGGGGATCGCCCGCAGGGGCGGAGATGGAACCTCGCGTTTAGAACTGGAAAGGGGTCGCACCTCTGGGGATTTTCATTTATGCTTTTCCATCCCAGGATCTAGGGGAAGAATCTACAGGACAGAATTCTTTCTTTAGGATTTTGATTGACAGGAAACAGAAATAAACAAGGCTAGAGTGTTTGTCTCTAGCACCTGGGAGGGCCTGGGCTTCTGTCTGCTGGCCTGGGCATCTCCCAGCAGAAGAGCCCATGTGAGAAAGAGTCCGGGCGCTCTTCACAGAGCCCGTGCCAGGGCCAACCGTGCTGCTCACGAGGCTGGCACGTCTGGTGTTGGCAGTGGGGGCCTGACCATTCACCATGACTCTTGAGATCCTCTACCTGCACCCAGACTCCTCTGCACTGTGCTCCAGGGTCTCTGTGGCCCGTGAGCAGCGGGGAACACAGAGCCACGGCTTCCGCTAGATCAGAGGGAAGGCTGGACCCTGAGAGGGGGCCCTGTGTCTGTGTCCATCAGCCCGGGAAAAGCGAGTTCTCTGGGCGGTAGGAGTTCCCCTTTGGCTGTCGCTCCCACTGGGCCCGTGACGGGCTGGGAAGGCGCACCACTTGGATAACTCCGCGTTGCCAGAGCTGTTCTCAATTGTTCCTTCGGGAACTGAGTCCCTCGTGTGCAGGATGAGTAGTGCAGACAGGTGTTCCCGATGCCTCTGCTGCACAAATGATGCCCTCACTACTTCCCGCGATAGGCTGTGGAGAGCAACAGTGGTGTGGCACACAGCACTGCCAGTTAGGAAAGTGGACAGACGCGTTCTGCGCGCCCTGGAGCTTCAGGGCATCTTCAGATTGCACCGTGATCACGGGGTCTGGGGACCACAGGCCAGGCGCAGAGGTCTCATGTGCACTGTGAGCCGAGGTAAAGGCTCCTTGTGTTGTCCTCCAAGAACTGAGCTTGTATCTTCCACCCTGCATCGTCCTCGCCGGTACCTACCCACCGTCTAATTCCATCTGTGGCTTCCAACACTGTCACTCATACAGCAACCCCCAGAGTGGCACAGCTCCGCATGTCTCAGATGCTCAGGGAGGGTCAGAGGCCAGTGTGCTCAGCACACACCCAGACCACAGCTGTGTCCCAAGGCCAGTCGCTGGGAAAGCTCCGAGGCCCGGGTGTGGGTTTCTGGGGCTCTGGGACTCCCCGAGCTATGGCGGGTTGTTTCTGTTTCACACCCAGGCCTCGTTGCTGGGCGCCCCTGGCTGGCCTCCTGTCCACTCCTCCCTCTCACACCTGCGTCCGAACACCACTTTCCAAGAGTGGAGGGTGGGCTTGCATCACACACCTAGAGATGCCAGGAACGTGGATGACAAAGCATGGCCGGTGGATTTTGTGACGTTGGTGAGGAACGTCAACCCTTCCATTATCAGAAAACACCTCTGGAGCCCACACACTGGGCCAAGCAGGGTTCAAGTGTTTGAAAAGAGTCACCTCATGGTCCTCACAGCATCCTTATGAGGCAGCCAGTCACTCTCCCCACTTTGCAGATGAGGCACAGAGAGGCTCAGAAAGTTGTCCACGGTCACACAGACAGAATAGGTAGGGCCAAAATTCCCAGCCAGGCCTCTGACCCCATGTCCAAAGCAGTCATTTAGTGCACTGTTGAATCTCAATATTGGATATTACTGTTCTTAAGGCTTCATCCATAAGCAGGATTTTAAACACTGAAGATCATTCTGTAAGCCCGGAGCCCCATTACTAAACACTGAAGATCACTCTGTAAGCCTGGAGCCTCATTACTAAACACTGAAGATCACTCTGTAAGCCCGGAGCCCCATTACTAAACACTGAAGATCATTCTGTAAGCCCGGAGCCCCATTGCTAAACACTGAAGATCACTCTGTAAGCCCGGAGCCTCATTACTAAACACTGAAGATCACTCTGTAAGCCCGGAGCCCCATTACTAAACACTGAAGATCACTCTGTAAGCCCGGAGCCCCATTACTAAACACTGAAGATCACTCTGTAAGCCCGGAGCCCCATTACTAAACACTGAAGATCACTCTGTAAGCCCGGAGCCCCATTGCTAAACACTGAAGATCACTCTGTAAGCCCGGAGCCCCATTACTAAACACTGAAGATCACTCTGTAAGCCCGGAGCCCCATTACTAAACACTGAAGATCACTCTGTAAGCCCGGAGCCCCATTACTAAACACTGAAGATCACTCTGTAAGCCTGGAGCTGCTGTTTCGGCTGCCATTCCCCCAGCCCCATTAGTTCCCGGTTTCATGAGATCCACATTAAGTTGGTTGCCAAGTATGGCCATGCCCATTCATCCTCGTGGGACCTGATGTGCTTTGTGGTTTATTTGGGTGTTTAGGTGCCAAAGGCCTCCGAGGAACCCCAGGCTTCTCAGGAGCTGATGGAGGACCAGGACCCAAAGGCTTGCCAGGAGACCCAGGTCGTGAAGGGTTCCCAGGACCCCCAGGTGAGTTCAGGTCGGACCCCCATTCAGCCCCTGGGTTCCAGGGGGTGGGGGCGGCCCATGTGTGGTTCATCAGCATCCAGCTCTGTTTTCTTCCAGTGTGTAGAAACTGTTCTGACAAATACTTGACAACTTTCACTTGTCCATGGGATGTTAGAAATTCTTGCTTTTCCATCACTGACATACTGGGTTTTTGCAGAAGCTACCTACAGATCTTGCAGGAAAAAGGAGACAGGTGTTGTGGAATGGCCATTCTCCACAACACCTGTCTCCTGGGTATGTTCTTAGCGTTAGTTAAGATTGACTGTTCTTAGCGTTAGTTAAGATTCTAAGGGCAACACAAAACTACTCTCTCCTGAGACAATCATTCACGGCATAAATAGCCCTCTCATGACATGGCTGCAAAAGCTTGGGCATTAATCTGTATGTGGAGGAGCATGAGTGTGCTGCCTTTAACCAGCTGTGGTGGGGAGCCCCCGCTGTGTGTCACGTGCTCTGGAACACAGTCCGGCAGCAGCAGACACAGGTGTCCTGTGGTTGTGCCACAGGCGGTGTGATGGCAGTGCCTCGATTGTGAGGGCATGCAAGTCTTTTTTTTTTTTAATGAAATGGAGTCTCACTCTCTCACCCAGGCTGGAGGGCAGTAGTACAGTCTCAGCTCACTGCAACCTCCACCTCCTGGGTTCAAGCAATTCTCCTTCCTCTGACTCCTGAGTAGCTGGGATTACAGGCATGCGCCACCACACCTGGCTGATTTTTGTGTTTTTAGTAGAGATGGGGTTTCACCATGTTGGCCAGGCTGGTCTCGAACTCCTGACCTCAGGTGATCTGCCCACCTCAGCCTCCAAAGTGCTGGGATTACACGTGAGGCACTGAGCCCAGCCACGCACATCTTCAACAGTTTGTCTAGTGAAACCATGGAAGCCATGCGGACAGCTTTCTATCCATGATGAAACATCCTTCCACAGGGTCCTGGGCAGGTTCTTCCAGCCTCTTCTGGAACCACACTTGTCACCTAGAACCTGTGGCACACTGGAACTCTCTTGTTGCTAGAAATTTCCTCCCTGGATACAGCCCGCCTCCCAGGCATTCTCACTGGGCTGTTCCTGAGCCACACAGTCGACTTCCTCATAACCACATACCCGGAGAGAGGGGGCCACATCTCTCGCAGACGCCTTGTGAACAGACAGAACTGACCCCAGGAACACACACTTTCCTAGTGACAGCATCTCCATGCCCCTGGAATTCCCATCAACCTTCTAGGACTCCAACTTATCAGGGTTCCTTTTCAGCCAGGCTCTAGAAGCTGAATAAAGCGCTCCCCACACCTGGAACATCACACAGCACGTCAGCACTATTGCGTCCTTAGGTTGAACATCCTGCAAATATTCCCAGTGAACACTAGTCGAGCCTGCCTCTCCCCTGACCTCCACTCAGACAGCTGCATTGAAGCCTCAGTGCAGAGCTATGTGTCAGTCCCTGATAGCTGGCATCTTTCTGAATTTCACATGCAGCCCATAGGGACTGTTCCAAACCCTGACCCTGTTTCCTTTCCTATGATGCGATGGGAAGCAGGTTTCCTGTGTCTGTATCAGGGCCCTGCTGAGAACAACTCTGCGGCCCCGGAGGGCGGGTCTCTGGTTTTGTTGCCCTGCTGGAAGTGTCTAAATATTAAGAAGTGCAGCTTTGTCACGCTCATGATTTCATATATGCTAAGTTTAAGCATTCGTGATTTTGAAAGCAGGATAATAATGCTTGAGCAGCGTCCTGCTGTGAGCGTGAAGGTGTTCTAGCGATTATGATCGGCGTGCATTGCCGTGTGCACGTGAACTCCATACAGGGCCCCCTGTAGGGGGAATGGATGGGATGTGCCCTTTATCAGGCGTTCTGGGCAGTTGCCCACGTGAGCTGGAAGTCTGTCCCACCATGAAGTGTGAGCCCTTACATCATGAACACGGAGGCTGGGGCAGGCCGGGGGTGGGTGGTGACTGAGGAACGGGTCAGTTTCTGGAACGCATGTTGCTTTTTATGGTGCTGAAATATACTTCTGTCCCCACATGCGGAAGAGGATGAAACACCCAAATCAAGGATGCAAAAAACAGAGCGTCCATTCCACAGCTAAGATCCACGCATGTAAACCCAAGTGCCCAGCTCCCTGGTACAGTTGCTAACATTGCCAGGGAAAGTCATGTCTCTTCATTGTGTGAGTAAATCACACCGTTAAAACTCTGAGTACGGTCCCACTGATTAGTGTCAGCTGAATCCAAATCCTTTATTCTGTGTGCCAAGCACGGGTGCACCAGTCACTCCCAGCTCCTCATGAGCAGGGCTGGCTGGACAGCTCCAGGAGGACCCAAGGCCCTGCTCTTTGGATCTTTTTGGTGAGATACACCCCGGAGAACACAGAGAACATTCCCTTTTCCATATCCAAATGTGGGAGTGCCGAGCCTGCCGTGTACCTGATCCTGTCCCACGGAACCACATGCCAGGCTTCTCATTGCGCAGCGGGGCGAGGCGGGTGGGTGACCTCAGAAACCTTTCCTTCTGAGCGCAATGTGACTGTCAGCTGTGGGAGTTCATTCTGAGGCCACATGAGGGCTGACTGCACCGAAAAAGGAAGTGACCTGATGAGATCATTTTATCCAGTGGCACCCATGAAGGACACAGGACAGCTACCTTCCCTCTATCCACAGAAGGGACTTGGTGGTTTTCAGTACAACAGAGGGTGTGTTTCCAAACGGACAGGGACAGGTTTCTACCAGGGAGATGTGACTGTTTCTACAGCGGGCAGCATTTTGGCTCTGACGGCCCTGGTTGTTCCCGCCTCCCTGGGATTTTCCATCCCAAAGCGCTGTTCCTCACTCACCACAACCTAGAAGGTCCCACAAAAGCTACGCTTTGCGGCTTATGTGCAAAGCAGGGGAACCCATGAATTACGCAAATCCAGGTCCAAGGAGGCGTTCTTAACAGGCTTACCCACCTTTGCTCAGTTTTAGGGCTGGGGGCTGCATGGCAGGGTGAGCAGAAGCAGCGTAACCAACAGAGCAATGTGGCGAGGGTTGTAGCTTCCAAGATGGGTGACAGGGACAGGGCCTCGAGCTAAGGAATGCCTTCTGAGGACCCTGTAGGCAATTTTTTGCTGTTTCCAGCCTCTCTTTGACACTTCTCTTAGAATGCCATCATGGTAACTTGTGGTTTGGGGCCCACCCGTGTTTCCTTTTAGGGTTCATAGGACCCCGAGGATCCAAAGGTGCAGCGGGCCTCCCTGGCCCAGATGGACTCCCAGGTCCTGTTGGCCTGCCAGGTCCAGACGGGCCCCCCGGGGACAAGGGCCTTCCTGGAGAAGTTCTGGGAGCCCAGCCTGGACCACGGGGAGATGCTGGCGTGCCTGGACACCCTGGGCTGAAAGGCCTTCCTGGAGACAGAGGCTCCCCTGGATTCAGAGGTAAGTGCCTCATGGGGGAGCCAGAGGCCCCATCCCAGTGGCTTCCAAGGAGGAGCCCAGTCCCTTCCAGGGGATTTGGTAGGAAGCAGCGGCGCCCATGGTGCTGGCGATGCATACCTTCTCCACATTGTTCCAGCGCTCCTATAGAATGTTTCTATGACAACGCTGTGATTACATCCGGTAGCCAGTGCGGTCTGGCCATCTGAGGCCTTTGACAGGTACACATTGCCTGATGTCATCAGTTCTCAAGTCGCATACATCTGGCCATGACAGGCTCACTGGCTTTCTCCGCAGACTCCGTTCAGTGGGTATGAGGAAAAGATGGGCCTGGCCATGCTAGGTCAGAGGTGAAGAAGGAAAATAGCAATAATCTGGAATGCAATCTTATTGATGTAAAAAGTAATACTTTTTAAAAATATCTTAATGTTGTTTACAATGTTATCGAGGTATCTCTATCAGAGTAGACAGAGCACCTATGGTTTCATGAGTGGCAGTGGCAAGGCGTCCAGTGGCTTTAAGGGTTCAACTGATACCAGCTTGGCTTTGGGAATGCCAGCCCCGAGCTTTAACGGAAGGTGATGCCGTGAATGGAATGTCCGTGTTGGGGGAAGCCCAGGCAAATTATTAGCAGGGCATGGTGTGCACCTGCAGTCCCAACTACATGGGAAGCTGAGGGGGAAGGATCCCTTGAGCCCAGGAGTTGGAGGCTGCAGTGAGCTATGATCATTCCACTGTACCTCAGCCTGGGTGACAGAGTGAGACCCTGTCTCAAAAAGAAAAGAAGAAAAGAAAATGTGACTTGACATGTTCACTGTTGATATGTTGATGGCAGTGTCGTTAGTCCCGGCTGCCAACCCCAGGCCGAAGAGGCTTCTCTGTGGTGTGGGAAGCAGGTGCCCCTCCCCTGATTCTGCCATCAGCCCACATCAGGCATCCTGGGCGAGGCAGAGGCTAGGCCTTGACTGGCCGGTGAACACATGAAGCTCAGGAGCCTGAATTGGTTTTTGGATGTGTGTCAGATTCCTAGCAAGGGCTCAAGGGAGTGAGACCCGGAAGAGGAAAGTTTTGATGATGATGAGACTGATCAGCACCCCTAGCTGTTGATACTAGGGAGAGCCCATGGGTGCCACAGTTCACAGAGAGAGCAAGGAAGAGCCTATGGTGGCCAGAGTACATGCATGTACACACACACAGTCACTTATGCACATACATGCTCACACATGATCACACACATACATGCCACATACCCACACACGTGCCTATGCATGATCACACACATACACACCACACATACCAACACACATGCCTATGCACACTTAACATGATCACACACATACTGCACATACACACATGCCTATGCACACTCATATCACACACCACACATCCCCACACATGTGCCTATGCACACTCACACATGATCACACATACACACTACATACCCACACACGCCTGTGCACACTCACACATGATCACACACCCATCACACTTACCCACACACATGCCTGTGCACACTCACACATGATCACACACATACCCACCACACATATCCACACACATGCCTGTGCACACTCACACATGATCACACACCCACCACATATACCCACACACATGCCTGTGCACACTCACACATGATCACACATACCCACACGTGCCTATGCACACACACATGATCACACACATACCCACACCGTGCCTGTGCACACACACGCATGATCACACACACACCATACCCACACATACCTATGCACACTCACACATGATCACACATACACACCACACATACCCACATACGTGCCTATACATACTCACACATGATCACACACTCACACCATACATACCCACACGTGTGCCTGTACACACACATCACACACTCACATACCACACATACCCACACACGTGCCTATACATGCTCACACATGATCATACACTCACACACCACACATACCCATACACATGCCTATGCCCACTCACACATAATCACACTTAATACACATCCAACCCTGAACCAAGCCAGCTAGAGCAGGTCGCTGGGTGAAATGACAGGTCGGAAAGACCTTGTGCTGGGCCATCCAGGTCTCCCCTTTTCAGTGCTCCTGACTCTCTGTGTCATTTATGGAAGATAAGATACCAATCAGTGCCGTCTGCAGAAGCCGAGGACTGGGCGCTGAGAGATGGGCTCCATGTGGCAGCCTTCTGGTAGGCACTTAAATGAGCTCACAGAAGGCAAAGTGAAGGACACACACAGGTGGCTCGAGTGTCCACCTGCAACCCAGCTGTAAAACTCCTGCCCCAAGGTCTTTGACATAAGGGTACTTCTGGTAGAGTTTTTGTAACTTAATTACTTCCTGCAGGCTTCAGAATGTTTGAGCATGAAAACAAACGGCAGCAGGCTTGCTTTCAATGTCTTATTAAGGTCCTCACCACGATCAGCATCACCTTTATGACGTTAAGCCTCATATACCTTGTTAGGCAGAATATTTTGGATGGTAAAAATCCTGACTCCCAGAGCATCAAAATTCCAGGTCACTATTTCAGTTTCAGTTCTGCCCACCAGCGACAGGAGCAGCGTGCAGACAGGTCCTGCTTCCATTCGACTGGCTGTGTGGGGCCGCCACAAACACACACAGGTGCGCCCTGCACTTCTGAGCAGAACTCTGGGAATAAAGTCATGCCACATCCACAGATGAGATGTGATTTTGCTGAGGGAGGCTGATTTTTAGCAGTTGTTCCTTTTTTAACAGATAGTCTATAAATGGAAAATAACCCGAAACAGCTCCAAAGAAATAATCACAAAGCGCCCAGTGCCTGATTTTTGCAAGGCAGTCCCTGCAGGGGCAGCGGGGATTCATGCATGTTCACCCACAGCCTGGCTGTCCACTTCCGGGAGGGGCAGCGCTCGGAAGCACAAGCAGACCGCCGCCAGCCCTGCTGGCCCCAGCCGAGGCCATCTCTCCTGCTCAGCTCCTGGGTTCCCTCACAGTCCCTGTCCCTGGGTTACGGATGTTACCTTGTGTCCGTCAGGTCCCCACCCCATTGTTCTTGTCACTGAACAGGAGTGGAGTGGATCTGCCATCACTGCCAAACCTTTACCGCCTGCAGTGCTGCTGCCTACTCTTCACAACCATTTGCACACACTCACCATCCATTCCCCCCGGAGCTCTTCACCCTAAAGATAGAAATCCAGAAAATAACAGTGTCCTCACTTCCCACAGTACTACGGGAGGGGGTGAGAATCGATGTGTCCGCGCATCTCCGAGCATCTCATTTCAGACGTGGCTTCGAGTGCGCCTCCTGCCCAGTCAGCCTTCTCCCTCGCTGCAGGTTGCCGCAGTCAGACAGCGCAGAGTCAGCAGCCTGCCTCTCGGTCCTGGGTCGGTCCAAGACTGACTGGGTCCCTTTTGTCGCTGCCCCCTCCTGTACATCCCCGCACTCGTCTGCCTCCCTGTCCTGGACCAGCCCTGCACACCTGCAGGACGGCTATGAGGCTGCGTGAGTGTGGACTGGAAAGTCACGCAGGAGTGTGCACCTCCACCGTTAGAATCAGACAGTGCCTGCAACAGGCGTTAAGCTCTGAGAAGAGAGGGGAAGACGCCTGGATACAAGCAGGTCCAGGGAGCTAGTGTTAAAAAAAAAAAACTAGAAGAAAATAGATGCTCCTGGTATCTGACCACTGGGCAGGACAGGGTATTTCAAACCTAAAAATGAAGAGAAGAAATCACACATGTGCACACACACAATATATGAAATTCGGATACAAATGTCAATATCCTACACATCAAAAGCAAAATTCAAGTTTCAGCAGCAGAATAAGCTTTACAATAGATAATGAAGAAAAATTCATCAGTGTGTATGAGGAATAGTAAAATCTATCAGAAAAATATCAAAACCCCCAAAGGACAATCGGAGCAGAGAGGCGGGTGTGGTGGCTCGTGCCTGTAATCTCAGCACTTTGGGAGGCTCAGGCGGGCAGATCAGGTGAGCTCAGGAGTTTGAGACCAGCCTGGGCAACTTGGCAAAACCCTGTCTCTATTTTAAAAAGAAAGAAAGCAAGGGAGAGAGAAGATATGAGCAAAGACCTAAAACTTCAACAAAAAATAATAACCAAGAGAAAGAAACGTGGATCATACCGCAGAACGAGCAGGCGGATCCCACCGGCACCATGTTTCACGGCGTCACGACTGCCTGGGTTCCGTGATGCTTCGACGCTGGCATCAGTGCTGGAAACACACTGGTGGAATAAATGGGTTGGGTTCAGACTTTCTGAAATCAGCATGATGTATCTTTCAGAAAACATTAAGTTAGTGTTTGCTTTGATACATGATGTCAGTTTCTCGGACAGTTTCCTAAAGAAATTACCTACAACATGGACATGGATAAACATACCAAGAAGAGAAAACTCTCGAACTATTCCTGACAGTGCCTTTTGCAAAAGCAAAAAAAGTGGGGAGGATGTGATGGAATGCATTCACTGTGTCCATATGATAGTTTTATTCATGCAGTTATTTTAAATGTTTGCAAAGACTATTTTTGAATGTGGCAAAATGTTCAAAATATAATGTCAAGTGAAAAAAACTAGGTTAAAACTGTACTTACAGTGCGGTGTCAGCTCTGCAAATGTCTAGTTATTGATAGGAATAGAAGAGAGCAGGAAGGAAGTATAGTCAGTGGTGGTCACTACCTCTGGGTGACAGTGTGCGTTACTTTGATTTTACCCTTTATACGTCTTTGTATTTTCCTGATTCTCCAAAGCCCAGAAAAACACGAAGTCCTATTTTTACGAAATGAGTGTGTGGAGGGAGATGCTGTCTGTGATGAACAGTCCAGAGTCGGCCTCCACAGCTCTTGTCTCTGATTCCTGCAGGAAGCCAAGGGATGCCTGGGATGCCGGGGCTGAAGGGCCAGCTGGGCTTCCCGGGACCTTCCGGCCCGCCAGGCCTGTCTGGGCCTCCAGGACAGCATGGATTCCCAGGAGCTCCTGGCCCAGAGGGGCCTTTGGGGCTGCCAGGAACCCTGGGCCTTGAAGGTAAGGCTCCAGCTCTCCCACAAACGGGTGGGGTCCTCACTGGGCCTGCCAAGAGAATCTGCACTGCCTTCCCTGCGGCGCCCTCCAACTCTATTCCATGGAACCCCTTAAGAGCTGCAGGGATTCCCAAACCAGAACATGGATTTCACCTAACAAGGAGACATAAACAGCCTGAGACATCGGCTCTTCCTCTGTACCTGATATATATATTAAAGGTCTAGGGAAAGTTTCATCAGGAAAAAAAAGAAAGAAATTCCCACTGCAAAAGTTCAGGATCCCCGCTCTGATGTGGAGAGGAGAAACTGTTTCCTGAAAGTGCAGGTTGGAAAGACAGGAGGCTCCGTCAGGGAAGCCTGGGGTGGGGGCTGGAGCAAAGGAGCAGGGAGGGGAGCCTGGCCTGCATGCCCACCGCACAGAGGCCAAGGCAGGCAGCACAGGCGGCCCGGAAGGCAGGCAGGGGCACAGCGTCCATGGCGTCACCCACGTGAAGGGGCCGCTGCTGCCTGGGCCACTCACCTGGCACTCCACACGGCCATTTCCTGGGCTCCTGCACGCCACCATCCAGTGAAACTGTCAGCGCCGGTTGGAGAAATCAGTAAAGTTTCTCACATTTTTGTTTTGTCCAGAAAAACAACTTTTTAAGAAGTGTTGTGTGTCACCAAAGGACACTGTCACTGACTAGGAAAGACTCGATCGCCTGATGAGGATGGTCTCATGGGCCACGTTCACCTTTCAGAAACGCCTGATCTTGCCAGAGTTCTCTGGTTTGCCACAGTCAGGCGACAACTTTGTCCAGGACCTTAGCAGGTCTTGCTAGGGAACCTCTATGCCCCTCGAAGACACACACTGGCTTCCCGGGGTAGCAAACCTGGGCCGGTGGTTCAGGCTCCCGTCTCAGTACCAACAGGGCCATGCTGGTTCTCAGCTGCTAAGCACCAGCTAAACACAGCCTTGCATGGCGTGTACGAGACCCATAGGAAAGCTTGTCCTGAAGGAGCTTCAGGTGGGGAGAGAGACACACACATTAAAAGGCTCCCACTCAGCCCAGGCAAGCCAGCAGAACTAGGCCATGCAGCCTCCAGCGACCCAGAGAAGGCAGGACAGGCAGGTCAGAGCAAGCCTAAGGGAGGAAGTACCTGGCGCCAGCCAGGGAGAAGGCTGGGACTGGGATGTGGGGTGCTCTCTAGGAAATAGGGATCACCTCAGCACAGGCAGGATTGCCCAGGGAACACTTGGAGCCTGCGAACCCCCAAACCAGCTGGGAAAGAGAGCCTGATGTGAGGGGCTGGGAGTTTGGATAGGAAGATTGGGCCAAAGGTTAAGAGGAGTGAATAATGAGGTAAGGAGTTAGAGCCTCGAGGCCCGGGGGGCCTTTTTCAGTTTTTAGCAGAGAAATGCATTCAGAAGGCATTTTAGGGACCTAGCAGGCAGCCATTGGAGGCCTTGGAGTCGAGGGAGGCGGGAGGACCACCGTGGGCTGGGAGCTGCCAAGCTCACGACAGTAGCAATGATGAGGCGGGAACGTGGAGACCAGAGAGGGCAGCGGCAGCGAATGGGCAGCTGGAGGGTCCCTCCAGACCAGCCCCGAGCTAGGGATGTTCTCAAGGAGTAGACCAGCTCTTGGCTGACCCCAGTGGCGGTGCCCCAGCCAGAGCTGGTAAGGCCCCCCAGCCGCATCAGCACCCACACAGCTTTGTCCCTTGGCTTCTGAAGGCGGCAGCGGGAAAGCCATGTTGGCTGGTGCCACCAGCACAGCCTCAACCTCCAGACAAAGACCTCTCCGGAAAGGCCAGCCCCAGGGTCCCACTCCTGTCACACTTTGGAAAGTCACCCCAACATGGAGATTTTCCACTTTCCTCCAAGAAGCTTTTCTTACCGAACACTCGACGCGGTAAAAGCAGAAGAGAGGTTTCCCCGTGTGTGTGTCCACCCTCTTTAATTTGCTCCTCTTCCTGACAGGTCTGCCTGGAGATAGAGGGGAGCCCGGCGACATAGGCGCTCCTGGCCCTGTGGGCATGAAAGGTGTCTCTGGTGACAGAGGAGATGCTGGCTTGGCGGGAGAGCGAGGCCATCCAGGAAGCCCTGGGTTTAAAGGAATTGATGGAATGCCTGGGGCCCCTGGGCTAAAAGGTAATTGTGACTGTAGCCACTGGATCACTTTGTGGGGAGGTTGGGTCTGATGAACTCCGACCTAGGACAGCTCCACTGGGCACCTCTATGGACCGTGGGGCTGGCCTCACAATTCTGCAGGCTGAAGGCCTGGGGACTCCCCTGACCCAGGAGACGGAAGCCCCAGGACAGCTGTTTCATGCTGCTTAGATGCAGGTGGGGCCAATGTGCCTCACAAAGCCAGTTTATGAATTTACCAAGACAGACGGCTCCTCCCTGGGAAACATCATCTTCGTGTAAATATTACCCTCTAGGAGGCTGAGGCAGGAGAATTGCCTGAACCCAGGAGGCGGAGGTTGCGGTGAGCTGAGATCACGCCATTGCACTCCAGCCTGGGTAACAAGAGCGGAACTCCATCTCAAAAAAAAAAAAAAAAAATTACCCTCTGCACAGGGAGGTTTGTGGAGAGGTCCACTCAGGAGCCTGGATTCAGATCCAGAGGTTATTTGGTGAACTTGAAACCAAAGCAAAGCAAAGTGGTTGGTTACAGGGATAGGTTTATTTCAGCACAAGCAGGCCAGTCTGGAAGCAGAGCCCTCCAGCCCGTGAACATTGCTGGAGACACATGGGTTGGTCTTTTCTTACTGGAGACACATAGGCCTGTCTTTCTGTTGCTGAGACACCTTGGCCTGTCCTTCCGTTGCTGGAGACACTGATCCGTCTTTCTGCGGTCCTCTGTCACCTTTTCATGCCAGGTGCTCCCTTCTGCCTTTGCCTTGATGCCGGCGGGCGGGCATCACCTTCAGATTTCCCTCCTCGTCTTCCTTCCTGACCTTTCTGTTTCCCTGTTGCCAATGTCCGGTCTGAAGACAGGCTGACTCCGGAACGCTGTCTGTTAACAACAGGGGTCAACAGAGAGAGTTGTTTAGAAGGTGGTGTCCCTGGAAATCCCTCTTTTAGGCTCAGAACTTCTCACTTGAGTTGCACTGCCGAAATGTTGTGGAGACGTGAGATTGAAATGTCCCGTGCATTTTATTCGTGTCTAATCCAGCACTTTTCTTCTTTCCTCTGAAGGAGAAAGAGGCTCACCTGGCATGGATGGTTTCCAAGGCATGCCTGGACTCAAAGGGAGACCCGGGTTTCCAGGGAGCAAAGGCGAGGCTGGATTTTTCGGAATACCCGGTCTGAAGGGTCTGGCTGGTGAGCCAGGTTTTAAAGGTATGCTCCTCTGTAAACATCCTCCTTACCTGGTCAAGACCCTTGTATGATGGCGTAACATTGCCCAGAATGAATTTTTGAAAACCCACACATCCAGGAACCCTAAAGCTAGAAGCTGATAAACCAAACAAAATGAACTAACAAAAACTCAAAGGCTTTCTCCCTGCTTCAACACACTGACCATGTGATCAGGGAATAATCCTAACCAAAGGAACCTCTTGAGAACCAAAATGCTGGCATGACTGAGAACCAAATATGTCAGAACATATGCCACTGTGATTATATATCAATCAGCTGGTTCTGGAAACCTTACTACTGTCCAGAGCTATAGCTTTTACAAGTTTTCAGCAAAATGGAAATTGCAATTAGGGTGCTCATTTTCTTTTTAAGATTTTTACTTACACCTGCATTTTCAGATAGTCTTCATGTTAACAGATTTCAGACTATTTCAGGAAAAAAATGTCATTTTAAAATTAGGTAATTTTCAGCTCCACAGTAACTTTTTCCTGAAGCCTCCTTGAGGAGGAGTTAACCATGAGGGTGTCCATCCCTCCACTGGTGGGCACGCTCTGTCCATGGGGTGTCCGTCCCTGCACTGGTGGGTACGCTCTGTCCCTGAGGGTATCCGTCCCTGCACTGGTGGGCACGCTCTGTCTCTGGGGTATTCATCGCTGCACTGGTGGGCAAGCTCTGTCCATGCGGGTGTCCATCCCTCCACTGGTGGGCACACTCTGGGGTCAGGACCAATTTATGATTTTGATCCCATCAGTCTCTAGCCTAGTACTGAACACACAGTAAATGCTTAGAGAATGAAACTCAATTGTTTTCACTCAGCCAAATTTCACTCACTTCTCCATTGAGGATGGATTCGGGGGCATCCGCAGCCTGACCTAGCAGGGTTTCCTGCCCGGTCGGCAGCTCCAGGCCCCTCACCTCCTGCAATTCCTCAGCTCCTCTGAACCCCGCAAGACCTCCCTTCCACGCTTCTCCTCCCTGTGAAGGCGCCTACAGGAGGCACAGAGCTGGCGCCTTCCTCACAGGCCTTCCTGCTTGGACCTAGGCACATCACAGTCTCATCAGAGCACACATGACAAAATGACCCTCTCACAAAACATCCTATGGAAGCCAGCTGGCTGTGACCGCTCCCTCTGCATCTGCTGGCGGGCACGCCTGCCACTAGGGAGGTGCCCTGTTTTCAGCGACACCGGCCTCGGGCCCAAGACCCTGGAGCCACCACCCAATCTGACTACTCCGATGGAGAAGAGAGGCGTTCACCGCCCTTTTCTCTGAGGCTTCCCCGCTTAGGGGAGACGTGCAGCCCCGTGGCCCAGGGCCCAGGCATTCACCTGTGTCCTGTGTGAGCTGTAGTCCCCAGGAATGACAGCACTCTATTCCCTTCCAGGCAGCCGAGGGGACCCTGGGCCCCCAGGACCACCTCCCGTCATCTTGCCGGGAATGAAAGACCTCAAAGGAGACAAAGGAGACGTTGGGCCTATGGGACTGAAAGGTTACCTGGGCGCAAAAGGTGAGGCTTCCGACCCGCCCCGGGCCCCTGCTCCTACGCCCTCCGTCTCCAGGACGCCCATGCCGGTTTCCCTGTGCTTTCTGTCTCTGGGTGCCCTGCGTGTTCACAGCCGGTGCAGGGTTGTTCTCTGATGCCAGAGTAACCCCACCTTCCCGTCTTCAGATTCTCAGCACTTAAGACAGCAAAATGCATCCGGGCTGCAAAATTGAAAACTGCGGGAGGGCGGGCGCTGCGTCTTCACCAGAGTGTTACAGGCGGGGTCTTCTTGCAGGCATCCAAGGAATGCCAGGCATCCCGGGGCTGTCGGGAATCCCTGGACTGCCTGGGAGGCCCGGCCACATCAAAGGAGTCAAGGGAGACATTGGAGCCCCCGGCATCCCTGGTTTGCCAGGATTCCCTGGAGTGGCCGGCCCCCCTGGAATTATAGGATTCCCAGGATTCACAGGAATCCGGGTGAGTGAGTGTCTTTGCTCCCCTTGTTCTGTGAGCCCCTCTCCGGCTTGCTTGTTGATGAACATGCTTTGGTCTGGCGTTGGCTAGGGCGAGTGTCTCAGCAGCAGGTTCGGGGCAGCCTAGGGCTTGGCGGGGTCCACACAGCCCCGTAAGGTGCTGCTGCACGTGGACACCGTGGGAATGTGATGTGAGTCCACTCAGCTGCCGTGGCCCTTCTGTGGGCTTGTGCTGGGTGAAGCATGCTGTCTGCATTTTCCATGGGGGCCTTGAGAGAATGAAACTCAAATCTCCAGGACTCGGAGCTCTAAAATTGAGCACATCGGTGATACCAGGCCTGAGAGCCCATGGCTGAATCAAAGCGTGGACCTGGGGCCGGGCAGCCTGGCCTCCCGTCCGGCTGCCATTCGCTCAGCCTTTGTTCTGCAGATGTCTGTTGAACACTTGCTGTGGACCAGACAGGCTGCTGTGATGGTAACAACGCTGACCCCCGACCCTGGGCAGGGCTCTCACTTCTCCACACCTCCCTCTGCTGCAGGATGAGGGTAGGAGCGACCTGGCCGTTTTCTTGAGTGCTGTATAGACAGTGTACGTAGCGTGGCTCCCCATAGACTGCATCTCCTAGAATTCCATTTCTATCCCCTTTCATGTAAAGATAGTGTATTCTCGCAGTCCGCAGCACACGGCTGGCCTTCCCTTGGGGAGGGGCACATTGAGAGCAGATCAGAGGTCTGGGTCCCTTGGTGTGATCCCTTAGTGGCAGGCCCAGATCTGCCCTGTGTGTCTGGCCCACCTCGATGTATTGAATTCTTCAGGGGTCTTCCTCCCCTCACTCCCAAAACCTGCGGCTGACAGGATCTTCTGGCCAATCTTGTGTGCACTATTCAGCTCACTTTAAAAGAGAAAGATGCCAACCAGGTGCAGTGGCTTATGCCTATAATCTCAGCACTTTGGGAGGCTGAGGCAGGCAGATCACTTGAGGTCAGGAGTTCAAGACGAGCCTGGCCAAAATGGTGAAACCCCGTCTCTACCAAAAATATAAAAAATTAGCTGGGTTTGGTGGTGCACGCCCATAATCCCAGCTACTCATGAGGGTGAGACAGGAGAATCACTTGAACCCAGGAGGAAGAGGTTGCAGGGAGCTGGGATCACGCCACTGCACTCCAGTCTGGGTGACAAAGCAAGACTCCATCTCAAAAAGAAAAAAGCAAGATAGCTGTGTCTGCCAAAGGCACCTACAGCAACATCCAGTGGACCTTTATTCACAACAGCTCGAAACTAGAAAACAGCCCAGATGTCCATCAACAGGGAAAAGAATGAATGAACATCATACATTCAGACCAGACACAGTATTACCTGTGCCTTTTATCTCCACACACAGGAATACAATGAGAATTCTTGGTAAAATCCAGCAACCTAACTACATTTTCAAACTTTACATGGAACAAAATAAACCAGAAACAGAAAAGCGCACATGATTGTTTCATATATGTGAAGCTACAGAACAGATGAGGCTGTTTGACAGGGGTCAGGAGCTCGGCTGCTTTAGAATAAATGTGCGTGGTAGATTCAGACCAGGCCCAGCATTGCCTGTGCATTTTACCTCCACACACAGGTAGCCATGATAGAGTGCTGCCTGTCCTCTGTGTCTGTGAGTAGCATGCAAGTTAAAATTCACTAAGCTGTGCATTTCAGATGAGTGCACATGGCTGTATTTAAGTTATGCCTCAGAAAAGTAAACTTTGAAAAAGGAAAATAGAGCATCATCTAAACAAAGAAGCAGCCTGTGGATACCCTCCCCTTCCTCATACAAAGGAGCTTTTTTTTTTTGGAGACAGAGTCTGGCTCTGTTGCCCAGGCTGGAGTGCAGTGGCATGATCTCAGCTCACTGTAACCTCCACCTCCCAGGTTCAAGCAATTCTCCTGCCTCAGCCTCCCAAGTAGCTGAGATTACAGGCACCCACCACCATGCCCAGCCTATTTTTGTATTTTCAGTAGAGACAGGGTTGCACCATGCTGGGCAGGCTGGTCTCAAACTCCTGACCTCAGGCGATCCACCTGCCTTGGCCTCCCAAAGTACTGGGATTACAGGCACGAGCCACCGTGCCCGGCCTAGCTGTATTAATATTGCAATGGCTTATGTTAGGCCATGCTTGGGCATCGTGCTGTAGCACTGAAGTCTCAGTGGCACCAAGGTAAACCAGAACGCTCATGCTCCCTCTGGGAAGAAAAGCACTCTAGAGAGGAAAACTAGGGTTTCCAGGAAGCCACAGATCAACCCAGGCATCTTCCCAATCTCCTCACCAACCACCTGTGTCGCTCTGGAGAAGTTTCCCACTGTGCACAGATGGAAATGCACAGCTTCATATCTGTGTTATAATCTAGAGGGTAGGTTCTACAATCTGGCTACCCAAATCGAAATCCCAGTTCTGCAACTTGCTGGCTGAGTGATCTTAAGCAAAACTTCTCTGTGCCTCAGTTCCCTTGTCTTTTGAATGGGAAGTAATGTTGCCTACCTGGCAATGTTTTTTTTTTTGTTTGTTTGTTTTGGTTTTTTTTTTTTTTTCTGAGACGGAGTCTTGCTCTGTTGCCCAGGCTGGAGTGCAGTGGCCCAGTCTTGGCTCACTGCAAACTCTACCTCCCAGATTCAAGCAATTCTCTGCCTCAGCCTCCCAAGTAGCTGGGATTACAGGAGCCTGCCGCCATGCCCGGCTAATTTTTGTATTTTTAATAGAGATGAGATTTCACCATCTTGGCCAGTCTGGTCTTGAACTCTTGACATCAAGTGGTCCCCCCGCCTCGGCCTCCCAAAGTGCTGGGATTACAGGCGTGAGCCACTGCGCCTGGCCACCTCGCAGGGTTTTCATGAGATGTGAATAAGCTCTCAAGACAGGGTCCACCATGAGTGCCTGGGAAAACGTGAGAGAGCAAGGATGTGGTCAGAGTCACCGCCGCCACTGACGTCACATGCCGCGGTGATGGAGACCTGGGCCGCTGATGTTCTTAATGATGATGCATGTGCCACGCTTCTTTCATTTCAGCACTTAGCAGTTCCATACGAACAGCAAGGCCAGGCACAGAGGGAGGCGAAGGAGGGAGAATCACTTGAACCCAGGAGTTCAAGACCAGTGGGACAACATAGCAAGACCCCATCTCTACTAAAAATTTAAAAACTATTAGCCAGGCATGGTGGCTTACACCTGTAATCCCAGCTACTCAGGAGGCTGAGACGGAGGGATGCCTTGAGCAAGAAATCAAGGCAGCATTGAGCTATGATCACGCTTCTGTACTCCAACCTGGGTGACAGAGCAAGATCCTGTCTCAGAAAAAAAAAAAAAAAAAGAGCAGCTCCACAGACCGCCTGTGATACAGACTGAAAAGCTCTAGTTTTCTGCAAAATGACAAAATCACAAACTTAGTATTATTGTTAGCATACTGGATAGTTAAATAGGTGTGCTGACTTCAGAGTTACAACTGACTTCACAGCCTTCTGAGATGGTTCACGTCTGTCTTTAGGGTGACAAAGGTGCCCCAGGGAGAACAGGCCTGTACGGTGAGGTTGGCCGGACCGGCGATTTCGGTGAGTGTTGCCCGTCCAGTGAAAACCGGGAGTCCACAATTCCGAGCCCTCTGAGCATGTGAGGCAATGTCAGACCTGCAAGTGCTGTTAGTTATTTTAAAGCAAATTATTATTGTTATGAATATAACAAAATAGAAGTTGCAAAACTCGTGACCTCCCAACGGGAAGCCCTGTTCTTAGCCATCTTTTTTCACATAACAGGTGATATCGGGGACACTATAAATTTGCCAGGAAGACCAGGCCTGAAGGGGGAGCAGGGCACGGCTGGAATACCAGGTATGCAAGTTATTCTCCATTTCTTCATCTTCAACAACAGCCCTGAGCCTTTGTCCAGGAGCCCGACTTGCCAAACAGATCAAATTTGGTAACAACCAGAAAGCGTTTGATAGGGAATGAGGTCTTCAAGCCTAGTGTGTAAGAAAGACCATCATTTTTAATTAAGTTAAAGTGAAGGCAAAGTCAGGACGTCTTCCTCTCTCTCTGTCTCTCTCTTTGGTACTGAAAATAGCCAGAATGGACACTCGGTAGATGAGAGTCACTGCAGTTCATAAAGTGCAACTGTTGGAAAGCTAGCCAGCGTCCCGGCTCCCGGGACACCTGAGGCCATGCAGCAGCTGGTCACCGACCGGAGCTTCTCAGAAACAGCCAAGGGTCCAGGAAACGGGGCGTGGGAGTCAGGTTATCTCTTGGGAGAGACGCCTAGGCAGCTGCCCAGCCCGAGCGAAATGGAGGGGTGGGTCCTGGGGTGGCACAGCGCCTCCCTTCCCTTCTACACACTGCGGTTCCGTTCCTGAACTCCTGCTGCAGTGACATCTCAAGGGGCCTGTGATAGTTTTCTTCTCTCTGGAGATTTTCTTTACGGGAGACCCCATACTGCTCAAGTTGCTGGAGCCCCAACTGCTTGTAGGACTGGCCTTGGTGGGAGGGAAGGGGTTGTCTGGGGTTGGCTAGTCGGGGACTGCTGGGCTAGTTCTTGGTCTAGAAATTGCTCTAGAGTGGAAAGACGTGTTCAGTTGAGCACAGCATTGGAGCCCTGCCGCTGGGAAACATCTCGCATTTACCAACTCTCCCAGGCTCCTTTGTTATCTGTGCCCTGGGCTCCTGGTGGCTTCCTCCCAGGTGCCAGGGAGCTCTGCATGCTGAGCCATCGGGCACTTGGCTGACTGTGTCTCCCACCCTAGACCATCACTAGCCCTGTGTCTCTGATGAGGCCTTCACTTGTTCAACTGACAATGTGTCAGGGAAGGGATGCTACCCCTCCCCCTAAGAATTCTTTTTGCTGTTACCCTTTGAACATTTTGTTTTTTGTTAAACTCTGGGCCCAGAGAGGCCTTGGAGTGGGCCTCCCCGGGGTCCGTCACCAGGAGACAGTATCTCAGAGCTGTGGTCCCACAGCAGAAGGGTGGGGCTGGCCGTGCCCAGCGTTCTTGGGGGTGTCCTGTTTTCCCTAAGACAGTGAGGGGCGCATTGGTGCTGCCTCGGAGACTGGCTAGTGCTCAGAGGGACAAGCGGGTTCAGAATCAGCTGAGGGCGGGACACGGCGCCTCTCTCCATGCCGGGAGGAGCAGCAGTGTGACTGCCCGTCCTGGAGCCCGCAAACAGGGGCCCAGTGTCTGTCTGTTCCAAGCAGTGTGTCTGTGGTTCCAGGTCTGAAGGGATTCTTCGGAGAAAAGGGAACAGAAGGTGACATTGGCTTCCCTGGGATAACAGGCGTGACTGGAGTCCAAGGCCCTCCGGGACTTAAAGGACAAGCAGGTAAAATCTGCAGCCACAGCACCTTCCTTCGGCAAGCCCTCCTGAGACCCAGGACAAAGGCAGCCAGTGTTGTCAGATTCCTCCAAGCACACCCAACCCTGGAAGCTCACTCGTGCCTGCTGCTCGCTCAGGAGTCTTCCTCAGGGCCGATGGCGTGGAGAGAAACAGCCACGTGGGCTGGGGGGAGACCTGAGGACTGGGGAGAAGCAGGAGGATGGACGAGAAGTGCCTCTCCGGCCGAGCCTCTGTCTCTCGTATAGAAGCCAGCAGTTTGTAAGGGATCCCTGCGTGAGTTGAATGCGAAGCAGCCCCTGTGAACACCCCAGGTTAGAGAAGGACAGTGGACAGTGGGCTGGCTTCCCGCGGGGCTGCTGCGGCTTCCACCTCTTTACCCAGCACTGGGGAATGCCGAGAGGCTCATCTATCCAGGCGCAACCTCCAGGTCCCTCCAGACATCCATTTAGATAATAGGGCGAGAATTAAAACTGCACGCTGTTTGCTCTCTGGCAAGGCTGAGCAAACCCTATTGAAATTGCATGTGGGGTCCAAGACCTCCTGCATCTCCAGCTTGAGGGACAGTTCTGAGCTCTCATCCAAGTGGCACTGCAGCTCCTCCGGCCCTCAGCCCCTCCCAGAGCGGCTGACCCTCCCGCCAGGACCTCACCAGACAGTTCCCAGGGTGTCCTGTGTGCTCAGACTTAATGCTGTGTTCACCCCTAGGCTTTCCAGGGCTGACGGGGCCACCAGGGCCTCAGGGAGAGCCGGGGCGGATTGGACTGCCTGGTGGCAAAGGGGATGATGGCTGGCCGGGAGCTCCAGGCTTACCAGGTAAGGCCATGCAAAGCACGCTGTCACCCAGAGCCAGGGTCGTGGGCTGTGCAGGAGGCACCGCTGAGGAGGCCAGCCTCTCTCGGGGCAAGTTGTAAGGCCCATCTCAGAGCAAAGGCTCAGGTTTGAAAGCAAAGGGTTGCTGTGGCGTACGGTGGCCTTCACCAACACAGCAGCACAGGGATGCTGGTGCCCCAGGCCACTGGGAATCAAGCCAGATGCACACATCTGCCCAGGCTTCACCTCCCAGAAGGATGAACGACAGCCTCCCAGAGAGGCTTCAGGGTCCACCTGTCACTGCCACACAGGGATCCCCCACGAGATCGGGGTGCAGGAGCAGCCCATGTCCCACGGTGCTGCACAGGCCTTCCCGGGGCCCCTCACAGCCCCCTGCAGCCCGAGACAGGCCGCCCTACCATGCTTACTGCCCACATCACAGAAGGAGTTGCCACCTGTTTGCCATGTCCTGCTTCAGAAATACTTCCCCTCAGAAATCCAGAGGGAATGGAAATGACACGGGTTATTTGTCCCAAGCAGCTTTTACAAAGCGAACGTACAGCAGTGGCCAAGCGTCAGGAAAAGGCATGGCACACGTCACTCCCCAGGCCCCTTCTGGCCTAGCCAGTCTGCAAAACAGCTTCCACAAAAGGTGTTCAAATTCAGTGGTTTTCCTAGATGGCATAAGCATGGTTAGTTACATGTTGTGTAAGTCGAACCTGTGGCTTAGCTGCTTCCTGTTTGTGACGCTTTAACAGGATTGCATGGGTGACAGTATCAGGTGACAGTTTCAGAGCCAAGGAAACACATGTGAATTACCTTGAGAGTTTCTCCCACCCAGACCCCCTGTGCCGTCCTACACATGAAATAACTGTGAGTGACACCCCACAGGTTTCCCTGGACCCCGCGGGATCAGCGGCTTACACGGCTTGCCAGGCACCAAAGGCTTTCCGGGATCCCCAGGTACTCTGCGCCAGCTCAGCCCGAGTCCCACACAGAGGCGTGGCGGGTGGGGACTCTGTGCTGGGTCGGCCCTCGCAGACTTCAGGGAAGGAAGGGTCTTAGGGAGCAGGACGGGCTTCCCGAAGCACTGATCATCCCTAGGGAAGGGTCCAGGTCCTGAGATCCTCTACGCTGCTGAGATGTGCTCCCTAAGAATCCGTTTCTCAAGCCAGTTGCTGTGTTGAATGGACCTATCAGGCTTTTAGACGGACAGAGAAATAGAGGCCTTGCTTTTTCAGCAGGTTTCAAAAGATAACCTTGTTTTCTTTTCAGTGTATACAAATTTATATTAAGTGGAAGAAAAAAAAATGAGCACATTTAAACTCATGTAAAAAATCAACACATTTAAGCGGGAAAAAAGCACCCCTAATCCTAAAGCTGCTTTTAGAATGTGCTCTTTGTAGATACTTTACATCACCGAATAGCGCACTCTCTACAGGTAATTTGTGTGGGTGTGTTTTACATATAAATTCCAGTTCCAGTGGGCACGTGGCAGGAAATCCTTGTAACGGTGTTTTGCTGTTTCCTGCCACAGTGGCATTGAGAGCCCGATGTGAGAACAGGGAAGACTTTAGATAGTGTTTGCTTTGAAAACCTAATTAAGGCATAGCCCAAAGAGCAGCCCTCAGGAGCCAAGGCCTGGAAAGGGCCCCAACTCTTTGACCCACTGTTTCTGTGAATTTGGACCCTCCGATGGGCCTTGATTTTCTTATCCATAAAGCCAAGGGCTTCTACTGTAATCTCTGTAAGATCCCTTCCAAATCCCAGCTCCTGTGACTCGGAGGCCATATAGTGTTTTCCAAGCTGAAATCCCCGGGGCTTCCTCTGTTTCTCTGCCTTAGAGGCACCCCGAACTGCTCTTTCACTTGGGAAAGTCAGCTGTGTCATCGGAAACACTGGCATCAGCCGCTCTGGTCACTCTTCCGCAGGTGCTGACATCCACGGAGACCCAGGCTTCCCAGGTCCTCCTGGGGAGAGAGGTGACCGAGGAGAGGCTAACATCCTGCCAGGCCCTGTGGGAGTCCCAGGACAGAAAGGAGAACAGGGAGCTCCAGGTGAGGCCACACACTCCCAAGCAAACACTGCCATCCCCATAACCAGATCACACCCAGAGGTGGGGCCCTGGAGCGTCTGTGGGGTGGGAGAGGCTGCGCAGAAGGACAGGGAAGAGCGGTTCGGGCGGCAGGACTTCCTGTTGCACAACCTCTCAGCTGGTCTTCAGTTTGTTAGGTACTTTATTTTGTCCCATCAGTGTTAGTGAGGCACTGACCACCCATCCCGAGGAGTAGCTGATAAGCTCCCTGGCCTAGAGACCCCTTCAGACCCTCTGTGCACCCAGGGCACTGGCGCAGGGCTTGCCATGACAACCACTCTGAGTAGTGAATGCGTGAAGAAATAAATGCATTAAACCTCCTAGCAGAGCCACACTGACCCATACGTGGGTAGGAAATAACCAGAAACCTATCTTCCCACCCCACAGCCTCCCTGGTCACCAGCCAAGGTCGGCTCAAGGTTTTCATGGCAGTGAGAAACATTCCTAGATAAAAATAGAAACCAGGACTTTTCTGGGAGCCAGTCTACTAAGGGTGTTGTGGTCTCATTGTGCGTGAGCGCACAGCTCCAGAGTCTGCCCCTGAGATCCATGGGCCCCTCCCACAGCCTGCCCACCCCACCAGCTTGACCACGGGCATCTCCTGGCTCAGGTATGGAAGGTGGGAAGCGCACCTGGATGGAGGTCCTGAGCACCCTGGGCTTCACAGTGGCAACAGAAACTCTCTGGCTTCCGTGCACAAAGGTCTGAGCTTTTCTGGTGCCAATTCCCTATGAAGCTAGAACCAGACACCCCACAAGAGAGGAAGTCAGATCCAAGGAGGCCAGCAACTCTGGCTTCTGCTGGGGTGCAGGGATGTCTCAAGGCTCGCAGATCAATCTGACCCTCCAGGATCTGCTGCCTGCCCTCTCCCCTCACCAGCGACTGGAAATTCCAGAATCCCCTAGCCACTGAGCTCCACAGCACTGATCTGAAGACAGGAGAAAGAGGAGGAGCTCTGCCAACAGCAGCCAGACTATCCTGGGAGGCTGCACGGTGCTGCCAGAGTCCCAGTCAGGGTGAAGATCCAGGACAGTCCACCAGCACAGCTTCAGTCAGGGGTGAGGATCTAGGGTCAGTCCAGCAGCACAGCCTCAGTCAGGGGTGAGGATCTAGGGTCAGTCCAGCAGCACAGCCTCAGTCAGGGGTGAGGATCTAGGGTCAATACACCAGCACAGCCTCAGTCAGGGATGAGGATCTAGGGTCAGTCCAGCAGCACAGCCTCAGTCTGGGTGAGGATCTAGGGTCAATACACCAGCACAGCCTCAGTCAGGGGTGAGGATCTAGGGTCAGTCCAGCAGCACAGCCTCAGTCAGGGTGAGGATCTAGGGTCAGTCCAGCAGCACAGCCTGTCAGGGGTGAGGATCTAGGGTCAGTCCAGCAGCATAGCCTCAGTCAGGGGTGAGAATCTAGGGTTAGTCCACCAGCACAGCCTCAGTCCAGGTGAGGATCTAGGGTCAGTCCATCAGCATAAGCTTCCCAGAAGCTCAGGAATAGAGTTGACCATGCCCATGAACTTTAAATCAGATCCCTGTTGGGTTCTTGTTCTGAGTCTCACATGGGCCAGGTTTTCACCATGTGACGCTGGCCATGGAATTGAATGTCTCTAGGCTTTGTCTGTAAAACGAGAACACAAATGCACTTGTGAGTATGGGGAGGATGCAATGAGATACTACAGGTAAGGCTCTTGCACACAGGCCAGCAGTAAATGTTTGCTATTGTTAAAGGCCTCGAAACATAGCATTGTTTTTGGAGTGTCATGATGATCAGTTTGCCAGTCTGTCACCTGAAAGGCATCTGGGAGCACAGCAATAGGGGAGACTTGGCCAGGAGTTCTGCAGAGGAGATCTGGTACAGGGAGGGGCGGGGGGAGCCAAGCTGGGATATCGACAGGGTGCACGCAGTGGCCCTTGGTGGGGTGGGTCACAGAACAAAGCTGCTAGCATTTGTGTGACCATGCATTTTTAACATTTGATTCACACAGCATGATGTTCAGATCCCGAACTTGACCACAAAACACAGATTAAGATTTCCATCCACAAGGGCAGAAATTTACCTCATTTATTTTCTGCTCATACCTTGGCAAAATGCTTGTTGCTGAGTGAGTGCTCAACAAATATTTGTGGGAGAAGAATACTGTGAAATTGTAGGATAATTGTCTGACATCAATGGAGAGTTATGTGCAGCTCAGAATACCCCTACGTTAACATTGATGGCCTTATTACACATTTGATCTGTGTGCCACCCATTTACCAAAACTCTTCATGACCTACTGTGGTGTTCCCATCCCAGGGACCTGGACCATGACCCCTGCTTCCAAGCCACCGTGAGGCATGCTGCCTTTTGTAAGCCACGCCCCCCACCCTCATTCTGCATGAACATCACTGTGGCCCCATGAGCTGATGACTCCTGCTCTGGAGGCCAGAGCAGACACTGCCCAGTGCCACTGGGGCTTGGCCTCTGAGGCCACTGCCTCTGGCTTGTGATGAGGGAAAGACGACTTTCCATGATGACATTCACACACTGATCATAATGTCATTCAGGACACATACTCTTCTCTAAAAATATGGAAATAATTTCAATCTGTCATCTTCCTTTACATGAGTTGCATCTCATTTGTATTAGTGCATCCTCATGCTCCTATGAAGAAATACCGGAGACTGGGTAATTTCTAAAGGAAAGAGGTTTAATTGACTCACAGTTCTGCATGGCTGGGGAGGCCTCAGGAAACTTACAGTTATGGCGGAGGGGGAAACAAACCCATCCTTCTTCACTGGAGGCATGAGACAGAAGTGCTGAGTCAAGCAGGGACAGCCCCTCATAAACCCATCAGATCTCATGGGAACTCATTATCACGAGAACACCGTGCGGATAACCAGCCCCTGATTCAGTTGTTTCCCACCAGGTCCCTCCTATCACGTTGTGGGGATTGGTGGAACTACAATTCACTAAAAGATGAGAATTGGGTGGGGACACAGCCAAACCATCTCACAGCTCACTGAAGCTAGAATTTGCAATCTTACCTATTTCCACAGCTGGCATTCAAGCATCAGCTCCTGATTAGGCCTTGAGTCATGCAACATGGCCCTTCATGGAACCCCTGTTAGTGAGACGTGGGACTTTTTGTCAGTACTTAGGACAATCTGCGGGGGCTGCTGAGAAATCGTCGCTGTTTTCATCCAGATTCCAACAAACTGACTCATGTTTGCTAATTGTTCTCATTAACAGAGTCCTCATCACTGCAGCTAAGTTAATTATGTTTTCCTGAAAATCTGCCAGTCTGGGGATTGCGGATCATCTAACTCAGGAATCTTTGCCATTATTTACTGACACTCACCATCTGTTTCGGGTACTTTGTGACAATAGCTAGAAGCAGTTCAATTGATGTCATTTTATATCAAACCACAGATGGTGGCTCACTGATGCCCTCAGGGCTAATGAACCCACTTTTGTGTTGTCTGTGATTTGTGAAACAAGTGTCACCTCTCTAGATTATTTCTCCTGCTGTTTCTTTTGTCCTACTGGGAAACATGCATGGAATCCTTTCCCCTGAGATGGATAATGGATACCACGATCTTCCAAAGGGAAAACCTCTTCCTGCTGCTGATGAGTATAGACGAGTCACAAAGCCAGGGGGAAGCAGGAAACCACTGCTGCTGCCTTTTCTCATTTTTATAGATCTGCATGTTTCACCCAGCTCACTCTTCCCTGCAGAGCAGAAATGACGCCCTCCTTGCTCACTTGGACATTCTAACGTTTTGTAGGGTTCTAATACTAATCTTGGTCCCCAGCCCTTCAGGAGAAACAGA
Organism: Saimiri boliviensis; assembly: GCF_048565385.1. Classification (NCBI taxonomy): domain Eukaryota; kingdom Metazoa; phylum Chordata; class Mammalia; order Primates; family Cebidae; genus Saimiri; species Saimiri boliviensis. Next base: position 3,620,489 of record NC_133464.1, on the reverse strand, counting down.
AGGCTGCAGGTGGTTAGGAGGGAAAGTAGACTTCATCCACCCAGACTCAGGTCCACGCTCATTTCTGCCCACCCCTGCCCTACGGCACATAAAGCTCCATTAATGACTTGTTGGCTGACAGCACAGAGAGGACTTGAATTTCCACAAATTTTCTTACGTGGCACTTCCCTCTTACTCTCCTACTTGTGCCAAAGGGCTCCAGCCTTTGACCCAAAAACTGTTGGTTCTCATTATCCACAGTAGCTATATTCTGAAGTCATCAAGAACACTGACTTAGTGAGTACTGACCATTTTCCTAGTGGAAATACAAGGCTAGATTCCTGCAAGCCTCTGCTCACAACATTTTTCTCGATGATCAATATATATCCTGGTCTTCTGTGTAACAGCACCTCATTTGGTGTGGGTTGTTGATTCATGAACACTCAACATGCACCCTCACTCATGCCGGAATGTGGCTCCTCCAACATACTTGGTTCTCCATAAGGGACTTTACAGCCTTCTTGCATTTAGAAACACCAGGCTGCACTTCAACGTAATATATGGGGGACATTTGAAACAGCAAGATCACCAGCATAAAGCACAAAAATGTAGAAAACAGGGCACTACAGAGACCAAGACAAGGACATGTGCTTACAGGGTGAGCTGCCGTGAGAAGGCAGGAGTGTCGCCTTGCTGGACCTCAGCTGGGACTCATTTTTACCTCTGTGTACATCCGTGAATGCCAGTGTTGATTTGGGGGGATTCCAAGTGAGTTTTAGTGAGCAGGCGAATTGGGAAGTACAGAATCTGTGAATAATGAGGACCAACTCTACCCAAGCTGGGATCCGAGGCCCCGGTGGCAGCCACGCGGAGGGCTGACGACACTAATGTCAACTGAAGTCTCCTTTGCAGTTCTCCCGCCTTCCGTGCATCGCATGTGCTGACCACTGTCCACATGTACCAGGACCAGAGTCTGACTGTGCCATGCCTGGGGCTGAGGCTCCATCTAAGCACGACTGGGCAGTGCCTTGGGGAAGTGGAGCACAGGCAGGCAGGACCCACTGGAGAGGTCCCCATAGGAGAAAGTCGGGGTCAGAGAGGACTCACACAGCCCCTGCCTCCCCAGCCCCACCCTGAGAGCCTCGCCATGAGATGCTCCTTGACCTGAGGGCACCTCCCATCGCCGTATCGCCCACTAGACTGGTCCACCACAGGTGATGGTGTGCAAGGAAAACAGTGGATTTGAAAAGTCAGGTGCTAATGCTGAAAATAATGTCTTCTGTTTTCATCCTAAGGGCAACGAGGCCCACCTGGGAATCCAGGACTTCAGGGGTTCCCTGGCATCACGCCCCCTTCCAACATCTCTGGGGCACCTGGTGACAAAGGGGCGCCAGGGATATTTGGCCTGAAAGGTAAGCAGGACTATGCATCTGTGCTTCAGCATCTGTGGGGCAGGAGCTGGCAATGGCCCACTTCATCTAGGGGGAGAATTGCATGTTCATTTCCACACTGTGGCCAGACTCCAGTCAAAGGGCCAGGGGCCATCACCGTTCATCCTGTGTCATTTCCATCACCTGCACGATCTGGCCCCCGGGAAGCCGAGACATGGGCCCTGTCGTTTACTTGCTGTAGTAGCAGACAGTCAAACTGCAGCGGACTCGGAAATGTACACCATGAATGGCTTTCTTCTTCCTCAATGTATTGTGCTTAGACACATATTAAATTTAATTTGCATTCCCTAATCACAAATGACCTGAATATTGGAAAGAGAGGATGTAAACATGAAGTCACTCCTCAAACAAGTATTTGTGCGTCAAGGTTCACAGCAGTGCTATTCACAAGCACCAGGAGCTGAAAGCCACCCAAGGGTCCATCGACAGAGGAATTAAGAAGCAAAATGCAGTCATTGTACGCACCATGGAAGAGGAGGTTGTCTTTTTTGTTTGGGTTTTGTTTTGTTTTGTTTTTTGAGACAGTCTTGCTCCGTCGTCCAGGCTGGAGTGCAATGGTGCAATCTTGGCTCACTGCAACTTCTGCCTCCCGCGTTCAAGGAATTCTCGTGCCTCAGCCCCACCTAGTAGCTGAGATTACAGGCACCTGCCACCATGCCAAGCTAATTTTTATATATTTAGTAGAGATGGGTTTTCACCATGTCTTCCAGGCTGGTCTCAATCTCTTGACCTCAAGCAATCAGCCCACCTTGGCCTCCCAAAGTGCTAAGATTACAAGTATGAGCCACCGCACCCAGCCTGTTTGGTTTTTTTGAGACAGAGTCTGGTTCTGTCACCCAGGCTGGAGTCCAGTGGTGTGATCACAGCTTACTGAAGGCTCAACCTTCCAGGCTGTGTGATCCTCCCTCCTCAGCCTCCGAAGTAGCTGGGACTACAGGCATGCCCCACCATGCCCAGCTAATTTTTTGTAGTTTTTGTAGAGATGAAGTCTCGCTATGTTGCCCAGGCTTGTCTTGAACTCCTGGGCTCAAGTAATCTACCTGCCTCAGACTCCCAAAGTGCTGAGATTACAGGTGTGAACCACCATGTCTTAAAAAGACTGCTACCACCTAGATGGCCCTTGAGGACATTCTGCTGAGTGAAAGAACCCAGTCACAAAACGACCGACTCTGTGATTCCACACACGTGAGGCCCTGAAGTCATCAACTTCATAGAAACAGAAGGCAGAACAGCTGTTGCTAAGGGTCAGGGGAGGGGTACACGGAAAGTGAGTGCTTCACAGGGACAGATTTCAGTTTCGGATGATGAGAAAGTTCTGGAGATTGCCGGTGGTGAAAGTTGCCCAGCAATGCAAATATGTTTAATGCCACTGAACCGTGCACCTAAAAATGGTTAAAATGGTAAATTTTATGTTATACATATTTTATGACAACTTTTTAAAAAGAAAGACAAAGTCATGCCATGTCGCAAACTTGCCAGAGGCTGTCCCCCAAATGCGTGACTGTGCACCTGGCTGCACAGTTTAAACCCTCCCTTCTTGTCCCTAATGCCAACAGGTTATCGGGGCCCACCCGGGCCACCGGGATCTGCTGCTCTTCCTGGAAGCAAAGGTGACACAGGGAACCCAGGAGCTCCGGGAACCCCAGGGACCAAAGGATGGGTCGGGGACCCTGGGCCCCAGGGCAGGCCCGGCGTGCTCGGTCTCCCGGGAGAAAAAGGTAATGGTGCTCATGGCGGTGCGCCAGCAACCCTGGCCGCGGTGCGAGGAGCCCCTCCCCACAGACCTCCATGTCCCTAATGTCTTGTTTGTGTTGTAGGGCCCAGGGGTGAACAAGGCTTCATGGGGAACCCTGGACCCCCCGGACCTGTGGGTGACAGAGGCCCCAAGGGACCCAAGGGAGACCCAGGATTCCCTGGTAAGTGACCGTCTGCGTGCCTGCAGAGATAGCAGCTCAGGCCAGCCTCTCTAGGCCTGGGGACATCCTGAAGGTCAAACAGCCAGAAGGTCCTCTCTGGCGTGGGTCACATGCTGTAAAGAGCAGGGAGGGCTTTGGGGAATGGAAAGTTTAATATTCAAACGTCAGGCGCTGAGTCACGGCTCGGGCCCCTTAGTGTCTGGCTCATCTCTAGAAAGCACAACTGTCCAGGAAGCTCCAAAAGGAGCCTCCAGGGGTAAGAAACACAGTAGCACTCAGAGCAAGAGAGTGGAATGACCTTGCGTGTTTACTGGGGCCTCTCTGTTTCCCTTCTAGGTGCCCCCGGCATCGTGGGAGCCCCCGGGATTGCAGGAATCCCCCAGAGGATTGCTACCCAACCAGGGACAGTAGGTCCCCAGGGGAGGCGAGGCCCTCCTGGGGCACCCGGGGAGATGGGGCCCCAGGGCCCCCCCGGAGAACCAGGTAGGGTGCTGAGCTGGGGCCTGGATCCCCACGGGGCCGCCTGGGCGATGCCGGGGACTGCTGGCGTTGCATCCTCTTGTGTTCCCTGCAGATCGCCAGCTGTGCCAGCGTGGTCACAGTTTCCAGCCATACTCACACTTCTTTGGTGGCTTGCAGGTTTCCGTGGGGCTCCAGGGAAAGCCGGGCCCCAGGGAAGAGGCGGCGTGTCTGCTGTTCCCGGCTTCCGGGGAGAGGAAGGGCCCATAGGCCACCAGGGGCCGGTTGGCCAAGAAGGTGAGTGAGCGGTAGGGAGGGAACCTCCCAGGTCCCCGTGCTGAGTCTGACTCACACGCTGTGGTCTGCAGGAGGAGGACACGAGTGCCCAGAAAAGCCAGAAATGAGGTGTTGCCCCATCCTCCTGCTCCTACTCTGCACAGGCCGCGCCGCTCCCATGCCCAGCAGAGCACCTGGCACCAAGTCCGGGGACAGCCTCCCTCCCTTTCCTGGGCCACCTGCCGGTGCTGCGAAGGGAGTGGGGATGAGCAGACTTCAAGGGTCAGGATTCAAACCGAATCCAAAAAGAAACCAACTATTTACATTTACAAGAGCCACACTACAAAGCCGTCTTTTTTTTTTTTTTTTTTTGAGGCAGTCTTGCTCTGTCTTGCCCAAGCTGGAGTACAGTGGCGCGATCTCTGTTCACTGCAGGCTCCATCTTCCAGGTTCACACAATTCTCCTGTCTCAGCCTCCCAAGTAGCTGGGACTACTTGGCATGTGCCACCACATCCAGCTAATTTTTTTTTTATTTTAGTAGCGACCAGATTTCACCATGTTGGTCAGGCTGATCTCAAACTCCTGACCTCAAGTGATCCGACCGCCTTGGGCTCCCAGAGTGCTGGGATTACAGGAGTTAGCTACCATGCCCAGCCATCTTACTTATTTTTTTTTAATTATTTGCACACATGCAGAATGAGATAAGCCAGGAATAACAGCTGTTCATGCAAAAAGAATTCTCAAAATTTGTCTTAATCAACCTGAGCCTAGTTTGAGCCAATGGTCGGAGCACTGAAATTAAAATTAAACAGATGGCCAGGCGCGGTGGCTCAAGCCTGTAATCCCAGCACTTTGGGAGGCCGAGGCGGGTGGATCACGAGGTCAAGAGATCGAGACCATCCTGGTCAACATGGTGAAACCCCGTCTCTACTAAAAATACAAAAAACTAGCTGGGCGTGGTGGTGCATGCCTGTAATCCCAGCTACTCAGGAGGCTGAGGCAGGAGAATTGCCTGAACCCAGGAGGCGGAGGTTGCGGTGAGCCGAGATCGCGCCATTGCACTCCAGCCTGGGTAACAAGAGCGAAACTCTGTCTCAAAAAAAAAAAAAATAAATTAAACAGAGGTAGCATTATCGGTGTCCAAGTCAAAGAAATAGCAGTCCCCTGGCCCTGGAGACAGACCCACAACCAGCAAGTTATGGGCCCGTGTGGTGCACCCAGAAACAAATGCTGGCAAGTCAGAGCCCACGCGGCGCAGGAGAGGTGTCCCGGGAGAAAGGGGCATGACCGTGAGTGTCCCTTGGAAGGGGAGGGGACTGAGAAACATTCACAGGGCTGCCGTGCTTTAGGCGGATGAGCCGCCCCAGTGTGTTCCAGGGTGGGAGTTAAGGAAGCGCAGAAAGAACATTCTAACCCAGGATCTGGTCAAGTGCACAGTCAGCAGAGCCTGCGATGAGCCGCCTCTCCTGGAAGTGTCCAGCAGCGGGGGATCACTGCTGGGGGTGGGGCTGCCCTGTGATACTCTCCGGGCACTTCCAACTCCAGGCACGTTGCGTGCACCCTGAGGGGCACACGCCTACCTGTGGCTGACTGAGTCCTTTATGGAAAGGCCCCCTCCTCTGTGCCCAGTGCCCTCCCGGCCATCATTTCCTGCTGCTGAGCACAAAGTCTTGGTCAAATCCTTCCCAAGAGTCTCTTGATCTCCACAGACTGAGCCCTGAGGTCTGGGTGTGCCTATAAACTGCCCTGCACGCCTGGGTCCCTAGGTTTCCGTGGGCGGCTGTCAAGGGGGCTGCTGTGTCTCTCTCTTTCTCGGGCCACAGGAGTGCCAGGCCGTCCAGGGAGCCCAGGCCTGCCCGGCATGCCAGGCCGCAGCGTCAGCATCGGCTACCTCCTGGTGAAGCACAGCCAGACGGACCAGGAGCCCATGTGCCCTGTGGGCATGAACAAGCTCTGGAGCGGGTACAGCCTGCTGTACTTTGAGGGCCAGGAGAAAGCGCACAACCAGGACCTGGGTAGGTACCACCCGCCCGGTTCCTGCAGCCTGCTCAGGGCTGGCCCGGAAGCAGCCACAGTCAGAGGGCCACAGCGAGACTCCCGAACCCTCCACAGCTGATGAGTTCCCCTGATGGAAGGGTCCACCCGCATTCCTGGTGGTACAGAAAGATAAAACGGCCTTTGTAGCAGAACCTTACAAAGCCCAGAAACCTCAGGGCATTAACACCGGGACCTGCCTTTTAACTTGGTATCAGCTTCCACAGGCTCCATGTGACCCCTCTGACCCTGGCCCCTCTCCAGCGGAGGCCACCGATGGCTTCACCTCCTTCTTGCCTTTTGACACAAGTTCTGTAGACTTGGAGTCAGGCAGGGGCCCTGAGGGGCTGGGGTTCGTATCATACTCCTCGCACACAATCCCCCCTGGAAAATGGACAGATGGACACGTGTACATGGTCTTATTCAAGGAAGCCTTTAAAAGTCATGAAAGTGACTTCGAATGCAGAAAATGCAACACACACAAGTTACAAGTGGAGGTGGCTTAGTATCAGATCCCCCATGAGTGGGTGACAGGAAGGGTCTCCAGGACACAGGACACATTCTACCTCCTTGGCACAGGTGACAGCAGGCATTCTGCCCCTGGGCACCTGAAGCTGGCCTCATGGCACCTGCACACTCTGTACTCCACTTCCACAGTCGGTTTCTTGAGAACAGCTGAGCAAGGGCCGCCAAGGATAAGGGCCTAAAATAGATCTGGGAACAGGGCCAAGGAGGCAGGCCCAGCAGTGGGTGTTTGCTAAAGGTGCACCTCTGGCTCTGAGCTTTTCAGCAATCCATGTGAAGAGGGAAGCCCACTTAGCCGCAGCAGTCACCAGGGCCAGGAGAGAAAGGCTGTCTTTGTTTCCAGAAGCAATAAGGCTACATGGACGGGAGAGGAGCCAGGGCCCCTTCTTGGGTGGCTCCTTGTGGTCAAAGAGTGACCCCTAGGAGGCCATCAGAGGTTTCTTGGGGCCAGTGCTATAAGACCCCACTAAGGTAGGGCTCACCCAAAATGCTGTTCCATGAAGATGCTACTCCCGGCTGATCCAGCTTGGCCCAGTATCTGTGATAACCTGTAGAACAGAGCTGTTCCAAAATGCCAGTGTAGTCTGTTTGATCCAAAAGACAAAAAGAAAGAAACTGAGAAGCCTCAGCCTGGCCCTCCCATAGGTGGCTGAACTCCACCAGGTGGCCTGGGGCAAGTCGGAGCCTCCTGGGCCAGGCTGGAGATGGCAGGTGCGTCTTCTGGCTGCACTGCGCTGTGATCTCACGGCCCCTCCTTCCTCAGGGCTGGCGGGCTCCTGCCTGGCGAGGTTCAGCACCATGCCCTTTCTCTACTGCAACCCTGGGGACGTCTGCTACTATGCCAGCCGGAACGACAAGTCCTACTGGCTCTCCACCACCGCCCCGCTGCCCATGATGCCCGTGGCCGAAGACGAGATCAAGCCCTACATCAGCCGCTGCTCTGTGTGCGAGGCCCCGGCCGTCGCCATTGCTGTCCACAGCCAAGATGTCTCCATCCCCCACTGCCCAGCTGGGTGGCGGAGTTTGTGGATCGGATATTCCTTCCTCATGGTATGTGGTATTTGCCCAGCTCCCCTCCCCAACCGCAGCCTGGCAGGGGACACAGCCAGAACAGCTGGCTGCCTTTGTAAAAGTGATCAGGGCCGTTGTTTAGGGTGTGCACTGCACAAGGGCACTTGGCCCAGGGAGTGAGAGCTGGAGTACAGCTTACACTTTGCTAACTGAGCCATGTGCTGGGCACAGGGCTGCCCCCACAGAGAAAGGGCACATTAATTTGCCATCAGGCCTTGTAAGGAGTGAGTGTAACCAGGAAGAATTTGCCTGCCATCCGTCTTACTAGGCACAACACCAACACCAGAGGTACAGCTGCTTTGGGTTTACCAGAAGTCTAAATAGAGGGAAGACTTTTCTCCAGAATCCTGATCTGATTTAGAATCTATCTGAAACCTAGAATACCCTCAAGAAATACCTAGTAACTGGCTGCCTTAAAATGGATATACATTCCTGGGGAAATTTATGGAATAGCTTTGGGTATAAAATAGAGAGGCTGCGGATACTTTGAAAGCCAGGAGAAGGTATACAACCAGGACCTGGGATGGTGCCGCCCACCCTGCCAGATGGCCTCTGGGCATAAAATAGAGAACCCTCAGCTTTGGCCAGCTTCAGGTTTAGCCTAACCTCAAGGGGAGAGACCACAGCACCAGAGTGTCTTTTGCAATGTTACCTCTTGAAGCAGAGGCTCCTCAACTTGGAATGGGGTCCCCTCCCACTAAATTCGTGGTAAGATGAAGGTATCATAAGTTGAAAGTGCATTTTCAATGTACGATGGGTTTATCTGGCTGTAGCCCCACCAGAAATCAAATAGTGAATTGAATACATGCTTCTTTTGCACCATCAAACAGTTCAAAAATCGTTAAGTCTAACCATGGTAAATCAGGGACCATCTATATATTATAGTAGTAAGAAGAGAAAGTCTCGCTGAGAACAGTGGGTCTTCCGTCAAGTTTATTTATATGCATCATAACTGTCATAACTCCAGCTATATTGATCAGATGCCCAGCATGGCATCCGATTAAATATTTCATAAATTATATATATCACATAATACATAAATTGCATAATGATTACTAACCTTTCAAAACATCAGGAAAAACATCCAGATTCTAGGAACGGAAGGGAAAGACCAGCATTGCCATTTTAATAGGTATTGTTGCTGGGGTAAGGTGGAGCAACAGGATACCAAATCCTGGGCAGGGACAGGCACAATTTCTACTTTTCCAGAAGCTTTTCATACTTTGCAGCAACCTTCTTTTGTGTCACAGTGACCTTCAGGGTGCTCCTGTGCCATGGAGGAAGTAAGCTTTGGTTGGTCCAATTTTTTGAACCCCCATTGTTAAGTTCAAAGTAAATGAGCCTCTCTCTTGCGAAGGGCATGATGACACAGAATTCCAAAAGGCCAGGCATTTCCTGTTTCATTAGCAATCAAGTTGCAAATTAATGTCACAAGCTAAGCGGACATTTTCCTCCACACACATAACTCTCTGCTTAAATAAATGGCTGACAGCCCCAGCAAGCCTGGAACTTGACATCCCCAAAAGGCACAGGTTGAGACAGATCCTGTCACCCTGCCAACAGAGGCAGGGGTCAGGACAGACTGGCCAGAAGTACCGTGACTTCTGAGAACAACAGAAAGTCCCTGTTGGCCCTGATGATGGATAAGTGAGCAGACACATCTGTGTACTTCCCAGATGTGCCCCAACTGCTATCTAGGAGACAGGACTCAAACCAAGACAGCTGTGTGCCTCGTCTGTGCTTTAAATGCTCTTTGATCCCTTCTGTGAAGTGATGAGCGTATGGTACTACTAGGACTGCTGGCATCTCAGCATACTGAGAGGACAGCTTGGCAGAGAGCAGCTGCCCTACCATCTCCAGTGGGTACACAGAGGCAGGAGCAGCGCTGAGGCTAGCACCTGGCTCACCCTTCCTTTGTCCCTGAGAATGGGTGACTCCAGAGGATGCATTTTCTGCATTTCCCGCAAGCAAGCACCACGTGGGAGGGAGGACTGGGCAGAGCCCCGGATGTGACCGCAGCAGCAAAAGCCATTTGCCTCCCCACCCCTCAGTGTCCTCTCAAAACTGGTCTGGTGGAGGCTGCAAATATCTAGCCGGCCATTATTTTAGTTCCTCTTTTGTTAATTCTGGCTACAATATGCAGCCCTCGAGGCCCCTTCTCTGGGTCAGCCTCTCATCCAGGCAGTTCTCTTTAAGATATATGAGCTGCTGTGAGTACCAAGACCAGAGGCTTGTCCACTGAAAGGAGCGCATTGGATAGGGTGTGTGTGTGCCTGCACTGTGTGCCCTTACACACTGTGTATATGCATGCATCTGTGTGTACATGAGTGTACACCGTGTGTGCATGTATGCTTGTGTGCATGTGTGTGTGTGCAGCAAACTCAGCTCTTACCTGGCTGGTGCCAGCCACTAAGACTTCTCACATTTCACTTCTGACCTCAGTCTGGGAGTTCCAGGCATCTCCCTGGGGCAGCTCCCAGCATGGCCTCAGCTCCTTCTGACCAAAATGAAGCCAGAGATGCCCTGAAGGATGGATCCACTTCTTACTACCTGCTCATTAGCAGACAGGAGCAGGGCAGCACGGGGCTGGACAGGCTTCTGCCTTCTGTGAGCAGAACACTTTTTAAAGGTTTTTTGGTTTTTTTGTATTCAAAGGAAAGCTTAAACTGCCCAAATACGTCAGAGGGCAGCCCCTTTTTTCCCTGCAAACTGAACTGAGGTATTTCTGTTCTAAGTAAACAGATTCCGAAGCCCAAAAAAAGTCTCCCAAAGGAATTTGCACCCACCACCAGCACTCACACCTGCCAGCCACTGTCATCCAGCAGGTGCCGGCACTCGGGATCCCTGCCCACAGAAACCCACTCAGCGCCTGCTTGGCCAAGCCAAATGGCACTTAAACTCTGGGGTCCAGGAGGCCTGCCATGCGCTCCCGTAAAGGCTAAACATGTTGGTGTAATGAAAGTAGAACTTTAAAATGGAAAAAAAAAAAAAAAAAAAAAGGCTCCCTTGAAAATGTCACCCGTCTCCCAGCCACAGCCAGCAGCCTCAGAATCAACTAATCACTTAACAACCTCTGACTGAAATATATATATACAGTATTTAATTACACAAATAATGCATATTTATTGCAAAAAATCAGGAAGTGCAGATATTTTTTAAAATAACTAAAATGAGGCCAGGTGTGGTGGCTCACACCCGTAATCCCAGCACTTTGGGAGGCCGAGGCGGGTGGATCACAAGGTCAAGAGATCAAGACCATCCTGGTCAACATGGTGAAACCCCGTCTCTACTAAAAATACAAAAAATTAGCTGGGTATGGTGGTGCGCACCTGTAATCCCAGCTACTCAGGAGACTGAGGCAGGAGAATTGCTTGAATCCAGGAGACAGAGGATTCGGTGAGCTGAGATCGCGCCATTGCACTCCAGCCTGGGTAACTAAGAGCGAAACTCCATCTCAAAGAAAATAATAATGATAATAACTAAAATGAGTCATCTTTCCTCCCTGATCATCAGCATTTTCAGAGAAGGGGCTTCTGATATTTTTAACTTATCAACCTCAGATGGTAGCCTACATCTTAATTTATTTTTTTCTTTTAAAAAGAGTAAACATTGTGTTATCTCTTCTACCGGGTATTTTTCTTTGAATGGTTAGGTAGATGGTTCATTTTGTTACCAAAATGTAGTCAATGACATCTACCGCTCACATCTGCAGTCACGGCTCTAGTTCTTATGGAACAGCCAGCCTGGCTGTGAACTGACCTCATGTACCTGCCTCTGCAGCACGTCCCAGTGCCTGGGGCTGCCTCCTGCGGGGGACCCAGGTGCATTTCACTAGCCCCCTCTTGCTGAAGGTGCCTTCGAGAGGATACTGCATGTCCGTATTGACACAGATGGATGGTGATGGTTTGCTGCTCAGTAAAAACAAACGACACAGAAGAGGGCTATGCCCTGACCCCGGGCCACCTCCAGCCTGTGATTCCTAACCCTGTCCCGCCCCCTCTCTGTGCAGCACACAGCAGCGGGAGATGAAGGCGGTGGCCAGTCACTGGTGTCACCGGGCAGCTGTCTGGAGGACTTCCGCGCCACGCCATTCATCGAGTGCAATGGAGGCCGCGGCACCTGCCACTACTACGCCAACAAGTACAGCTTCTGGCTGACCACCATCCCTGAGCAGAGCTTCCAGGGCTCGCCCTCGGCCGACACACTCAAGGCCGGCCTCATCCGCACGCACATCAGCCGCTGCCAGGTGTGCATGAAGAACCTGTGAGCCGGCGTGCCAGCACGGGCCGTATTGGTGCTTATTCTTAACTCATTACCTCAGGTGCCTACCCAAAAATTGATTTTATTTTTTTTTTCTTTAAAAAAAAAGTCTACCAAAGGAATTTGCACCCAGCACCAGCACTTACAGCTGCCAGCCACTGTCATCCAGCAGGTGCAGGCACTCGGGATCTCTGCCCATAGAAACCCCGGGGCAGCCCTGGCCCCATCACCCCTGCTAGATGTCCCTGGAGGCACAGCTAACCACTTCGTGCACACTCATGTAGCCACTGCACTTTCAAACGCCACAGACAACTCACATTGTTCAGCTCACCTCCCGGGGTGGTGTGGACAAGACAGTAGCACACAGGCGGCCAGTGTGGCCCCAGGCCCGAGGGCCTCAGGCGCCCGGCCCCACGTGAGGGTCCCGCGGGTGGGCCTGGCCCTGCTTGCTACGCCAACGTTATGCCAGCTCTGTGTTCTCCCAAATACGGTTGATGTGAATTACCTTAGAGGCAAAACTGCTCTTTATTTTAAAAAACACGATGATCACACTGCAGCCGGTCAGCCTTTTCCACAGCCCTGTAGACCACTGGGGTTGGCAGAACAGGAGGAAGTGGAGACCTTTCTAGGCGTCATTGTCAGCCCTGCTACTGGAAGGTACACACCATAGGTCGGAAGTGATGTCCCCACTGCCCCATCTTGTCCCTGAGATTAACCCCTCCACTGCTGAAGGTGAGCTGTGCTCTTCTAACTATTCCTTCCTCTGTAACAACCACAAAATAAAACTTGGTCTTGAATATTTTTAAGCCCCAAGTTGTTGACTGCCTTAATTTTCTCATGTCCATAGAGCAAAACGTTTGCTCAAGTGAACGCAAGGCACTGCGTCTGCCCACGCCGCTGTGTTTACACATGTCAGTAGAGTTGAAGCCATTTACGGTACTGTGGCCATTTCTTGTGGAATGTGTTTATGTTTACAACTCGCCAACGCTTACAGAAAACACCCCAACCAGGCCAGGCGCGGTGGCTCACACCTGTAATCCCAGCACTTTGGGAGGCCGAGGCAGGTGGATCACCTGAGGTCAGGAGCTCGAGACCACCCTGGCCAATGTGGTGAAACGCCATCTCTACTAAAAATACAAAATTAGCCAGGCCTGGTAGTAGACAGCTGTAATTCCAGCTACTTGGGAGGCTAAGACAGGAAAATCTCTTGAACCCGGGAGGCAGAGGTTGCAGAAAGCCAAGATCACACCACTATAGTCCAACCTGGGCAACAAAAGTGAAACTCCGGCTCAAAGAAAGAGAGAGAAAGAGAAGGAAGGGAGGGAGGGAGGGAGGAAGGAAGGAAGGAGAAAGAAAGAAAGAAAGGGAGGGAGGGAGGGAAGAAAACACCCCTGTTGTGCACAATGGCTCACGCCTGTAATCCACACTTTGGGAGGCCAAGGCAGACAGATCACCTGAGGTCAGGAGTTCAAGACCACCCTGACCAACATGGTGAAACCCCATCTCTACTAAAAATACAAAATTAGGCTGACGTGGTGGTAGGCACCTATAATTTCAGCTACTTGGGAGGCTGAGGCAGAAGAATCACTTGAACTCGGGAGGCGGAGATTGCAGAGAGCCGAGATCACGCCATTGCACTCCAGCCTGAGTAAAAATCATGAAACTGTGTCTCAAAAAAAAAAGGAAAGAAAACACCCGAAGCACCATTCGTGGGAATTTGGAGAAAGAGTACCACAAACGTATTTCCAAAGGCATTCACATTCAGTTCATTCCACCACAGGCTGGGTGCAATGTCTCACACCTGTAATCCCAGCGCTTTGGGAGGCTGAGGTGGGAGGATCACTTGAGCCCAGGAGTTTGAGACCAGCCTCAGTCATATAGTGGGACCCAAGGTTCAACTTACAGAGTTTATTTTTACCCTCTAAAATACAATCTCAAATTGAAGTTTTCCTAAGAAAAATGTTCACATTATGAAATAAATATGCTGCCTTAGAATGTGATTTTAAATGGATAAGCAGGGGCCCTGGCTCATGTTCCCACAGAAGCTGGCTGAGGCCAGGGCCTCTACACAGCAGGGCAATTTCAGAAAGCCGAGTGGGACCTGCGGGGGCGGGGGTGAAACCAGGAAGAAGGAAAGCCAAGTCCAGGGCGTGGGACGAAGGGGGTTACCACTGTGGGTGGTTTAGGCTTGATCCTGCTGGGACCCACCATGGAAGGAGCCTCAGATGGCCCAGCCGTGGCTTGGAAAGGAAGTGCTCATCGGCCGCTGTCCCGACTGCTCAGGGGTTGCCTAAGGCTGTTAATTCCCTGATGCTTCCAGGTGAGCCACACCAGCAGGGCTGAGCGGGCCCCTGCCAGATGCCAGCCCCAGGTAGATGACCAGGTGAAGCTGAGACACGGTGTGTCAGGCCGGCCACCACAGCAACAGCTGCAGCAAAGTGGTGGGCCCAGACTGTGTGGCACGGGACTGGAGCGACCAGAGTTTGCAGGCGCAGCAGCTCTGGAAGCTGGGCAGCAGCAATTCATTCTAGACGCCACCCCCCTGCCAAGGAGGCAACCACAGAGCGTGCTGCGGTCCTGAAGACCCCTGCTTGACTCGGGGTCAGCTTGACACCTGTGTGTGGGTCACACGGCAGAGTCAGTGCCCGGTGTTAAACACGAATGGAATGTTTGACCCTAAACCTAAAATAAATGAGAAGACGAAGATTCTCAACACATAACTGGATCCCAAAATGTGGATCCTAATATATAAACCAATCACAATTCATAAGCTCAACATCTGTGCCAAGGAGCCCACAGTCCCACTAAAGTATAGGGAGTGGAGGTGCCTCATCTGTAATCCAACCATTAGACCTCCTGCACCTTGAAAATCGAAGCTCTGTCCTTTATGGACCCTGTATGTTGCCTAAGAGAGATTTTTCCGGTCTAGTTTCTTGGTGCCAGGAATAACTGCCACCCTGAGAGCTGAGTGTGCTTGAACGACCCACTAATGGTGTGCCACATTTTCCAGAGGGTGGGTACCCCAAACTCACAATCACTTCTGCCTCCCAGCTGCTTCATACGGTGACTTTCAGCATCCCCGGCAGAGATGCTGCTGGGATGCGCGTGAAGATGCGTCTGCAGCCGTCCTGGCTGAGTGGGGACACCCAGGAAGACTCAGGAGCCCTGGCGAGCACACTGGCTTTGAAACCACCAGAGAAGGGCAAGTTGGCCTGGAGGCCCAGGCAGGTTGCTTCAGTGGGCTGGGCCTCTGGTAAAATGAACCCAGGTACCTGTGTACCAGTGAGGTCAGGAGAATCAAATCAGTCACCACGTCTTGTGTCCAGGACCTAAGAGGAAGGAGGTTGAGAAAAGCTGCGACTTGGGAGTTCTGATGTGCTGAGGTTGAGGACTAGGCTTTGAAATGCACAGTGCAGAGGAGGGAGTGGAATGACTTTGAAAGTAAATTCCGGGACATGCTAGACACGGAAGGGGAGGGCAGCACTGGGCTACCAGGAGGAGCTTACGGGGACACACCGAACCCAAGCAGGTGTCTGGACAGCACCAAGGAAACAGCATCCTCACCTCCCACACGTGGTGCGGTGACAGCCTCACTTGCAGACCCGGGAAGGCACCACACTGCAAATATCTATGAGCTATTTGTATTCACACAGCGTAAGTTCAGCTCAGACAATAAAATGCAAGGCTGTTCTTCTCCCCTGAGAAACACTCAGTGCTTCTGGTTACACCTGGAGATGGCTTTTCCCTGAGGCTGCCTTCCTGGAAAAGGGCCATCCACTTATTTGAAAAGAAAAAACAGAAGTTTCAGAAGCTCACTGAAGCCAGTAGGGAAAGGTACTGTTAATCATGTAAGTAACTTTGGAAATGAAAAGGCACAGAGAACTGCACACAGCACTGTGCTCTAGTGGATAAAGTTGTTTCTTGAAGGAGTACTGGTAAACAGGACCGACACTACATTCACGCTAAAATCGAACCATCAGCTGGGCGCAGTGGCTCACACCTGTAATCCCAGCACTTTGGGAAGCTGAGGTAGCAAATCACCTGAGGTCGGGAATTTGAGACCAGCCTGGCCAACATGGTGAAACCCTGTCTCTACTAAAAATACAAAAAGTAGCCAGGTGTGATGGTATGCACCTGTAATCTCAGCTACTTGGGAGGCTGAGGCAGGAGAGTCACTTGAACCTGGGAGGTGGAGGTTGCAACGAGCAGAGATCCTGACACTGCACTTCAGCCAGGACGACAGAGCGAGACTCCGTCTCAAAAAATAAAAATAACTAAGGGATAGCCAATGGTGGGAGTCATGTTTTCATTGTTGGAGGAGAATTTACAGCTAAGGGAGTAATGACACAATGGTTAGAGTCAGAGATATTAGTAGGAACTCAGGTTTAACCTATTATAGACACCTATAATCACATAAACAAATGTCTATAGGTGTATGTGTATGTAGAGGTTAGTACACACACACATATTTCTTTGCTCTGTCAGCTGAGAGGGCCTAAGAGAAGCAGCCCCCAGTAGCAGGGAGCACCCCAGTAGCAGCAAGCACCCTGTAGCAGCCAGGGCCCCCATAGCAGCCGGCGCCCCCGTAGTAGCTAGCACCCCTGCAGCAGTGAGTGCCCCTGAAGCAGTGAGTGCCCCTGTAGCATCGAACACCCCAGTAGCAGTGAGCGCCCCTGTAGCAGCCAGTGCCCCCATAGCAGCAAGCACCTCAGTAGCAGCAAGCACACCATAGCAGCCAGCGCCCCCGTAGCAGCCAGTGTCCCGTCCCGTAGAGGTGAGGGCCCTGTAGTAGTGAGCACCTCTGTAGCAGTGAGCACCCCAGTAGCAGTGAGCACCCCTGTAGCAGCGAGGGCCCCTGTAGCAGTGAGTGCCCCAGTAGCAGCGAGCACTCCCATAACAGTGAGCACCCCAGTAGCAGGGAGTCCCCAGTAGCAGCCAGCACCCCTGTAGCAGCCAGCACCCCCGTAGCAGTGAGCACCCCTGTAGCAGTGAGTGCCCTGTAGCAGTGAGCACCCCTGGCCCCAGATCTTGGTTTCTAACACTGTTCTCCAGTAAAAGGAACTGAGGCTCCTTGGGGAAATGGCTGATTCCGGGACTGGGGCAGGAAATACAGATGATGAGACGGGAGCATCTTGTAGTACTAGAGAGTAAGGAAGTGCTCAAATAAAACCCCAGTGGAAATATGTGGCAGGGACATGGCAGCCATCTGAAAGAGACCTCAAGCCACAGCCATCTGAACAAGAAAGACAGCATTGGATAACAACCCAAAGTATAAACTAAATATCCAGGAGTCCGTTCTGAGTCCTCAGCCCTCCTCTCTGAGGATAAACCGCTGTTCCCAGGGCCCAGGGAGGTCCTCAGGGCTGAACCGTGCTGCATGTGTGTGTGCAGCTATGCAGCTACGTGTGGCACATGTACCCCCTCTCCAGAAAAGAAGCACCTTTCTTGCTCCTACACCTCCCCATCAGGCACTTCTCATAATTCTGCCCAAACCAAAGGAGATGAAAAACGAACATCACAAAGGCAATATTCTTTTTTTTTTTTTTTCTTTGAGACGGAATCTCGCTCCATTGCCCAGGCTGGAGGGCAATGGTGGATCTCTGCTCACTGCAGCCTCCACCTCCCGAGTTCAAGGGATTCTCCTGCTTCAGCCTTCTGAGTTGCTGGGATTACAGCTGTGCACCACCACACCTGGCTACTTTTTAAATATTTTTTAGCAGAGACAGGGTTTCACCATGCTGGCCAAGCGGGTCTTGAACTCCTGACCTCAAGTGATCCCCTCCCAAAGTGCTAGGATTACAGGCACGAACCCGCCCCACCTGGCCCAAGGCAATCTGCTTTAAGGTGAAGCTGGCTTTCTCTCTGACATTACTGGAAGAAGGTAAATAATTGCTTTCTGGCCATTTTTCTCTAGTGAGCTGCTTCATGGTGGCATCACTCTGCTGGAGTTGGAGGTGGAAGAAGACAGTCATCTTCCTTCTATGGTCTAGTCCCTCTGAAGAGTGCCCTCCCTGGTGCTGTTCTTGCCTCCCACTGCTCTGTGAAGTAAGTAGGATATACCCCATTTCATAAAGAGATTTTCCCCAAAGACAGCAAATCAACTTGCTCAAGAAAACATAACCCAGGTACTCAGGAGGCATTCAAGCCAAACCTCTACGCTTCCTTCAGGAACTGAGCCAACTTCCTACAAACAGCAACCACTGAGCACCAGCCTGTGCCAGGCACCCAAGGTACTTCCTATAACATGACCTCCAACGTCCAGAAGCCTCAAGGGGCGGGGTCATTTCCACAGACTGCAAGAGTCCCTGCACCCAGTGTTTGGGGGGTGAGATTTCACAATTTCATTGCACAAGCCCATTTTCATTAACTAGGTTTTTCTCAGGGGCCAGGAACAACCACTTTGAGGTGAGAGGCTGCAGATGCAAAGTCACATGGGATGGGCAGGAGGGGACTGGTGTCTTCCTGAGCTTAAAATGCCCAGAAGCCCATGTCCTGCCCCACCTGCAAACTCACAATTGAAAAGACCTTGCCACACGCAGGGTGACTCAAAGATCTTCTCCCTCCCATTCACGGCCAAAGTACAAAAACAAAGGGCAGATGGGGTGAAGAGCGCTTGGAAGCTGTGGGTCCTGTGGCAGCATAAACCGAAGCTGGAGTCATTCCTGCAGGGGCCATTTGATCCCACATGGGACAGGACCCCGCTTCCTTCAGGGGACCCACTCTTTTGCCTTGAGCTGGCATATCCTTAACTATACACTTACAAAAAAGAAAAAAAAAATCCATTTCATCTGCAGGGGATTACTGGGAAAGGAACTCTTGCATTCAGATTATAAGGACTCTGTCCAGGGGCTCTCACCCCTCCCTCAAAGCAGGGGGAGCTCGCTCCTGGCCATGGGAGCTGCCCACCACAGGGAGGATGATGAATGAGGTCGCCACGCAGTGAGGCTGAGGGAGGGGTTGGAAGTGCCACTGGGGATGACGGTGGCCAGTCCCAGACCTGCCACCATCAGACCAAGAGCAGGCACAGGCCAACCCTGCTCACTTAACTGAGACCAGCTCCCAGGAGACAGCACTGCAGGTTCCCTTGACTTCTCCCAGTGGGAAATCTGGATGGGGGATAAAGCCAGGGGCTGAGCCACCGTTCACACCAGAACCACCAAGCCCACCTTTAGGGAAGGACAGACATGGCAGCAACTGGGAATCAGAGGCTCAGATTCCCAAGCCTCTATGCCCCAGACAGGACCTTCCACTGTGACATCCCAAGAAAACAGCCAGTGTTGACTGAGCCGGGAGGGCAGGACGAGGGAGTGGGTGGGCGAGGAACTGGGAGCCAAGGCCTGGACGTGTCTCACTCCGGCCCCTGACACCCTGCCCAGGATGCACCTTCTTGGACTTGGGCCTTGGATCCGAAGATCCTCTAGCAAGGTGCCCTCCACATCCAAACCCTGAGGATGGGGCCAGTGAGTTCATGGCAAACTCAAAGGGAAGGGGAGGGACACACGGCTTGGTAACCACGCAAAGCCGCTTGCTCTGAAGGTGTCAGCTTTCCCTGAAGGAGGCGGCCTGGACCACAAGGGAGGACTGGGCCCAAGAGCTTCCAAAGCTGGCACAGAGGAGGCCGGGTGCAGGCGGCACCTGTGTGTGCAGGGTCCCGGCTGTGTGTGCGTGCAGGGTCCCGGCTGTGTGTGCGTGCAGGGTCCCGGCTGTGTGTGCGTGCAGGGCCCCGGCTGTGTGTGCGTGCAGGGCCCCGGCTGTGTGTGCGTGCAGGGTCCCGGCTGTGTGTGCGTGCAGGGCCCCGGCTGTGTGTGCGTGCAGGGCCCCGGCTGTGTGTGCGTGCAGGGCCCCGGCTGTGTGTGCGTGCAGGGTCCCGGCTGTGTGTGCGTGCAGGGTCCCGGCTGTGTGTGCGTGCAGGGTCCCGGCTGTGTGTGCGTGCAGGGTCCCGGCTGTGTGTGTGTCCGCCCCACTACAGCGGCCCCTCTGCCCTGTTCTAACAGTGCAGCTCCAAAGACCCAGCTCTGCAAAGTGGGAGAATGGAAGACCCCTGCAAGCTGCAAAGAAGAGGCTGTGCTGCTAATAACGGCATGTAAGAAGACCAGGGACACAGGCCACCCTGCCTGGCCACAGAAGTGGGGATCTGTGTTCTGGGGGGATCTGTGTGCTGGGGGGATCTGTGTTCTGGGGGATCTGTGTTCTGGGGGGATCTGTGTCCAGGGGGGATCTGTGTGCGGGGGGATCTGTGTGTGGGGGGGATCTGTGTTCTGGGGGAATCTGTGTGTGGGGGATCTGTGTTCTGGGGGGATCTGTGTCCAGGGGGGAATCTGTGTGGGGGGGGGATCTGTGTGTGGGGGGGATCTGTGTTCTGGGGGAATCTGTGTGTGGGGGATCTGTGTTCTGGAGGGATCTGTGTGCTGGAAGGCACCCATGTGCTGAGGCGGGAGCCATGTACTATGACGGGGGGTGGTATCTGTGTGCTGTGAGGGGAGGGAGCCGTGAGGTGGGGGATCCATGTGCTGGGAACATTCATGTGAGGTTGTTTTCCTGGCACAGCAGGAGCTGTTTAAACCAGAAATGACAACATCATACTCTTTAAGAAACTCAGCCTGGGAGGCTGGGGAGGGGACGTTCTGACAGTACCCAGATTACCACATCCCCAACCCCAAAACTTCCTGATGCCACCACCAGGCACGAGGCTTCAAGAGCACCAGGAAATACCTGACTATGAGGTGTCACTGAGGAAAGGATTCCCATCTGCATGGGGACACCGGAGCTCCAGCTGGAAATGTGCGGGAGGGGGCTCCGAGACCACGCGCACCCATTAACCCCGACCATCACTTGCTCCTCTCTTCCCTGGAGTGGCTGCTTTGTGCAAAGGAAAGGCGGATGCTCGAGGTCACGAGCTCAAACCCACACCCAGCGGGGAGATCTGCACCATCTTCAATGGCTGAGTTGCCCAACTGAGAGATTTCAAGCTTTCCAAGAACTGACTTGGTTTCTGGTAGGAACCAGGGGCCACGTGAGATGAGGGCGGGGGAGTAGGACCCAAGACCAGGCTCCTCAACGAGGAGCCAGGCTAGTGTCTGAAGTCCGCTTGGGATGCAGCCCAGGCCATAGGGTCCTGGGAGCCTGTGGCGGCACCGTCATTGAAAAGTCCCAATCGCTCAGTTCCAGGCAGGGCTGCGGAGAGAGTGACTTCTCAGCGAGATGTGCTGAGTTAATGAGCCCCTCATGCCCTCACAAAAGCACTTGTAAAGGCAGCTGGAAGTTGCTAGCATCGGAGAGACCAGCGCGGATTGCTCAGAGGAACTCATTTAAAGGAGCCCACAGGGATTTTTTTTAGGGCAACATACAGGATGAAATGTTTAAACAGAGTCGACGGAGAATGTGCCACCCATGGGCACCATCCCCGGAGCACGCAGCCCCTTGAGGAAGCAAGCTGTTGGGTGCCCAGAGCAGATGGGAAATCGAATCCAATCATGTTCAGGAAGAACGGGCCTCAGGCATTCACACAGCCCTCCCTGCCTTCAAGCACCAACTGCCAAAACAGCGCCATGTGACTCTCTCCCTCCATCGCCTTCAGAGAAAGACCCTGGCCAGACCGGGGGCTCACGCTTCTGATCCCAGCACTTTAGGAGGCTGAGGCAGGGGGACAGTGTGAGCCCAGGAGTTCCAGACCAGCCTGGGAAACACAGTGAGGCCTCATCTCCACAAGAAATAAAAATAAAAAATTACCCAGGGGGAGTGACACACCTCTGTAGTCCCAGCTACTCGGGTAGCTGAGCTGGGTGGATCCCTTGTGCTCAGGAGTTCAAGGCTGCAGTGAGCTGAGACTGCACTCCAGCCTGGGCAACAGAGTGAGACCCTGTCACCAAAAAAAAAAAAAAAAGATTCCAAGGTCTCTTTGGGTAGTATATTTCCTGGATGGGTCACTGGAAAAGATGCAATTTATAGAAAATAAATATAACTTCTGTCCCTACAGTGGTCAATTCAGCCAAGTCAATAAAAAATCATGAGTCAGGCTGATCTGCGTTTACTTCTCAGTGGGCTGCTGTTGCGAAACTGAAGGTTTAAACCCTGAGACAGCATCTCAGGGGGGCTGAAGACCCACCATAGCAGGGATTGCCTCAGTGCTTCCTCCTGGGGTCCAAGCTCCCTCCCCTGCCTGAAAGCTCTCACTCCACAGGAGCAGGGAAGTTAGGCCTGCAGCAGCCCAGAAGTCAGAGAGCACAGGTCTGCAGCAAATTACGAACAGATGTCCAGAAAACAAAGCACCCCTGTAATCCAGCATGTTGGGAGGCTGAGGCGGGAGGATCGCTTGAGCCCAAGGGTTTGAGACCAGCCTGAGCAACATGGCAAAACCCCATCTCTAAACACACACACACACACACACACACACAAATTTGCAGGGCATGGTGGCATGTGCCTGTAATCCCAGCTACTTGGGAGGCTGAGGTGGGAGAATCGCTTGAACCCAGGAGGTGGAGGCTGCAGTGAGCCAAGATGACACCACTGTACTCCAGCCTAGGTGACAGAGCAAGACCCTATCACCAAAAAAGAAAAGAAAAGAAAACAGCACTCTTGAAACCCACTGTCCAGGGCCATCTGCCCCATGTTCCCTCCCAACAAAGGGCTCTGACTCTGGCCTGCTTTCGTTCAATCAGATTTCTGAGAAAACAAAAACTATTGTCTCCTGGCCTCTTTGTCTGGCATCTTCCAATAGAGAGCCACCCATGGCCAGGAGCAGCACACCCCAAGGGGGTTTCTGACTCAGAGACCTGGGCACGCGGATGCCCCGGACGTCAGCAGAAGCAGAGCTTTTAGCTTTGCTACTATTATTGGAATTCAAGACATCAGAAAACTAGGCAGATGGGCCAATCTAAATATTCTGCAACTGGTAAGGATTTCAGAGCTTTTGCAGAAAGAGAGAGGTCTCTCAAGTTCACAGCCATCTCCCCAGCACCCCCACCCTGCCCCGCAGAGTCCCTGGGACTGGGGGTACAAATAAAGAGTCAGTTTAGTCTCAAAGCAAAGGTTTTCCCAAAATCCTCTTTAATAATACATGTAGCCCACATTGCTGCAATCAGCATAAAACAGTTATTCCTGATTTGTATAAATTAACATGTCGAGAGTCAGGATTATAAAGCATCAAGATACAAGTACCAAGTGGGAGAACCAAAGAGAACTCACAGTGAAGAGAAGCGCTTGAGAACAAGCCACGTGAAGTTGTAGGATGTGGTAACAGCCCGGGGCGCTGAAAGGGTCAGAGGCGGGCTTCTCTTCTGCCTGTGCGAGAGGGAGGGGGCCGTGCGAGGCTGGCTGAGAAGGACCAGTGCCGGGCAGCAGGGCAGAGAGTGCCAGGGGTCTCGGCTCTGCAGATTGGGCTTTACAGAGGATTCCCATTCCCCACCTCCCCAGCCCTCGGATAGAGACTGAGACCACACACGTTGACCTCCTCTTCTTCAGGCCGAGCTGCCATTTCCACTCTGTTCTACTGAGTGTGTTGTTCTGCAAAATAATTCTCCGGGGTTCCTTGTCCCTTTCAGACAACGGCTTGCCTGCTCAGACCCCTTTCCACACGCACAGTCTGAGTCTGGGGGGCCCTTGAAAGTCAGGCACAACACCCAGATCTGGTCCTCTTGGGTGGCTTATGGCTGGATATGTCCACCGTGTGTGACGGCCTCTCAGCTCTCTGCCGTAAGATCATTGGCACCACCAGGTCAAACAGGGTCTCAAACAGGAGGTCCACATTGTAGCCCGTCTTGGCACTGGTCTCAAAGCACATCTGCTCAGCGGCCGGCATGTCCTGCTCATCCAGCATCTTGTACTTCAGGATCTTTTTATAAAGGGCCACCGCGTCCTCCAGATGCACCTGCTTAGGCACCCTGGGGGAGACACAGCCCCCGCCGTCCAAATTGGGGCTGCACTCTCCCTTCTCCTGGCCCTCCGAGGGCCCCTCCTCAGTGAGGTCCACTTTGTTGCCCACGATGGCGAACAGGCAGTCTTTGCTGGCTGTTTCTGTCAGGCCCAGGAAGCGATCCTCCAGCTCCACCAGGCTCTGTGGGTGATTCACATCGTAGGTGAGGATGATGGCAGCCGCTCCCCGGCAGTACATGGAGCCCAGGCCGTGGAACTGCTCCCGCCCTGGTGGGTCAAGAGGGACAGAAAGATGGGTTATCTCTCATCTCAGAACACAGCCGCCAGCCCCACTGCACAGGAACAAGCCCAGCACTCCAGCCTACAAGGTCCACGCGGCACACACGCTTTCCACGAGTAGACTGAAGAGTGGGCAAGTCAGGCACAGCAGCGCTCCAGGGAGGCCGGGCCGGGGCACTGGAACCCCCACCTCCTTCCTGCATGTAAAGGCAAAAACCCCAGAATTGATGGTTAAAAAAGAGGATTAAAAGGTCCTGGTCTCTGCGTACTTTTACAACGCAGTCATCTAATCAAATCAACCCAGGTCAGAATACACTCCCCACAGGTAACCCGGCACGCCCACAGTGCCCTTTCCCGACATCTGCCCAGGGCCACCTTTCTATCCCAGCAACAGTGCACAGACCCCCAGGGGGCCCACTCACCCCCCCACTGGCAGGCAGCTCCCTGCCAGTCCACTTAAGGCAGGTGGGAGCTACCTGGGAACTTTCTGGCAGAATTCTGCAACCCCTGCCTGTGGCACAAGCTTTCTGCAGACTCAGATTTGGAGGACAGACTCTCACAAGGGGAGCAGATCTGGTCATGGCCGGCCGGTGTTCCTGGGACAGGGGCAGTGCGTGCAGCAGGTGAGAGCCCCCAGCAGGGAGGGCTGCGCCCAGCAGCCTGCAGGGGTGTCCTTTGGGCCTTGGCATGCTTTTCCTCATTGGCACATCTGCCATGTCGGGGAGATGAGCTCTCAGAAAGCAGCTGTGGGAGAGGCGGCAGCATTCAGCATGCACCATGCCCCCGCGCCTCTGGAGGACTGAGCAGGCTGTGCATGGCACATGCCCTCCCTGCTGGAAGTAAGGGCTTCACGAGCGTTCCTGGTGATGGATCTGTTTCAATCACCAATGAGCAAACCGCATCTGAGATCTTCCAGTCACAAGGCACCTGCTCCCCACTACCCCTTCCAGGGGCACGCTTTCGGAGAGGAGTGAGACCTGTGCTCAGACGCCGCCCCAGGGAGCCTCTGCAAACAGGCCTGGAGGCTCCCACAGCGTCCCCTGGAGGCCAGCTCCTCCCCTCCTCCCTGGGCAAGCGTGGCCTCCCGGGCCATGCCCTTAGACCAAGGGAACGACTGACGAGCAGCACTGGACCGACAGCACCAGCCTCCACGCTCGAGCCCAGAACGCAAGGTCAAATGCCCCCGGCCAGTGGGCAACGACGCAGAGAGAGGTGGCACCCAGGGAGTGTCCGGGGCCCATTCCAATCCCTCCCCGGGGAAAAGCAAGCCTGGTTCTGATTTTTTTAAAAGAAGCTAACAATGTGGGTTTAATGAGCAATTGCCCAAGTCATAAATGTTCAAAACTAATTCAAAATTTTCTAAAGATCACGTTTAGGCAAACACAAAATGCAACAGCGGCCCATCATTGGCAACCTCTAAATTCTAAATGGTCCCATGTCACTCTGAGGGCAACTTCCCCGAGGGTGTGGGCATCGCTGACCAGTAGCAAGGGCTCTTCATCACTGGGTCATAAACCAATTTTGCAGGGTCCACGACCTTGAACGGGGGAGAAAATGTCATCTTTGTTTTCACCACCCTCTGCCTGAAATTTACCATTTCCTTCCATTAAAAATGTTGGCAGCAGACTGCAGAAACAGTGATGAGGGGCACTCCCCATGAGCAGGGCCAGCAGATGCTTCCATCTGCACGCCAGCCACTTCAGACACCCCAGTGCGATGCGCATGGCCCGTCAAGATCGCCACCACCCTAAGGACTGCCACGCCCTCATTCATTAACATGTGGACGATGAACCACATATCATAATTTTAAAAGGCTTTGGACCACTGTACTTCGGGACATCTGGTTACCTTTGTATGTGACCATGCACCCGGGCACAGTGTTCTCAGAAGGGGTCCTGGGCTCATACCCCTCGAGGGCTGAGGGGGTCTTGACGTAAAAGAATTTAAGGACCTGGTCTGTGGGCATTTGGAGCATGGACTGAACGCATGACAGCTGCACATGTGCGGTTCTCTAAGACAGACTGTCCTTGGCCAATAAACCACTGTTTAGAGCCAAAGAGCCAAGAAACACAACCAGATTTCACCTCATTTCCACCCCAATCGTTCTGAAATGGCCACAAGCCTCGCTGGGCGACACCGCCTGGATTTTGAGGCAGTCTGGTCACCCCTCGGGCAACCCTGGAGAGAGGAGCCCACAGACACACACACTCATGTCCTGTGAGAACAGCCGGACAGACCTGTCTACTGCCCGCTGTGGTCTCCCAGGCCCCGAGCCTGGCTCCAGCTCCCCCTCCAGCAGAGCCACAGTGTGCCTTCGGGAATGTGGAGGGAAAGCGAGCTGGGAGCTGAGCCAGACTGGCTCTGGTAGGAGTCGGAAGAATGTGCGCTGCTGCCAGTCTGAGGGTCAAAGTGTCAGAGCTACCCAGGTCACCTCCCTCTTCTGGGAAAAGCCAGCCTGGGAATGCCGCAGTTTGGGCGACAGAGCCACCCTGTTGGCAAGCAGCTTGTGCCCTGGAATTCAGCACCTGAAGGGCAACGTTCCTCCCTTCCGCACCCCTACCACAGGTCAGCTTCAGACTGACAATTCAGTCAGCTTCCAACCAAGCTGGGCAGAAACCAGTGTCCCCCGAACTCACAGTCACTCGCCCACTATGGAAGATGATGATCAAGAACCTTTAAAACCTGACATAAAAACTGGCAATAGCAGGCATCAACTTAAACAGAAAAGGCTAAGGCAGGAGGATTGCTTGAGGCCAGGAGCTGGAGACCAGCCTGGGCAACACAGCAAGGCTCCCATCTCTACAAATTACTTTTAAATTAGCCAGGTACTGTGACACATTTCTGTAGTCCCGGCTACTCAGGAGGCTGAGGAAGGAAGATCGCTGTGCCAAGGAGTTTGAGGCTGCAGTGAACTATGATCATGCCACTGCACTCCAGCCTGGGCAACAGAGGGAGACCCCATCTCTAAAATAAATTTCAAATGGTAATAATAAAGAAAAGACAGAAAAATGTCATAGAAAAAATGTCAGTCCAGGCATCACGAGGTTTTTACAGGAGCTAAAAAATGTCATCAGCTTCTACCCACCAGATTTCACAAGAGTGTGACTATGGGAACACGGAGTCAGGGACATTCCAGCTACCCTGGAAGGACTTTTTTCAAGTCTCTGTGACACAGTTCACTCGGGCCAAAGGGAGAACTGTGTTGATGCCTATGCCTAAAATAGCTTTTCATTCCAGATAAAAATGTCTGATTTGCCTATAAAAAGGAAATAATAATAAAAGAGGAAAGATCTTAGTAATGAAAAGAAGTAGGAACTGAAGACCACAAATGCTAGCCAGGAAAAAGTAAATAAAAATTGTTGCTTGAACCCTATAATCTGTTATCTACCCATGAATATAAATGCAAACCAATTACATGCAGGTGCCCCAGCTAAAGAATTTACAAGCAAGCAGTTTTCATATTTGCAATTCTAAAATACAATTTTGGAGATAATGTATAGCTTTTAGGATTGCTAATGGATTATTCAGACTGCTCTAAATGAGCCTATTGTCCACACTGAGAAGGGCCAGAAGCCCTGAATTTAATCGTGATTGAAGTAGGGGCGCTGGTATTTCAGGCATGACAACCAACATAAGACAATGAAGATTACATGGTGTCACTACGACTTGACCTTTTGCACTTGGCTTTGACAAATTCACAGTGTATTTGAATCCAAAGGCCCTCACACGTTTTCTGGTGGTTTGTGAATGTGCTGTGCGCCCGGCCGGCAGCCCCCTGCTGCTAACCCCACATACATGTCAGCCCCTGGACCTCTCAGAGTGGTGATTTCCTGTCTACAAGTACGGCCTTAAACTGAGTCTTTCACAAGTCCCTCTCCCTGGAAACAGGATGAGCCATCTCTCCTGCCTTCTCCCCTAGACAGGGGTCCCTTAGTACCGATCCTGAAGCCAAAGTGCTAAGAATTCTGGTAGTTTACTTGGACTTTGCTGGAGAAATCAAGAGCCTCAGGTTCAGTTCTGGGGATGCCAGAGCCCCAGGCTGACCCAGAAACAGGTCAAAAGAGAAACATCACAAGTTGGTTCAAATTCAACCAATGCAGCCAAGGGTCAGTGAGCTGCCAGCCCTGGTCTGGTGAACGGAGCCAGGTTGCCAAGAACACGGGCCTCCCAGTTCAGCCCATCATCAGGCCTGGAGGCAGGGGTTCGAGCCTGAGGAGGGAGCTCAGCCTCCCTCCAGACTCAGCCTCTTAGCCAGGTCTGTCTTTGGGCCAAGCAGGTGGGAGGATGTGTGAGTGACTGGAGCCCAGGGCTCTAGGTTCGACTTGGCCAGGAGTTACGACTCGTTTATGTTGCAAACCGGGAAGTGATCTGCTAAGCTTTATGCCACCAACACAATACAGACGAAGACATCAGTTACCCCTGGTGGTGACGGAAACCTGAATCTGTAACAATGCCTTCAATATCTGACCAGCCACACTGTTGGACAAACTATTGAAATGCAGCAAAACTGACCAGGACTTTCGCCAGTGAGTCCAGAGCAGCCAGAGATGAAGACCCCCTGCCCACTGAAGATGTGGCCCCGGGGAGGGAGTTCTCACCCGCCCCACCTCTACACAGACACGGGGCCTCGGGGAGGGAGTTCTCACCCACCCCACCTCTACGCAGACACGGGCCCCGGGGAGGGAGTTCTCACCCACCCCACCTCTACGCAGACACGGGGCCCCGGGCAGGCAGGTCCCACCAGGTTTATTCCTGGAATTTACATATCTAAAAACACAACTGTGTCTGTTTACCTAAAGAGCTAATTCCACTCACTTTATGAAGTGTAGGTTCTAACAGACAAGGAAGTGGACTTGGTCATTTGCGGCAGGGAATGAGCAGTTAACTTCCACCAACCTGTCCCCGTATCAGGGACATGGAGCGCTGCTTCGCGACGGGAAGAAGCGTGGCCGGCATAAGGCGTCCTCGGAGTTTATTATGCTCGTAGTCTTCCCCTTCCCATGTTTTACAGAAGGAGAAACTGAGGCACAGATGGAGAAGAAGGTGGGCAACAGACACAGGAGGGGTGGAGCCCTGACAAGCATGCTGGCGCCAGGCACCCCAGGGAGTCTGCTGTAACCACCCCCAGAAGCAGGGGAAGGGGCCCAGGGCATCTGGAGGCCGCCTGCCTGGCCGGAGAAATGCCTGTGTCCACGCTGCGTTCCGCAGAGCACAGACATCTGCAGAGTGCAGCCACCTGCCCAGGAGCTCCAAATTTTACGCTGAGAACTGCCCTGCAGGTGCTGGCTAATTGTCTGGGCAGGGACCACGGAGTATTCCGGTAAAGAGCCCCCGCTCTAGAGACAGACTACATTCCAACCCCCGGCATGTGACGTTGGGCAAGTTACTTAGACGTGGTACCTCAGTTTCCCTGTCATTAAAATGTGGGTCGTACCTGCCAAAGGGTAGCTGAGAACAGAATCTGCACACAGGTCAACTGCCTGGAGCTGTGTCTGGCACATCAGCCCTATAACAGAAGTGTTTGTTCCATAAATTGTGAGATTCCTCCTGAAGCTAAGGATGGACACCGCCATCCCAGGACTGCCCGGGGCACGGGACCCCTCGTCCCTCACTTACACATGACCTCCCGGGGCTGATTGGGCACTTTGGCAGTGGACCAATCTTCTACATTTCTTATTCTGAGATGACGACCTTCTCCTGGTCCTGGGGGCGCTCCGAATGTTGCTGGATCAGTGCAGTTGACAGGCCCCGGGGACCAGGTGCAAGGGGAAGGAAGTCAGCACCCACAGTAATCCCGGTCTGCTGCGGGGGAATTGAAAATGGCCTGTGAGCTTTCCATTTCACTCGTCAGCCTGCCCAGAGCCAAACACAGCCAGGCTTCTCCCCAGGTGCTGTGTCATTTCGACTCATGGTTTAAATGAGAAAGTGGGTTAGGACACTATCAGAGGCCACAGACACCCTTGGCGTACATCTCACGCAGGGGGCGGGGAGACTCAGAAAACCCTGCTGCTCAGACCCTGGCCCAGCTGCCAGGATCAAGCGTGGAGCTGGCATTCGTATTAGCTTTAAAAACTCCTCAGGTGAATACCGCGTGCACCAGCAGTGAAAACCAGCAACGTACCCAGTGAAAGTGGGAGGCAAAAAGGCAGCTATTGAACTGTGAGAATTACCAAGCTTGGTGTTTCAACTCATTGAGAAGTAAGTCCTACCAGGAAATGCAAACACTGAGACAACGGGAACTTATTTTTTGAGTCTTGCGCTGTCGCCCAGCTTCTCCTGCCTCAGCCTCCTGAGTAGCTGGGATTACTGGCTCATGCCACCACGCCCAGCTAATTTTTGTATTTTTAGTAGAGAAGGGGTTTCGCCATGTTGGCCAGGCTGGACTTGAACTCCTGACCTCAAGTGATCCACCCTCCTTGGCCTCCCAAAGTGCTGGCATTACCAGCGTGAGCCACTGTGCCCAGCCTTTTTTTAAAAAATTTTTATTTAGTTATTTATTTATTTTTGAGATAGTCTTGCTCTATCACCCAGGGTGGAGTGCAGTGGTGCGATCACGGCTCCATGCAGCCTCTATCTCCTGGGCTCAAGTGTTCCTCCCACCTCAACCTCACAAGTAGCTAAGACCACAGGCACATAACCACCAGACCCGGCTAGTTTATTTTATGTTTTTGTACAGACCAGGCTGGTCTTGACCTCCTGGGCTCATGCCATATTCCCAACTTGGCCTCCCAAAGTGCTGGGTTCACAAGTGTGAGCCATCGCGCCCAGCAGAGAACAAACTTTTAAGGTGAGTTCTCCGCTCTGCCTTGCCAGATCGGACAGCCCACTGGCAGGGAACTCACAAAAACTCTGACAACTTGAGGAAAGGAAAAGTGCAGATTCCCAGACCAGAGATGGGAGCAAGATAAGAAAACTCCAGCAACGGCACCAGCCGCGGCGCAGCCTGGAGCGGCTGTGACTGACGTGCTTCCCGTTGGATTGTGCAAAAATACCACGGCACACTTCCTCCAGTGTCTGCAGGCTGCATCCACAAACAGGAGCCAAACGGTTATTTTAGTTCTGTTTTGTAACGTTGATGAGTTTTGACTCAAGTGTGCAGTCATGGGACCATCTCCACAGGCATGCCCTGTGGGTTTGGTTTTTTTCAAACTGCCTGATGGTGAACTTAGTTAGAGAACGGTGTGTGGAGGCCAGGCACCGTGGTTCATACCTGTAATCCTAGCACTTCAGAAGGCCAAGGTGGGAGGGTCCCTCGAGCCCCTGAGTTTGAGACCAGCCTGGGCAACACAGTGAGTCTCTGTCTCTACAAAAAATTTTAAAATTAGCTGGGTGTGGGGGTATGTGCCTATAGTCCCAGCTACTCAGGAGGCTGAGGCAGGAGGATTGCCTGAGCCTGGGAGGTTGACGCTACAGTCAGCTGTGATCAGATTGTGCCACTGCACTCTAGCCTGCAGTAGAGCAAGACCCTGCCTCAGAAAGAAAGACAATGGGATATGGGAGCAACCATCCCCTCAGGAGCATTAGAAAAGAATAAATGATTGATTACTATAACCAACACTGTACTCAAGTGCTTACTGATTTTAGTGCAGTATGAAGGAGGGCCCGTGAGAGCCCCCAGATGCGTGAAAGGAGCTGCCTGGAGCCAGCAGGTGGAAAATGGAGAGCCGGTGGGCAAGGTCCCCATGCCGCAGGCAGGCCCTCCCCAAGAACCCACATGCACCCGAGCCTCCAGTGAGTGAGCTGGCTTGCCAGCCTCCATCCCGCGATGGGGCAGTGTGTGTGGCCGGGCCCCATGCCCACAGTGTGCTCCTGCACTAGCCTGGACATTGCTGGGAAGGTGTTTTTAGATGGGATCAGCATTTACATCGGGGGAGGTGAAAGCAGATATCCCTCTGTGATATGGTGGGCCTCGTCTAATCAGCTGATGGCCTGAGAAGCAAAGCCTGAGCTCTTCCAGAGAAGAAGGAATTCAGCAACAGAGAAACCATGCCTGAGCTCACGCACACCCTGCTGGGTCTGTTTCTCTGGGGAAACTTGCTGCCTTATTCACGTGGAATGCTCACTTGCTTTCCTGGGATGCAGGCCGTCTGCAAAGCTGAGGCTCTCCAGGGAGACCCATACAGCTCCCTCATCTCCAGGCTGTCCCCTGAGGCCGAGTCCCCCCACAAACAAAGAGGTGCTGCCACCGCCAAGGGTGCTGACCGAGGGTGCCAAGGGTGCCGGCGGGCCAAGGGTGCCAACCACGCCCCAACCACTGCCTCGCCCCTCAGACAAACAGGACAAATGTCCAGGTCAGGGGAGACAGCATGAGAGCACTTTTCTGGAAACTGGAAGGATCACTGTGACCCCAACTGGGTAATTCTTCACTGAGGGTCCCTTGCCCGGCCATTCACTTTCCACATGCTGATCGAGTATGCATGCCCCTTTCTGTGCACCCCGGGGTTTCCCAGAGTGTGAACCCCACAAAACTGGACTGCAGCATAAATGCACAAGTCCTCTCCCGCCAGCTTTTCAACAACTAAACAGGAAAACAGGAGAAATACGATTTCCAGAAGGAAAAGCAAAAGACATATCCAGCAACACCTTTTTTATTATTACTGTTTTTTTTTCTCTTGAGACGGGGTCTCACTCTGTCACCCAGGCTGGAGTACAGTGGCATGATCTCTGCTCACTGCAACCTCAGCCTCCCAGGTTCAAGCAATTCTCCTGCCTCAGCCTCCTGAGTAACTGGGATTACAGGCACGCACCACCACACTCAGCTAATTTTTGTATTTTTAGTAGAGATGGGGTTTCGCCGTGTTGGTCAGGCTGGTCTCAAACTCCTGACCTCATGATTCCCCCCACCTCAGCCTCGCAAAGTGCTGGAATTACAGGCATAAGCCACCATGCCCAGCCTTTTTTTTTTTTTTTTTTTTCTTATAGGGAGACAGGGTCTCACTCTGTCACCAGGCAGGAGTGCAGTGGCACAGTCATGGCTCACTACAACCTCATCCTCCTGGGCTCAGGCGATCCTCCCACTTCAGCCTCCCAGGCAGCTGGGACTATAGGCGTGTACCACCACACCCACTAATTTTTTAATGTTTAGTAGAGGTGAGGTCTAAGTTTTCCAGCCTGGTCTCAAACTCCTGAGCTTAAGTGATGCAGCTGCTTTTCCCTTCTAAAATGCCAGGATTCCAGGTGTGAGCCACCGGACCCAGCCCAGGAACTTCTGTTGGCAGGGGAGTGGAATCAGCACAGGGAGACGGAGATGTCCTGCGGAATTTAAACTCAGAATTCTTCCTCGCTTTGAAAAGCACACATCTCACCTGGAACTAGCCACATCTCCAAGTCCAAGCCATGTGTGGCCAGGGCTACCATGCTGGACAGCGCAGAGCTGACTCAGAGCGAGACCCCCCAACCCCACCTGAACACCAGGCACAGTCCTTGGACCACAGCAGGCACTCACAGGCTACTCGAAGCAGGCATGAAGGCGACGCAAAGTGACAGAAACGAATAAGTAACACATTCCTACCACCCCTGATTCATACAACCGCTTGGAGGGGCGTGTCTTCATGGATCCCCAAACCACCCAGGGAAGTCTCTTTTCCATTTCGGCAGATCTGCAGGTGCAGGCTCAGAGACTCAACGGAGGGACTGGAGCCTGTTCTTCAGATTCCACCTCTCCTCCTCCTGCCTGCTCTGAGTGCCTCCAGGAAACGCCTGTGCAGTCACTAAGTTTTCACAGCAGCCGTGAAGCGCCACACCCACCCCGCAAGCCGCGGACCCCGGCCTTCCAGATAGGGCAGGACCAGCGCCGCTGAGTGCCCGACCACACTGCGCTCTTGGCCCAGCAGTAGTACCCGAAGCTCCGGCCACGCGGGGCCTTCGGACACAGAAGTGGGTCCCATTTCTCTTCTGCAAGGTGAGCCAGAGGGCAGGAAAGACTACCTGCTGTATAAAAATGGAATCATCAATGTATTCTTATGGGTTCAAAACTATATGTTCAAGTTCTTCATCTCCAGCACCCGTGAATGTGGCCTCATCTGGAAACAGGTGTCTGCAGAAGTGATTAGTTAAAATGTGACCACATGGACTATGGCAGACCCTTAATCCAATCTAACCAGTGTCCTTAGTAGAGAAGACACTCAGGCGAAGACCATGTGAGGGCAGATCCCCGGGGTGGAGACCATGGGGAAACAGAGGCAGAGATGAGAGCCATGGCTCCTCAGGCAAGGATGGCCAGCACCCACCAGGAGCTGGAGAGAGAAGCAGCCCCTCTCTGGAGCCTCCTGGGGCGCCCCGCCCTGCGGACGCCAGTTCGGACCCTGCCTCCAGGACTGGGAGAGGATGAGCGGCTGCTGTTTGAAGCCCCCACTCTGTGGGACCCCGTGACTCAGACCCCTACTAAAGCATGGACTGGCGGCAGCTGGATGGCACCAAAAGCCAGGAACCCAAGAATGACATCCCCTCCTCTCACCAAGGCCCGCGTGAGGGTCAGGCAGCCAAGGGAAGCTTCTGCTTCCTTCCCCTCCTCACTTCCTCTCCCCGATGAAAGCTGGGGAAAAGTCAGGATGACGATGAACTTCAGTGAATCCCACTAAAGGAGAAGTCAGCGAGGATGGGTCAGAAAACACTGACCTCAGACAACCAAAGCTCAGGGCGGAGGAGGCAGGGCCACCTCCGTGCCCGTCAGCGGAACGGCTCGCTTCCTGAAACGAGTCACAGCTCACACAAATCACATGCACAGGAAGATCTAAAATGGCTTTTTTTTTTTTTTTTTTTTTTTTTGCTGTGGGGGATGTTGTTGTTTTTATGTTTATTTTATATATATATTGAGACAGGGTCTCGCTCTGTGACCCAGGCTAGAGTGCGGTGGAACAATCATAGCCCACTGTAGCTGTGACCACGCAGGTTCAAACAATCCTCCTGCTTCAGCCTCCCAAGTAGCTGGGACTACAGGCTCGTGCCACTACGCCTGGGTCATTTTTTTTTTTTTTTTTTTTTTTTTTTGGTACAGATGGAGTCGCACTATTATTGCCCAGGATGGTCTTGAAATCTGGCGTCCAAGCAGTCCTCCCTCCTTGGCCTCCCAATGTGCTGGGATTACAGGCGTGAGCCACCATGCCTGCTGCTTCACCGTTTTTACATCAATCTGAGGCCACTATTGTAAGGAATGTCCTCTAACCCAATTTACACAGTAAGAAGCCAGTCATCCAAGTCCAGTTCATTGTCTTTCTTAAGAAACCACTGAAGAAGATACGACAGAACAACGAATGCTTTGTTCAGCCAGAGCAGCCATCCACGTCCACACCTTGAGACAGGAAGCTGCCACTGAACTCGTGAGGAGGGAGGTGTCTCGTCATGCCCAGATCCACCTCAGTGGGACCAACACCGTCTCCTAGACGCAAGGAGCTGCATCCTCACGGAACAGAAGAACAGCACCAGGTGCTCACCTGGGATGCATGACATTCTCACTCCTAAGTGCAGTCACTGTTAACAGCTTGTAGGAACAGCGGAGGCCATCGAGCCCTCGCCATGTGCAGGCACTGCCTCTTCAGTGGTTCAGGTCCCATGACTCTGCAGGGCTCAGGGCATGACCCCTGGCTCAGATGAGACAAGCATGCAGGCCCCAGCCACACAGGCCCTGGTCACGTGGGCAGCAAACAGCAGCGGCAGGCCTTGAACTCCAGCAAGCAGCGTGCAGGGTTCCTGCTCCCAACCACCATGCTGCACTGCCGGCTTCAGGTCCTCCACAAGACTGAGTCAGGAAAGAAGAGGTAGAGAAAAGAATGTCAAGGGCCAGTGCAGCGGCTCATGTAACTCCAGCACTTTGGGAAGCTGAGACGGGTGGATCGTTTCAGCCTAGGAGTTCGAGGCCAGTCTGGGCAACATGATAAAACCCTGTCTCTACAAAAAATACGAAAATTAGTGGGCATGGTGATGTTCGCCTATAGTCCCAGCTACTTGGGAGGCTGAGGCTGGAGGATCACTTGAACTTGGGAGGCCAAGGCTGCAGTGAGCCGTGCTTATGCCACTGTACTCCAGCCTGGGTGACGGAGCATGACCTTGTCTCAAAAAAGAAAGAGAAAGATAGAGAGAGGAAGGAAGGAAGGAAGGAAGGAAGGAAGGAAGGAAGGAAGGAAGGAAGGGGAGACTGTGGGTATTTTCTAATCTAAAAGAAATAGGCCAGGCATGGTGGCTCATGTCTGTAATTCCGGCACTTTGGGAGGCAGAGGAGGGAGGATCGTTTGAGCTCAGGAGTTCAAGACCAGCCTGGGCAACATGCTGCAACTTTGTCTCTCCAAAAG
The DNA here is from genome assembly GCF_048565385.1 of Saimiri boliviensis. NCBI lineage: Eukaryota > Metazoa > Chordata > Mammalia > Primates > Cebidae > Saimiri > Saimiri boliviensis. The sequence goes on along the minus strand of NC_133464.1, from coordinate 3,584,080 downwards.
ATACAGAAAAGATCCCGGTGTAGTGGTGGGTGCCTGTGGTCCCAGCTACTGGAGAGGTTGAGGTGGAAGGACCACCTGAGCCAAGGAGACAGAGGTTGCAGTACCACTATACCCCAGACTGGATGACAGGGAGATCTTGCGAAAGATGAAAGAGAAAGAGAGAGAGAAAGAAAGAGAGAAAGAGGGAGGGAGAGAAGGAAGGAAGGAAGGAAGGAAGGAAGGAAGGAAGGAAGGAAGGAAGGAAGGAGGGAGGGAGGGAGGGAGGGAGAGAGGGAGGGAGGGAGGGAAGGAAGGAAGGAAGGAAGGAGGGAAGGAGGGAGGGAAGGAAGGGACAGAGGGAGGGAGGGAAGGAGAGAGAGAAGGCGAAAGAAAGGAAGGGCTGAGCAAACCCAAAAGTCAAGATATGCATCAAGAGCAAAAAGCCTGAATCCACTCCCATAAAACCAGCTCCCTGGGGACGGCTGTTTCCTGCCAGCAAGGCAGCAGGGGCCGGGAGGTGAAGGACCCGCCCTGTGAGCTCAGCTGTGCACTTCCCCTGCGTTCGTACTCTGAGACCGAGCCTCCTCCACTGTCCTTGGCCAGGTGAGAGCCCCACAATGGTCACCCGTCATCATCTAGGAAAAATCGCATGAAAACCCTGCTCAGTTGCACCAGGAAAATACTCCGAGCCAATATCCAGCAGCCGGATATGACTGTGGGTGTTTAAAACAATCCTACCCCTCTAAGGTTGCAGAATTTTCAGGAGACTGGACAGACCAATGGGTGAAACAGGAGGATTTTATTAAGGGGGACACCGGCTCAGCGGATTGGCATCCCAAGGCTGAGCAAAGGAGAAAGAAAACGAGGTACCTTTTATACATCCAGGATGACCTAGCCCCTAACAGGTTTACAGAAGCCAGAACAAAGAACAGTTAATTTGTAACATGTTTTGTGATGTATGTTGCATTGGAAAATAGCATTTTGAGGAACCCATTGTACATTCTTTGGGTGTTACTTTGCCCTGTGACCTTGCAGCTGGTCAGCAAGAAAAACAGGACTCTCGAGATGCCCGGGAGCTTTGCTGAGAATGTGGGAGAATAGGTAAGTTAGCTTTTACAGGGAGTTAGTGAATTTTAAGCAGAGCTGAGGGTTAGGTTTTATACTGAACGTAACACAGTAAACTTTATTTTATTATGCAGCAATTACAGACTACTGCTGTTATTATTTAATTTCCCTTTTCACTAAGAGTAATGTTTTTCTGCCAGAAGAAAGAACTAAAACTTCAAGACAAATTAATCAATCACAGGAAGAAAGGAAGTGATTAGGTAACATTTTTTAAATAAGCTAATAATTCAAATCCAGTAATCCAATGTAGTTGCTTGCATTTATAGTTGCTTTAATTTTGTTCTGAATAGTCTATGACATTTAAAAGGCATTCAAAAACATTGCCATGCTTTATGACATAACGGAGGACAATTACTCTTCTAGCCTAGCAAGTCCAAGGTTTACATCGGTAATAAAATGAAAATCAGTATTGCAGTCCTGCTTAATGACCGTCTACATCCAGAGACTCAACAACCAGGACTGCATGGCAAATACTGACCAACCGCCATCCAAACCCAGCCCACGAAATGAAGCTTTTTTCCTTTTTGGAATAAAAGAGTCTAGACCCAAAACTATTTCCAATTACGGGAACTGCAACACATGGGGTGGAGGAGAAGTATTCCAGGAAAATGGATACTCCACATTTAAACACACATCAGTGCATTTTTACCCAAACCTGCATGTGCCATGTCTGTTGTTTCTGCTTGACGATTTGAAGGACAAACTAAAAACAAAGCCAGTGTCAGACACCGTACGAACCACTCAAACCATCAGCTGCAGGTAGAGTCGTCCCATACCTACGACTCACTACTTGGCTTCCAGAAAAATGACTAATGTAAAGCATTAAGAAGCTTAGTTCTCAAATCACTTCACTCTTCAGACATGAATTTACTAAAAATAGTTCAATGACAAAACCAAATTACTCAAAGAGATGTTCTTTAACACTTCGATATTAACAAAAACAGACAAGTCCAAAAAAATAGACTTATATAACAGATTTCACTTTAAAACACTCCCTGGCACATGGCAGCATATCTAATCCCATCTCCTTTACCTTCAGTAGGTACTCTGTTGTCCTGCAATAATGAATTTTTAGAATGAGATTATCAAATAAAAATGCAGGTATTTGCTAACGTCTCCAATTAAAGTAAAACTAAAGTTATTTTGGCTCGTTTCAAAGCAAGTTTTAGACTGTTTCAAAGTCAAAACTGAAGTATAAATACCATATTAAGATAACTTTTTAAATCCAAACAGGGAGGCTGGGCAAGGCAGCTCACGTCTGTAATCCCAGCATTTTGGGAGGCTAAGGCAGGTGGATTACCTGAGGTCAGGAGTTCAAGACCAGACTGGCCAAAAGGGTAAAACTCTGTCTCTACTAAAAATACAAAAAAAAAAAAAAAAAAAAAAAATTAGCCAGGTGTGATGGCAAGCGCCTGTAATCCCAGCTACTCAGGAGGCTGAGGCAGGAGAGTCACTTGAACTTGGGCAGCAGAGATTGCAGTGAGCAGAGATCACGCCATTGCACTCCAGCCTGGGCAACAGAATGAGACTCCGCCTCAAAAAAAAAAAATATCTAAACAGGGTTTTCTCAAAATATCAAATTATGTAGAACAGCGTCTTGTCTAGAGTACTCATTCAGGCAATATCTCAATTCCTTCTAGCAGCTTTGCCGTACAGAACAGAAAGTGATTTTCTTTTCCCTTCTCCATAATACAAAGCCCTCTGAGAAACACATGGCAGAGAACAGTCATTTTCTTGTGAATTCTGCCACAAGGGAAGCAGATCAAACCCTTTATAAACAATCATAAGGAAACAAAGATGTCTTACAGATGTGTATGATGTCTAGTTTGCTCTTGCTTAACAGTTTGTGTGTATTCTAATAAAATTCCCCAGAAAGTACATTATCCCTTGCCAGACATCCTAAAATCAGAAATGCCTTCTGGGTATCATGAGAGGCAACCTGTGGTACCTAGATATAATTTTATGGTGCAAAGACTTCTTTAAATCACTTATAGTGAAGTAAGATTTGGTTTATCATATTAATATTTAATATAATATGCTATCTGGAAGAGTAAAATTTTAAAATAATTAACTCAAAGTCAAATTAATAGAGACAAAAGGTAGAGTGGTGGTGGCAGGGGCCATGGGAAGGGCAAACGAGGGATCACTGTTTAAAGAAGGGCACGGAGTGTGAGTTCAGGATGATAAGAAAGTTCCGGAGACAGATGGAGTGGGTGGACGCACAAGGTGAATGTCCTTCATGCAACTAGATGGGACAACTTAAAATGCTTAAAATGGGCCGGGCATGGTGGCTCACACCTGTAAACCCAGCTGAGGTGGGGAGATCACCTGAGGTCAGGAGTTCGAGATCAGCCTGGCCAACATGGTGAAACCCCTTCTCTACTAAAAATATAAAATTAGCAGGTCGTGGTGGTGGGTGCCTGAAATCCCAGCTACTGGGGAGGCTGAGGCAGGAAGTGAAGGTTGGTGAAGGTTGCAGTGAGCTGAGATCACGCCATTGCACTCCAGCCTGGTCAACAAGAGTGAAACTCCATCTCAAAGGTTAAAATGGTAAATTTTGCTATGTATATTATACCACAGTAAAAACTTCCACATTATATGTGTAATATATACATATATTTCTCATGCAAAGTAGTCTACTAAGGTGGCCAGGAGCTGGTACAGCACGATCTCTGCTGCCCCCACCCTCACGGCTCATCTCTGCTGCGGTGCAGTGAGCCCTGCGCAGCTGCCCATGCTCCTGGGATGGGGGTCACCTGGCCACCGTGCTCAAGTGCAGAATCTGATTCAGGAGGCCTGGCCGGGGCCTGGGTTCTGCTGCTGCCAGCCCGAGGACCTCGCTGAGGGGGGACACGGCCACGCTTCAGCCTCTCATCAGCCCAAGGCAAGAGACCACCACACACTCCAAGTGAAGCCTGACAGGAGTTGATCTTTTCACACCTCCGCACTCTCCTGCCTTCCTCTGACACTGTCCACCTGGTCACCGTCACAGCCCAGCAACGGATCACTCCTGCCTGGGGCTGTGGCTACAGGGTAACAGGCCAGAGTTAATCAGATTTGGAATTAATTCGGTTTAGAATGTGCTTTTGCAACTGCTGTAGAAAAGTGCCTGGTTAAGTAAACAAGAGACCAACAGCTTTGGCAAATGGGAACGAAGCGTCTTCAAACAATCCGGAAAGTGCTGTCAGCCCAGGTGTGGGAACAGCGCAAGTGCCCGCCCCGGAAGCTCGTGCCCTCCTTACGTCCCCTTACCCGAGACTCACTAGAAGACTTGCAGCGACAGCGTCAACTCGGAAAGCATTTACAGCTCCCTCCACTCCTTCTGACTTCTCAGTTTTCAGGACAAGCAGTCAGGTTAGCAGAGAACTGCCTGCCCTGATCTTGGTATTAGTGGAATTCTCCGGGCCAGAGCCCTTCGCGGGCCTGGGGCTCCGCTTCCTCAGTGTCTCTGCACTGACTGCATCTGATTCCTTGAACCAAATGGGCCAGAGTGAGACTCCACCTCAAAAAAAAATATCTAAACAGGGTTTTCTCAAAATATCCAATTATTTAGAGCAGCGTCTTGTCTCGGGTACTCATTCAGGCAATATCTCAATTACTTCTAGCAGCTTTGCCGTACAGAACAGAAGGTGGGTGTTTTCTCCCCTTCTCCATAACACAGAGTCCTCCGAGAAACACATGATAGAGTTCCTCCAGGGACTAGGAGCTGACTGACTGCGAGCCACACACACAGATTCACACACACATGCACGCATGTACATGCCATGCCACACACACAGACTCACACACACATGCACGCACGTACACGCCATGCCACACACACACACACTCACATGCACGCACGTACACGCCATGCCACACACACAGACACACACTCACATGCATGCACGTACACGTACACGCCATGCCACACACACAGACTCACACACACTCACATGGACGCACGTACCTGCCATGCCACACACAGATTCACACACACATGCACTCACGTACACGCCATGCCACACAGACTCACACACACTCACATGCACCACGTACATGCCATGCCACACACACAGACACACACATGCACACATGTACACGCCACGCCACACACACAGACACACACACATGCACTCACATACATGCCATGCCACACACACAGACTCACACATATATGCACGTACATGCCATGCCACACACAGACTCACACACACATGCACGCACGTACACACCATGCCACACACACAGACTCACAGCTGCATTTCTTCCTCCCCACTATCTGTGTCCACACCCAGAATCAGAGACCACAGATGCTCACGCACGGAGACAGTAACCAGTGACTACCACCAAGACCGGGTGCAAACAGCCTGGGGCAGGAGCTGCCAAATAATAAGCGTGTTTGTTGGTGGTGTTTTTAGGGGGTTTTAAAATCAGAACACTTGTTGTATTTTCTTCTCAGCCTTACCACGGTATAAACGACAAGCAAAACTTGTACATAGTTCACATGTACAACATGACATTTTGATGTATTATGAAATGATTACCACTATTAAGCTGATTAACACATCTACCACTGCACATAATTTCCATGGGTGTGCAGTGAGAACATTTCAGCTCTACCTCTCCACAAATTTCGAGCCTATGACACGGTACTGTTAATTACAGTCACCTGCCTGTGGCTCTACATTAGACGTGAGAACTTATTCAGCCTGCAGAACTGAAACTTTGCAGCCTTTGAGTAAAAGCTCCCCATTTCCCTCTCTCCACCCACCTGCCCGCCAGCCCTGGTAACCGCCATTCCGCTCAGCTTCGGTGAGTTTAGCTTGTTTAGATGCCGTCAGTGAGACCATGTGGTATTTGTCTTTCGAATCTGGCCTATTTCACTTACCATGATGTCCTCCAGGTTCATAATCCAGGATTTCCCTGCTTTTTTAAAGCTTGAATAGTACTCCATCGTGTATATTTACCACATTTTATTTATCTGTGTACTTCAGTGGAAACAGGTGATTCTGCATCTTGGCTGCTGTGAACACGGAAGGGCAGACGTCTCTGAGAAATGCTGATTTCCTTTCTTCCAGATAGATAGCCAGCAGGGAGATTATGCATCATTTGTTAGTTCTGGTTTTAATCTTTTGAGGAACCATCATACTGTCTTCCACCATGGCTGCAGCCATTCACATTTCCACCAGCAGTGTGTGGGGCTCTCTTTTCTGCACATTCTCACCAGCACTTACCCTCTGTCTTTCTGATGACAGCCATCCTGGCAGGTGCCACCTCACAACTCATTGTACTTCTGACCTGGCTCTCTCTGCAATTGGCCATGTTGAACGTATTTTCATACAACTGTTGGCCATTTATACATCTTCTTTTGAGAAACGTCTTTTCAGTTCAGGAACTTTGCTCATTTTACTTTTATTTTTATTTTAGAGACAAGGCCTCACTCTGTCACCCAGGCTGGAGTATGGTGGTGTGGTCTCGGCTCACTGTAACCTCAAACTCCTGGGCTCAAGTGATCCTCCTGCCTCAGCCTCCCAAGTAGGTAAGACTACAAGCGTGCACCCCCTCACCTGGCTAATTTTTCTTCTTCTTCCTTTTTTTTTTTTTTTTTAGAGGCAGGGTCTTGTTATGTTGCCCGGGCTGTTCTTGAACTCCTGGCCTCAAGTGATCCTCTGACATCTTGGTCCCCCAAAGTGCTGGGATTACAAGTGCGAGCCACAGTGCACGGCCCTTTGTTCGCTGTTTAACCTGGTTACTTGTTTTCTTTTTACTGAGTTGTTCGAGTTCCTTATATGTTTGAATATTATCTCCTCCCATTCTGGAGGCTTTCTCTTTATTCTGTTGATTGTTTCTTCTGTTTGGCAGAAGCCTTTTGGTTTGATGCCAAACCATTTGTCTATGTTTGCTTTCGTTCTCTGTGCTTGGAGTCACATAAAAAAGAATCATTAGCCAGACCAACATTGCAAAGCTTTTTTCTTATGTTTTCTTCTAATAGTTTTATATAAGTTTCAGGTCTTATGCTTGAAACATTAATCAAATATGGGTTTTGTTTTGTTTTGTTTTTTGAGATGGAGTCTCACTTTGTCACCCAAGCTGGAGTGTAGTGGCACAATCTTGGCTCACTGCTACCTCCAACTCCTGGGTTCAAGCGATTCTCCTGCCTCAGCCTCCTGAGTAGATGGGATTACAGGTACCTGCCACTATACCCAGCTAATTTTTGTATTTTTAGCAGAGATGGGATTTCACCATGTTGGCCAGGTCTGAAACTCCTGACCTCAAGTGATCTGCCCACCTCAGCCTCCCAAAGTGCTGGGATTACAGGCATCAGCCACCATGCCCAGCCTGAGTTTTGATATGGTTTGAGACAAGTTTCTGGTTTTGTTCTTCTGCATATGGATATCCAGTTTCCCTGGTACCATTTATTGAAGAGGCTGTCCCGTCCTCAAAGGTTCTTGGCATCTTTGTCAAAGATCAATTGACAGTAAATGTGTGGATTTGTTTCTGGGCACTCTACCCTGTTCCATCGGTCAGTGTGTCTATTTTCATGCTGGTGCCATGCTGTCTTGATTACTATAGCTTTGTAGCATATTTTGAAGTCAGGCAGTGTGATACCTCCAGCTTTATTCTTGCTCAAAATTAAGCAAGAATTTTGCTGGCTATTCTGAGTCTTCTGTGGTTCCACATAAATTTTAGAATTTTTTTTTTCTGTTTCTGTACAAAATGCCATTGGTGACTGCATTGAATCCATGAGTGGGATTTTAAACCAATTCTACCTTAACACATGGCAAAACGTAATTTTCCAAAAAGGGTAAAATCATGACTCTAATACAGACATAAAAATAAAGACCCATTAAAGATCTCATTTAACTCATTCAATGAAGGAGCCAGGCCTAGATCATAAGGATCTCTAAGTCGTGAAAAAGGCAGAGAGACGTGTGGCATAGACAGACAGGAATACCAGAGCTTGTGGGAGACACACAGAGAACCAGAGAGCAGTGCCGCCTGGGCATGGAAATGCAGGCAGAGCGCCTCGCTGAGGGAAAGGGACGCACCACACGCCTCAGATCTCAAGTCGGTCTCTGACATGGTTTGGCTGTGTCCCCATTCAAATCTCAGCTTGACTTGTGTCTCCCAGAATTCCCACGTGTTGTCGGGGGGACCCAGGGGAGGTGATTGAAATAAGGGGCCATAGTCTTTCCCATGCTATTCTCGTGGTAGTGAGTAAGTCTCATGAGATCTGATGGTTTATCAGGGGTTGCTGCTTCTGCTTCTTCCTCATTTTCTCTTGCGGCCACCATGTAAGAAGTGCCTTTTGCCTCCCGCCACGATTCTGAGGTCTCCCCAGCCATGTGGCACTGTAAGTCCAACTAAACCGTTTTTTCACACTCACTGAGTGTTCACTCTACACACATCAGGATACTAAAAGTAGAAGGAGCTTGGAGATCCTCGTGCTGAGATGGTGACTGAGGTGGACGCAGGGGCCCCCCAGAGCTTGGACAAGTCTAGAGAAGTGCGAGGGCCGCCCTGGGAAGATGATAAAACCCCTGCACTCACCTCAAGAAGAAGGAAAGGCAAAGCAACATATAGAAAGGGCACAATAGAAGTCTATGAAATACGGCCTGTAATGCTGAGGACCTCTTCACCGGCCTTCGCTCTCTATTACTGAGCAGTTAATGACGACTAATTACTGACTTGCTGAGGGAAAGGGACGCACCACACACCCTCAGATCTCAAATCGGTCTCGGATACAGTTTGGCTGTGGCTCCATTCAAATCTCAGCTTGAATTGTGTCTCCCAGAATTCCCACGTGTTGTGGGAGGGACCCCGGGGAGGTAATGACGACAGAGCCTTGATGTGGGAGAAATGCTGCATGTGCTTCTGAGCTCCGCGTTCCTGTTTCACAATCTGACTCCACAGAAGCACCGCGAATCCTGCAGTCTGCACTCGGAAGCCAGGACCAAGCATACAGCAAAGCAGATGAAAAGTCAATGCCCAACCAGAGCCATTCCAACAGTAACTCTGAAAGTGAGTCCTTCACATAGCAGAGAAACCCCATGAGGTAGGCACCACAAAAGCCTCAGCCATTTACTCCTTATCACCCTATACAAAAGCACCTAAGATGTGCCAGGAAAAGAAGATGACATTTTGTTATCAAGAGTCGAGCACCACAGGGGGCCCTTACACATCTGTGATCTTATTTAAGCTTCATAACTTAAATAAGTTATGGCCCTGGAAACAAGGTTTATTACAACAGTTTTAAGATGAGATCACTGAGACTCAGAGACAGCTTTGTATCTTCATCCTGTTTTCTAAAAGTGCTCCAATTGATTCATCTAAAAAGAAAATCTGCTGATCCCAAATGCAGCCGTGAGGGACAGGTATCACCCCTAAATTCATCTATTTGGGCATCACAGGTCATTTCAAGTTATGCCATGAGACCGTAGCTTCCCGCAAGGGGTTCCAACCCACAGGGAGGCACAGTTACAGAGGAGTCTTCCATTTCTAGGTAGAAATGCCTCATTTTTTATTGATGCACTCAGAGGCTCTACAGGCCGCCCTTGGTCTGTGTGACAGGGCCACTATGTGTGTCACGGCATGGTGCTGTGACACCCAGGCTCACAAATCTTAACTGACCCGGAGCATTGGTGAGCAGTACAAGCTGAACTTTTGTGTTTTGTTTTTCGGGGATTGTTCTGAGACAGGGTCTCGCTCACTTGCCCAGGCTGGAGTGTGGTGGTGCATTTACAGCTCACTGCAGCTTCAAACTCTCAGACTCAAGTGATCCTCCCACCTCAGCCTCCCCAGTAGCTGAACCTATAGGTGCGCACCACCATGCCTGGCTAATTTTTTTCAATTTTCAGTAGAGACGGGGTCTCGCTATGTTACATTAACCAGCTGGTCTCTATCTTCTGGCCTCGAGGGATCCTTCATCTGAGTCTCCCAAAGCGCTGTGATTACAGGTGTGAGCCACCATGCCTAGCCAAGTGAACTTTAGAAAGTGTTCTTCCTTTTCAAGGACTCACATGTCAGAAACCTGGAATACCACCAATCAAGGCCAGGAAGCTGACTGACTGTTGTGCCAAATCACGGCACTCTACACGGCACCTCCTCTAACCAGACTGTCCCAGACTAGAGCAGCCAAGGTCAGGGAAGGGGACGGACCCCTGCCTCAAACACACTGAACCAGCTGGCTCTGCAAAATGAGGAAGCGCATCTCTATCTCAAAAAAAAAGAAAGAAAAGAAAATATCATAATTCTCATCTGTGAGTATGACGTCACTCCAGCCTGGACAACAGAGTGAGACTCTATCTCAAAAAAAAAAAAAAAAAAGAAAAGAAAATATCATAATTCTAATCTGTGAGTATGACGTGGTGTACCGGCACTGGCATTACCTAAAACAAAGTATTCTTTCTTTTTTTTTTTTTTTTTTTTTGAGACGGAGTTTCACTCTTGTTACCCAGGCTGGAGTGCAATGGCGCGATCTCGGCTCACCGCAACCTCCGCCTCCTGGGTTCAGGCAATTCTCCTGCCTCAGCCTCCTGAGTAGCTGGGACTACAGGCATGCGCCACCATGCCCAGCTAATTTTCTGTATTTTTAGTAGAGACAGGGTTTCACCATGTTGACCAGGATGGTCTCGATCTCTTGACCTCGTGATCCACCCGCCTCAGCCTCCCAAAGTGCTGGGATTACAGGCTTGAGCCACGGCGCCCGGCTGTATTCTTTCTACTTAATTCCACGCAGGCGCGAGTCTTTTAAGAAGATGCCCGACTTGGAAGTTTTCCATGTCTTAGGATTTTTAATAAAATGTTAACAATTAAACAGTTACTGGTCAAGTGCATACTGTGCATTTTCAGAAATAAAAAAAGCAAATATGTAGTAACTCTTTCATGTTTCCCAGTAACATGTAAGTTTTATGCATGTATGCTCATGCGTATCATATAGTATGTACTTATTTAACAACAAAAACAGTCAAACTCTGTAAAATAATTGAAGAGATTGATTCTAAGCCAAATGTGAGTGACTATGGCCCACACCACAGTCCTCAGGGGATCCTGAGAACACGTGTTCCAGGTGGTTGGGGTGCAGCTTGGTTTTATACATTTTAGGGATACGTGAGGTGGGCGGATCACTTGAGGTCAGGAGTTTAGGCCAGCCTGGGCAACATAGTGAAACCCCATCTCTACTAAAAACACAAAGATTAGTCAGGTATGGTGGTGCACGCCTACAGTCCCAGCTACTCGGGAGGCTGAGGCAGGAGAATTGCTTGAACCCGGGAGGTGGAGGTTGCAGTGAGCCAAGATCACACCACTGCACTCCAGCCTGGGCAACAGAATGAAACAAACAAAACAAACAAACAAATTCAAACAAACAAACAAAACTCCTGTCATTCTAGAAATGTCTACAATTCAGTCTCACCTGCCTCCATCCTCATGAAGGTACCGGGGGAGCGTGGTGCGTGCACCTGTCTTCTCGGTTAGGTTTGTTCTGTTTCTGTTTGGTGCGGGGTTTGTCTGTGTGCGCGGCCCCAGCGTGAGGGGTCCAGGCTCCATCATAGCCTCTTAACCACCTCAGTGATGGGAAGGGTGGACTTCGACAAAAACCAACCTCAAATCTGTGCTCCCCAACCTGGAGTGCGACCTGCGGCAAGCTCCCCAGACTCTCTGGGCCTCAGCTTCCTCTTCTGCACAGAGGGGCCAGGATGACACCAAGCACACGAAGTGGATGCCAGGACAACACAGACGACGCTAGAAGCCCCCGAGTGTGAAGTCTGCACCCAGTAGGCATGATAAACGCCTGCTCTTCTCATAGGACGGGGGTCCAGCAAGGTAAGGTCTGAACACGTGTCTGATGCTTCAGCGTCCCAGGCCCATTTCACAGGACACCACCCTGACGCCCTCGCAGGACCACAACCCCAGGTAGCTGAGCTATTTCAGAGGCTTAAGACCAGCTCTCAGAGAGCGGCCAGGCCAGAGGGAGGAAAGACATCCATTCCCATCGGCATCTTGTGAGTCCACAAAACAAATCAGCAAATATTTATGAAATGCTTTGCTCGGAGCTACAGGCTTCTAGTGGCCTGTGTTAGAAAAGCAGCTACCAAAAGTTAAGTGTGTTGATTTGTGTCAGCCTGGGTTAAGCAGGAAGGGAGATTTCAGACAAAGCTGAATTATTGAATACAAATTCATTTTGCCTGTGCCCTTGGCATTCCTGAATTTCAGGCTTCTTCAGCCTGAATCTGGAATCAGGGAACTCCCTGCCTGGTCTTTTCATCTGTGGCTCCTGGCTCACGATTCTCATCTTTCCTTACCATGTTGGTGCCTTAGGCCTCAGGAAACCAAGTATTTCTCTTTGACCTTCTCCCGCCCTCCTTTCACCTGTCCCAGGCAGGACTCTAACCTGACAGTGGGTCATTAGGCCCTCCTTCCAGAGCCGATCCCGCCCCATAGCCTAGAGGCAGGAATGCTGCAGAGAGGCCTCGGGGAATCTGAACAGACAGGCCTTACCAGGCTTAGATCACAGGCTCTTTGCCCAATCACACTTTTTAAAATTCATTTTATTATTTTTTGTTCTTATTTCTCGTTTAATTGAGATGGGGTCTTGCTCTGTTGCCCAGTTAGAGTGCAGTGGCGCAGTCTCAGCTCACTGCCACCTCTGCCTCCTGAGTTCAAACAATCCTCTTGCCTCAGCCTCCCGAGTATCTGGGACTACAGGCACGAGTATCTGGGACTACAGGCACGCACCACCACACCCAGCTAATTTTTGTATTTTTAGTAGACACAGGGTCTCGCCATGTTGGTCAAGCTGGTCTCGAACTCCTGACCTCAAGTGATCCGCCCTCCTCGGCCTCTCAAAGTGCTGGGATGACAGCCTGAGCTGCCACGCCCGGCTTGTCCAATCACATTTTGACACGGTTCCCCGTGCCTCAGTCACAGACAACCAATGAAGTCTACATAGGAGGCCGAGAGGACAGGGGTCAGGGAGCTCCCGGAAAGCCGAGCACGTGGAGGCTGACAGGAAGGTGAAGAAGAACTCACCCCCATGCCACGAAGGCTGGGCACCCCAACTCCGTGGCACCCCCATTCCTCGGCCCCGCTTCCAGACCTTGTTCCACATGTCTCTTCGTATGATCATTCATTTGTATCCTTTGCAATATCCTTTCTAATAAACTAGTAAACACATATAAGTAAGAGTTTCCCAGCAAATTAACTGAACCCAAAGAGGGGGTCATGGGACCCCCCAATTAAAGCTGGTAGATCAGAAATCCCAGAGGCCTGGACTTGCGACTGTGGGGAAGGAAGGGGCGGTCTTGTGGGACTGAGCCCTCACCCTGTGGTAGCAGACGCTACCTCCGGGTAAATAGTGTTGGAATTGAACTGGGGGACACCCAGCTGGTGTCCACTGCTCGGCCACACCTTTGATCACAGGAGTCTCCCATGTCAGTGATTGCTGTGGCGCTGTGAGAGCAGAGGAAAAACTCAGGTTTCCAGTTTTCTCCTGAAACACATTCCTGAGGTCCCTAGTGGGTTTGCCTTCTCCTTGCCACCTTCCAGAGCTTTGTTTGTTTTTAATACAAAATACTAGGTTTGGGGCTGTAATTAGAGGGAAGAATAAGGGAAAATACATCTTGTCCAACTTCCCAGGAGCACTGTCCTGCTGTGTTAGCCTTTTTAATAGATTTGTAATGATACTGAACTCAAAAGAAATCAAGAGCTACTAAAGAAGTTTTTTTAAGGATACCATCTAATCAATGCCCCAGACTAATAGTTCCCTATCACACACAATGGCCCATTGTATCACAGGCTCAGGACAATGATATTTCCACACTAATTTTATCGTTCAGGGTCAATGCATTGCTAAGAAAATGAAACTGCTAATGTCACTCTCTGACTCTTTCCCATTGCTTTCAAAAGTTTCCTTTAGCAAAAAGGTAGTTTCAAAAATATCATATCCTATGCAAATGGATACACTCTATGGAAAACTTGAAAGTCAGTACAACCCAAGGAGTTTATAAATCCAAGGAAAGAAAAAGAGATAAGAAAAACAGATAACCAGCTGCATGTCATATGGGGTGCAAGGTCACTTTGCAGCAGTTTGGAGGAAGGAGGAATTCTTCCCTCTGCTACGAAGAGCAAGAAATCCTTCACTGAAAGACAGGATCAAATTCAAGCTGGGCACTGCCAGGAACCAGGACAGTCCCAGAGACAGAGCCGCTGTAAGCAACTGTGAGAACAGAGGAAACGCGGGCACATACGGCAAACTGCAAATCGTGAGTAAGGGCTCAGGTGCCAGAAGGCAGACAAGGGGCGTGATAAGCTGGGGAGTGCTGGAGGGGCTCTGAGCAGGGAAGGTGACCAGCCCCAGGAGGCCCGGCAGGAAGACCCCTAGTGAGCTGCAGGAGAAACAGCAGTAGGGAAGCCAGGGTTGAAACGAAGCTGGAACCTGCCTGGGCCAGCGTTCACGGCCAGCAGGTCCATGGAAATCTGTCACCACAGTGATGACTCCATTATCCTAAGAATCAACAGCTGTTTAGATTTGTGTGTGTACATGTGTGCACATGTGTGTGCAAAATTTCTTTTTCCTGGAGAGGGATGTTATATGAAGTCTCAATACAGCAAGAAGGTCAATTTTTATCTGGAATCGTAAATTTTCAGCCAGGCATGGTGGCTGCTCATGCCTGTAATCCCAGGACTTCAGGAGACGAAGCAGGGAGCATCTCTTGAGCCCAGGAATTCAAGACCAGCCTGGGCAACATACTGAGACACCTGTCTCTACGAAAAAAAGAAAAAAAAAATTAGCCAGGCATGGTGGTGCAGTAGTCCCAGCCGAGAGGTGGATAGATCACTGGAGCCCAGGAGGTTGAGGCTGCAGTGAGCTGAGATCACACCACTGCACTCCAGCCTAGGTGACAGAAGAAGAACTTGTCTCAAAAAAATAAGACAGGCGCAGTGGCTCACACTCATAATCCCAACATTTTGGGAGACGATGACAGGCGGATTACTTGAGGTCAGGAGTTCAATCCTACCCTGACCAGCATAGTGAAACCCTACCTCTACTAAAAATACAAAAATTAGCCGGGCCTGATGGCAGGCACCTGTAATCCCAGCTACTTGAGTGACTGAGGCATGAGAATCGCTTGAACCCAGGAGGTGGAGTTTGCAGTGAGCAGAGATCATGCCACTGCACTCCCACCTGGGCGACAGCAAGATTCCATCTCAAAAAGAAATTAGAAGTTAATAAAATGAATTTTCTATTTCTCCACAGAACTTAAAGATAATAAAGCATGAAATTGTCTCCCAAAGGCATTCAGTGTAACTCAGGTGTTCATTAACAAATACAGTTGACCTTAATTTTCTCCTGAACACACAGCACACTAATGAGCCTGCAAAGCCCCTTGGCACCCCTGGGATTCCCAGGCGCCCCTCCAGGAGGCTCTGGGCCGAGCCTCCCAGCACACACTGCTCACAAGTGGCCACTGAGCCCTGCCATCTCCAAGTATAATGTTGCTTTGTTCGCTCCTGCTGAGACCAGGACAATCAATTCTCTTTCTCCCATGTTAATACCCACGTTCATATTCAGGCCACTGTTGCTGGTCAATAAAGCAGAGGAACTCTACGAATGAGACCTTGCACGCAGAATGCGCCGTTCAAAGTCCTCAGCAGAAGTGGCCACGCGGCAGGTTTCCCTTCCAGATACAAACCTTCTCCGGCATTTCCTCCAAGGTCTTGTGTTCAGTAGGAGCTGGTGTTCATCTTAAACCCACCTTCACTCCACTCTAGCTCAGCACACATACAGTGGAAACAGAGCTGCTTGCTGAGTTGAATGAATCGTCGGGGCCTGCAACTGCTGAATGCTAAACCTTTTTGGAAGGGACTATACCTATGGGAACAGACTTTTAGAGGAGCATTATCTCCTTTATACAACCTAAACCGGAGATCAGCAAACGTTTTCTGCAAAGGGCCAGTTAGTAAATATGTTTGACTTTCCATGCCGTACGGTCTCTGTTGCAGTGACTCAACTCCACCATCGCCAGGTGAAAGCAGCCATAGACAACGCATTTAAGTGCAAGCATGTGGCTGTGCCAATAAAACTTTATTTACAACAACCAGCAACAGGCCTGCATCAGTCTCGGGATCTGTAGAAAGACCATGTAACTGACCAAATGGTCTCCAGTCACACAAACACTAATTGTCAGGCTGAGGGTCACCATATTAAGACCTCAAAACCCATCCAGAGGCATCTCCTGAGTGAGGCTAAAATAGAAATTAATATAATAGGAAAGCCAGCTAAAATCTGATTCCTGGTTGGGCACACTGGATCATGCCTCTAATGCCGGAACTTTGGGAGGCCAGGGTAGGGGGATTGCTTTAGCCCAGGAGTTCAAGACCAGCTTGGGCAATGCAGAAAGACTCCATCTCTACAAAAAAAAAAAATTTTTTTAAATATTGACCAGGCATGGTGGTACACACCTGTGGTTCCAGCTACTCAGGAGGCTGCGGTGGGAGGATCGCTGGAGCCTGGGAGGTTGAAGTTACAGTGAGCTTGGTCACCCCACTGCACTCCGGCTGAGACAGGTAGAGGCAGCTCCCTCACAGCTGGGGCAGAGGATGCCAGGGAAGTACAAACGTGAGTCAGGCTTTGCCTTCTGCGAGTGAAACCAGTCATCAGCAGGCCCCCTGCTTGACTCCAAACAGCAAAGGAAGAAATTAAATACAGTCAGGTCTCCCAGACTGCTGAGCCCTCAGGTGGCAGACAGCGCCTTTTTTTCTCTTTACCACAGCCACCTCGAGGGTTCCCTGCCTTCCCTCCCCTTGCCTTGGCCTCCCCATTTATTAGATACTTGTTTGCTGGAGGCCCAGCTGAGCCTCCCTCGTCCCTTTGTGACCTGCCTGCTGGTGTAATCTCGGTGACAGGCACCCAAGGCCAGGAGACAAATGTTTGTTTAGCAAAAGTCACATGGTGCTTCCTCATTCTGGGCATGGTTCTGAGAACTCTGCCAGTGTTAACTTGCTGTCCCCTGACAATGCTCAGGCGGTGCCCTTTCTCCCATTATTATACAGGAGGAGCCTGGTGCAAAAGAAGGCAACACAGCTGCAGCCTCAGCTGTGATCAGCAGATGCCCTGATCTCCAGAGCCTGCGCCCATGTTACAGGTGAGGGGTGCTGAGCCTGCCAGTCAGCCACTCTGAAAACAAGGAGCTAGCTTGGACGACCAGGAGGGATCCCACGAAATCACAGAGGTCTTTTAAACCCTTGGAAGAGGGAGGCAGCGGGGCTGGTTCAGAAGGATGCTATGTAGGACAGACCTGACCTGGCTGCCTTTCCAGAGAGAAGATGAAGCCAGGAAATCGGGCAGGCTCCAGAAGCCAGGAAAGGCCAAGAAACAGGTTCCTCCTCTCAGGCTCCAGAAAGGAGCTTTGACTTTAGCCCAGTGAGAGGCCATTTAGGACTTCTGACCTTCAGGATACTAAGACAATAAACTATGATTTTTATTTTTATGTATTTACTTATTTAAGATAGGGTCTTCTTCTGCTGACAGGCTGGAGTGCAGTGAGTGGCACAATCATGGCTCACTGCGGCCTCAACCTCCCAGGCACAAGAAATCTTCTTACCTCAGCCTCCCAAGTAGCTGGGACTATAGGTATGCACCACCACACTTGGCTGACTTTTTTATTCTTTGTAGAGACAGTCTCTCTGTGTTGCCCAGGCTGGTCTTGAACGCCTGGGCTCAAGTGATCCTCCCGCCTCGACCTCCTAAAGTCCTAGGATTTCAGTCAGGAGCTACCATGCCCAGCAAATCCGTGTTGTTTTAAGTAACTCATTAGTTACAGCAGTAATAGGAAACTAACACAGATTTTGGATCTGGGAGCAGAGAGAGGCTGCCATGAACAGGGAAGTGACTTTAGAACTGGGCAATGGCAGATCTGGGAGGATTTGAGCATCATGAGAGGGCAGCCTGGATTGGTCTAAACAGATGGCCAGCAGGAAGGTGCACATGAACAGCCCTGTTGGTGAAGAAGGAAGTGAGAAGCATGGCAGAGAAAACCTGCATCCCCATAGTGAAGAGCTCCACCAGGAGAAGCCAGTTACAGGTGGAAGCCTGGGGTTGGAATGAGGACTGCATTATTGGAAGCTGGAGGAACAGGGATGCGGTGCTGGAGAGCTCAGCTGAGTCGTACCCCACAGCTATGAGGGAAGTCAAACCGTGTGCGATGAAGCTGGATATTTAGCTGAGGAGATTTCCAAGCAAAGTGTGGAAGGTGTGGATTTTTCTTGCTGTTTACATTAAGATGATGAAGAACAGACAGTATGAGAGAAGAACTGTTCAACAAAGAGGAGCAGGGCTTGGTGATGTGGGCAGTCCTCAGTCATAGATTGCTGGGAAGCTCACGTTATGAGGCCCACCATCTGGAACGCCTGTGCTGGAGCGCAGGCCCACCATCCAGAACACCCGCACTGGAGACCAGGCCCTGGCGTGGCCATACAACCTTCTGCTGGTGCCTCAGAAGGACCCAAAGGCCAGAGCCTTCAGTCACCCAGAGGACTCTGAAGAGACCAGGATGTGGACACCTTTTGGAGGGGGCCACTATTCTGTTGTCACAGCCTGGCATCAGGCTCCTACAGACGTGCATCCATTCCACATGCAAAATGCATTCACTCCCTCAACACCTGGTCCCCACAGACGCAGCTGGAGCTGAAAGCCGGTGGACAGAAGCGGCTCTCATCTGGGTCCCTGCTGCCTTCCCAGCTGGGTCTTCAAGGGCCAGGTACTAGAAATGCAAACATGAGTCAGATACTGCCCCCCCCACCCCCTGGCCGCCAGGCCACGGCCTTGAGGAGGGAAGGAAAAGGAACGTAGAGGGCATCCTGTCTCCACGGATCTGGGGACCAGGTCTGTCCTGGGCACACCAGCCGCTTTCTCATCACCCCGTTGTATTTTCTTCAGAGCAACAATCAGATGTGAAGCTGTACCATTCACTTCCTGCCTGCCTTCCCCTCCTCTGGAAGCCACAGCCTGCACAGCAGCGGCCAGCCGACCTGCTCACCGCTGGAGAACGAGCGCCCAAGCAATGCCCAGCACCAGGGAAGCTCAGTTAATATTTGCCAAAATCACAACACCATTGTAAACCGTCTTAAGCAACCGGAGATGGAGAGGAACCCATGGGCGTGTTCTCCAGGGCTCTGCCTCCTCTGGGCAACCTCCTCTTGCTTCCTGGATTATCCACCCATGCACAGCAACCACTCCACATCTGTGTGCCCAGTTAGATAATGGTTGGGAGCGACAAGGGCCCCCTAAAAAGGCATAGTGGGATGAGGCGTGCTGGAGTTAGATGAACTGAGTTCTAAATCCCTCTTAACTTCCGTTGTCCTCCCATCTTTTTATTTTATTCGTTTTGTTGGAGACTTGCTCTGTCGCCAAGGCTGGAGTGCAGTGGCACAATCTTGGCTCACCGCACCCTCCACCTCCTGGGTTCAAGCAATTCTCCAGCTGCAGCCTCCCAAGTAGCTAGGATTACAGACCCCAGCCAACACACGCAGCTATTTTCGTATTTTTAGTAGAGACAGGGTTTCACCATGTTGGTCAGGCTGGTCTCAAACGCCTGACCGCAGCTATCTGTGGGCCTCGGCCTCCCAAAGTGTTGGGATTACAGACATGAGCCAGGGCCCCAGCCCTGTCTTCCCACCTTTAACATGCAAATGACCACACCTCCCTCTGGAGGACTGTTGCATCAACAGACTAGGCAATGCACTTGCACCCTGACTCCTGTATTCTCCCTCTTCAGCTCCATCCACCGCCCGCCTTGCTGGCCACAAGCAGCCAGGTACTGGGTGTAGACCGACCCCCCGGGCAAGCATTCTTCCTGTGAAACATCCTGTCACCCTCCACACCCCTGCACCCTCACCCCAGCCCACCCTGCCTGTGTTGCTAAAAGCAACTTCAAAATGGTTCCACCTCCAGCTAGTCCTTATCTTTCTACCTTGGTTATGACAACCACAACAAAAGCAGCTTGGGAAGCAATATCTGTGGGATGGAGAGATTCAGGAGCTAAACAAAGGGAGGCAAAGAACAGAGTCTCCTCAAAGTTAAAGTCTTAATTTCCAACAATGATTACAGAAAAGGCATCTGTTCCTATCTCTCTTTTCCCTTCAAGTACCCAGTCAGGCCACAGGCCACTGAGGAGCCAGGCATGGGTGCCCTGTGTCCCTGCCAACTCTGGGCCCGGGCCGCCTGAGTGTGTTCACAGGAGATCAGGAATGTGAAGAAGGGGGCCGGCCACCCTCTGCTCTGAGGAGCTCTACTAGAGTCACCCTTAGGGTCTTTTGAACAAGCAGCAGCAGCCTCAGCTGCCAGGAGATGAGCTGCCGCCCCCACCCCCAGGAACTCTTCAAGACATCCAGGACATCACATCAGCACAACTGCCAAAATCCTCTGGTGATCGAGATTCCGGCCGCATCATGCCCTTGGTGCTGAAGAAGCAAGAGACCAGTGGCAACGTAACTGCCACTTCATTCCCTCCGACGCAGGGGCCCATTCTAGCACTGCAGGGCAGCTCTTGTTCCAGAAACATCGGTCGCTGCAGGTTAACAGTCTGCCTCCAATGGTGGCCACTACAGGGGTTTCAGTTTGGGTCCCTCAGTAACACTCCTGCATTCACTTTGTAACTCATAAACCAAGTGCAGCAGTAAATCCCAGCCAGCCAGCGAATGCAGCAGAGGCGCAAAGCTTTGTATAAAAGCAAATTGGGTTTGATTTGACTTTGTACAAAAGCAAACTGGGTTCGTGAATTGAGTTTGATTTGACTCCTAGAGCTTGCATTCCATCATTACCAAATGCTCGGTGTGAGGGAGTCAGCTCAGTAAACCTCACCCTGCAACCTGGCAGTGGGGGAAGGCAGAGTTGGAGCAAAGATCAGGGAAATGCACATCTTCACCTGAGGGATATTGTTTTCACAAGATGATTGCCAGTAAATTAGTCACGACGTTAACTGGGATGATAATAAAAACACAAAGCATCAAAGAAGGCAAAAGGGAGGGGGAGAATTGGAAATGCCTCTGTGAACTTCGTTAATTCCGTTTTAAACAGAGAATTCATTATGATTTTGTTTATTCAGCACATTGGTGCACCAAAAATGGCAATTTAAAAATTTCAAACAGCGCCTTTGGGTATATGACTTTTTAAAGTGCTGACATAAAAGAAGTCAGAACTTTCAGAGTTTCAGGCTTCTGAAAACTCACACTCACTGAAAATGCGTCATACTACTTCCGTTTCTTCATTTACTTACAGCACCTTACTCTTTTTCAAGGAGAAGTGAATATATTCCATTACAATGCTACAATCGCCAGTGTGAGTTTCCAAAGTTAAACAGAAAGCTTGAATTGAGATCCTCAAAGTTGTGCTTTTGAAAAGTCACACCCGGGCGCGGTGGCTCACGCCTGTAATCCCAGCACTTTGGGAGTCTGAGGCAGGTGGATCATGAGGTCAGGAGTTCAAGACCAACCTGGCCAAGATGATGAAACCCCGCCTCTACTAAAAACTACAAAAAGTAGCCGGGCGCGGAGGCAGGCGCCTGTAAGCCCAGCTACTCGGGAGACTGAAGCAAGAGAATCGCTTGAACCCGGCCGGCAGAGGCTGCAGTGAGCTGAGATCGCGCCACCACACTCCAGTCTGGGCGACAGTGAGACTCCGTCTCAAAAAAAAAAAGTCACAAACACTACACACTAAAAATAACTGATTACCTATCTTAAAAATGCCTCCACAGGAAGTTACTCCAAACCCTTATGACGTATCTGAGACGAGATCAAGCAGAAGATAAACTGTAAACGGCTGATATGCCCCAGGCTGGGAGGTCCGGAGGCTCCAGTTCTGTCCTCTCTCGCGACTAAACCCAGCAGGAGAAACACTCTGTGCCTCAGTTTCTCTTTCTTAACAAGGGGCTAATAACACCAGCTCTGCTCGCCCCCCAAGTGAATCTCAAAGGAGATCGTGTTCCTGCGGGTACTTAAAAACTGAAAATACCCAACTGAGCAGCCACGGGAGCGTCCCTGGTTCCCGGGGCAGCAGAGCAGGAGCGCGGGGCCCGGGAGCAAAGGCCGCTGAGGGACACCCGTGACCCGCGCGTTCTCTGCACCCTGGATTGTCGCTGAGGTCACCGAGTGTGTGTCTGAGCAGGTGGAGCTCAGCCCAACCAGCGAGGGAGGACGAGTGGGAAGCCCCGGGAAGGGGCATCGCCGTCCGAGGCCGGGACCCTGTGCGCGTCCGGTGTCCCGCTGGTCCCCCGGGAGCCCCAGCGCGCCGTGTCTCCGGCGGCGCCGGCCTCACCTGCCGTGTCCCAGATGGAGATGTTGTAGGAGCGCCACTGCTTCAGGTAGAAGGCGCCGCCCACCGTGCTGACCGTGTCCGGGAAGCGCCGCTCCATGTACCGCTGCAGCAGCGACGTCTTCCCCACGTTCATGTCCCCCAGCAGCACGATCTTGCTGTCCGGCTTCCGCATCTTCCCGCAGGACCCCCGCGGCGCCCCGCGCGCTTTGCCCGAGGCTGGCCTGCTCGTGCGCTCCGGGCGCGGCTGGAGGAGCGGAGCCCGGACTCGCGGGGACCCGGATTCCCGGGGACGCTGCGGGACCTTCGCCTCCGGACGCCCAGGAGCGCAGGAGAGGAAGCGCGTGTGTGCGCCCGGGCAGGAGCTGGGGACTGAGCCCCGCGCCCGCGAAGGGGGCCCGGCCCGCGGCGGCTCCACCCGGCTCCCGCCCCCGCCCCCGCCCCTTCCACCGCCCGGACCCGCCCCCACCCGTCCGCCACGCGCGCCCCGCCGCGCCCCTGCTGGACTTCGCTCTTTCGCAAGAATCCGAGCTCTCCGGCCAGGGCTCAGGGCTGCTGCAAGGTGGAAAATGAAAGTTCTGGAGCACCTTCCGCCTCTCCTTCTGCACCGCCCGGGCTGCGGTGCCAGGAGCCTGGCCGCGGGGGCCGAGCGAGGCGGAGGGGCCGGGGCCCTTGGGGAACCCCCTTCTGGCTTCCGTTCTCCTTTAGGAAAAACCCGTGTTCCTCTCACTCTGACCAGCTCTCTTTCCAGCTGCGGCTGATTTGCTTCTCCGCGTGTCTCCAAATGCAGCGACCCTCAAGGTCACTGGAAAAGTTTGCCTTAAGTGAGTGTCTGCGGAACCGTCCTGAGACTCTCACGGTTGGAGATTAGAGGGGCCGGGGCGGAAGGCGGAGACGGAGGTGCTTTCTACTGGAGGATTTTACTTTTGTCCTTTTACTTTTGCAAGAAGCTCTTTATCCTATTTTGTACCTGAAAAATGGACAGCCATCTCCATTTATGGCTTGGAATGAAAATGTGACTTTAGAAGTTGCAATCGCTACTTGAGAAATATTTCCTCCTTCCCCGCCCACCCCTTTTTTTTTTTTTTTTCCTTTTTTGAGATGGAGTTTCCCTCTTGTTGCCCAGGCTGCAGTGTAGTGGCGGGATCTCGACTCACTGCAACCTCCTCCTTCTGCCTCAGCGATTCTCCTGCCTCAGCCTCCCGAGTGGCTGG
Source organism: Saimiri boliviensis (assembly GCF_048565385.1). Lineage (NCBI taxonomy): Eukaryota > Metazoa > Chordata > Mammalia > Primates > Cebidae > Saimiri > Saimiri boliviensis. The sequence goes on along the minus strand of NC_133464.1, from coordinate 3,560,470 downwards.
GTTTATAGGCACCTGCCACCATGCCTAGCTAATTTTTGTATTTTTAGTAGAGACCGAGTTTCACCATGTTGACCAGGCTGGTCTGGAACTCCTGACCTTAAGTCAGGCCTCGGCCTCCCAAGTTCTCCTTCCTTTTTTTAGAGTAAACCTTGAAATGCTTTAAAAATATGCAGCGTGTGGAATTTGGTTTGTTGATTGGTTGGGGTTTTTTTAGAGAAAATGAGAGGTAGAATCCACTCTAAGTTGAACCCTGGGGACGGTGTCTCTGTGGCCACTGGCCTGGCTGAGAAAGGCAGTGAGACCCTGAGCAGGTTAGACCTAGCGTTGTAAAGGTGTTCTGTAAATGGAAGTAGGCCCGTTGCCTCGTCGGGTAGGTGCCCTGAGACTGACGAGGCAGGGATGCCAAGTGTTTAGCAGCTGCTCAGTCCTGGCATGTCAGGTTGCTGAGAAGAGCAGTGTGGGGCTCGGGTGGGGGCGTGCAAGGCACACCAAGAGACCACCCTGCTGCCTCGGAGCTCCAGGCTTCTTCTCAGCCAGCACTGCCTCTTCCTCAGAACAAATTTAAGTCAATTCAGCATTTATTCAACGCCTGTTGCATGCAAGTGTCAACCTAAATCACAGAGAGATCTCTGAAAGAAAAAGGTATTTATTTGCAGTAGAGCGTTGCAGTAGAAATATGCATGCCATGGTAAACTACGTGCATATTTATGGAAGCGAAGAAAGCAACGCGTTTTTTAAAATGAGGCAGATTACACAATTGTTTGCCAGTAATTACCTGTGGCTACAAAGAACCACAATGAAGGCGATGCAAGGTAGGGCAGTCAGTGGCTGGACCACAGCCGTGCAGGACTAACGTTCTGTGGAAGATTGCCCTGGCCTTTGTCCAAGGTTGTGGGTTTTCCAGAGTCCTTTTTGTTATCAGGCATGCACGTGTAAGAACTCTCTCCTCGTGGCCTTCCCCAGCTCTATGCGTAAGGGTTTTCTTTTTTTTTTTTTTTTTTTTTTTTTTTTTTTTTTTTTTTTGAGACTGAGTTTCGCTCTCGTTCCCCAGGCTGGAGTGCAATGGCGCGATCTCGGCTCACCGCAACCTCCGCCTCCTGGGTTCAGGCAATTCTCCTGCCTCAGCCTCCTGAGTAGCTGGGATTACAGGCACGCGCCACCATGCCCAGCTAATTTTTTTTTTGTATTTTTAGTAGAGACGGGGTTTCACCATGTTGACCAGGATGGTCTCGATCTCTTGACCTTGTGATCCACCCGTCTCGGCCTCCCAAAGTGCTGGGATTACAGGCTTGAGCCACCGCGCCCGGCTGCGTAAGGGTTTTCTTAACGTTAGTGACTCCATTTCAATTCTGACAGTTTTCACACAAGCTGCGGTGCCTGGCCTGGAGTGACACAAGCATGAGTGACGTTTGGTTCCTGTTGGCCGGGCACAGTGGCACACACCTGTAATCCTAACACTTTGGGAGGCCTAGGCAGATGGATCCTTTGAGCCCCGGAGTTCAAGATCAGCCTAGGCAACATAGGGAGACCCCCATCTCTATGAAAAATGCAAAAAAAAAAAAAAAAAAAAAAAAAGACTCCATGCATGGTGGAGTGCCGTGTAGTCCTAGCTATTTGGGAGGCTGAAATGGAAGGATCACGTTAGCCCAGGGGGTCGGGAGTGCAGTGAGCCGTGACTGTGCCACCACCACACTCCAGCCTGGGAGACAGTAACACCCTGTCTCAAAAAAAGAAAGTTTGGTTTCTTCCCTGGAGAGGTTCACAATGAAATAGAAAATGAATAGCTTTGTTTAAACAAACTAAGCCAGGGCCACAAGGTCGTGGGTAGGTCTGAAAGGCCCACTGCAAAGGCACAGTGAGGATGGGCTGGGACTGGAGCCCGGAGACCGGCAGCTCCAATACGGAGGGACGTGCAGTGCCCGTAGCCCCACAGAGTCACCAGCCTCAGAGCAAGGACCGAAAGCCCTGGAACTGTGGAATCACACCCCTCCTTTTGAACGTTGAGACCAAGAGAGGGAAGAGAGTATGAAGGCTTGAGCTCCAACTTTCTTTCCTCGTCTGCCAGTCATCCCGTCCATCCTGCCCAATCCTGTGGCTGGAGGTGCAAGCACAGTCCTGCCCAGGAAAGTGCTGGAAGGGTAGGAAGCACCAGACAAATGTCAGGGATGGTCCGGGACAGGGGGAGAGGGTTCTCGTGCTTGTATGCCTGATAATAAGTCTGGAATAACTTGTGCGGAGCTGATTTCTCTTGTGCTCATTAGACACTGAGGAGCCCAGCTGGCGGCTCGCTTTCCTTCTTGCTCCTCCTGGGAGCTGGGCGCTGTAGGGCTGTTGGCCCCAAAGGGTCGTGGGGTGTCCCTTATGCTGTGCTGAGGTGCAGGATCTGAGAAGAGACAGGACATGAAGAACTGGTGAAGAACATCTGGACTCTGGGGCGGCGGGGGGCCACGCCACCTATGAGCAGAGACAGGTGAGGCCTGGAACTCTCAGAAGTGTCTGTATTTATTAGGTACAAGCAGGGGGAAGGGTTGTAAGTAAGGTCATCATCTATAGGCTTAGTGATAGGGCATACATAATCACATGAGTCACAAGCGAGGGGGCCACCCCATTAGGTCACCTGGGCAGAGAGGCTGGCCATGCCATGCGCAGTAGTAGAGGGTCGTGTACAGAAAAGGGGCCCACACCCATTAGGTCACTGAGGCAAGGAGGTGGACTGTGTACAACAGGTGTCGTACACAACACTTCTCATCTGGGGGCTGGAGACTTCAAAGGATTTCTAATAGAAGGATACTGTAAGCCAACGCAGTGGGAACTGACAGACTTGTGCTCTTCTCTTAAGATATTTATGGGAGGATGATGTGAGCTAGCACAGAGTGAGAAAAGACCGACAGGGTGTCCAGCCGCTGTGACTGGTCACACCAGAGGGTTCTTCTCCCTCAGTTACTTCCAGGATCTCAGGCCTGAGGCCGACTTTCCACAGGAACTGGATGCAAGGTACTACAACTCCTTTATCAGGAGGAGAGGCTCTTGCTCCAAGCCTGCCATACAGCGTGTGCCCTTTCAGGCAGAGACGCCATCACCTGGGTCTTTGGTTCTTGTCCTGGTCTGGCTGTTTACCCATGTGCTGCTTCTGTTCTGTGACTGCTCTAGGAATTCCTCCTACTACGAACTACTATATGGTTATATGGAAGGATTATGTAAATCCACACTAAATGTGTCAGTACAGCTCCGACTACATCCGTTACATGATTATATAGAAAGATTATATGGAACTAAGTATGATTATATATATAAGCTAGATATAGTAAGCAGTATGTTATACTTCAGGCACTAATTGTGCTTGGGATCTACACAGTTCTCCTTCCTCGGTACCATCTTCCCTGTCACCTTTCATTCAGGGCCAGACTTCCCTCTGCACCCTCTTCTCCTGAGCCTGTACCGTCTCACTTCCGTGCCTACCTCTCTCTAGAGAAGCTGCCTCCTAAGGCCACGAATGACTGGCTTGTTTCCTCCTTTTGAGACAGAGTCTCGCTCTGTCATCCAGGCTGGAGTGCGGTGGTGCAATCATGGCTCACTGCAGCCTCGACCTCCCAGGTTCAAGTGATCCTCCCACCTCAGCCTCCTGAGTAGTTGAGACTGCAGGTCATGCCACCACCCCTGGCTATTTTTTTCAAATTTTCTGTATAGATGAGATCTTGCTATGTTGCCCCAGCTGGTCTCAAACTCATGGTCTCAAGTGATCCTCCTGCCTTGGCCTCCCAGAGTGCTGGGATTACAGGCACAAACCACCGCACCAGCAGTAACTGGCTTGTTTCTTTTTCTTTCTTTCTTTCTTTCTTTCTTTTTTTTTTTTTTTTGAGATGGAGTTTCGCTCTTGTTACCCAGGCTGGAGTGCAATGGCGCGATCTCGGCTCACCGCAACCTCCGCCTCCTGGGTTCAGGCAATTCTCCTGCCTCAGCCTCCTGAGTAGCTGAGATTACAGGCACGCGCCACCATGCGACTGGCTTGTTTCTAAATCCAGCAAACTCTCTCCATCCTCACGTGCTTCCGTGCCCTGCCGGTGGTCAGCACTCCTCTGGTATTCCCTCTTGGGACTCACATCCCACCACATCTCACATCACTGCAATCCTCCCATCCTCTCACCGGGAGGTTTGTCTGTTTGTTTGGGGAAATATATTTAAAGTAGAGAATAATATAAAAGATGCCAGCAGTGTCCCTACTTCCAAGAACTGATTTTGTGGGAAGATTAACAATCTCCTCTTCCAAAGGTAATCGTGTTCATTATTTCGGTCCGTGCCTTTCGGGTCCATTTGACAGGCAATTGACCATGTATGCTCATAGCTTTATTCATTTCCTGGGGCTGCCATAACGAAGTACCATGAGTTGGATGGCTTAAACAACTAAAGTTTATTGTCTCAGAGTTCTGAGGCTAGACGTCCAAATCAAAGCCTCAGCAGGGCCATGCTTTCTGGAGACTCTAACAGAGAGGATCCTTCCTGCTTCTTCCAGCTTCCGGGAGCCGCAGGAGCTCCTTGGCTTGTGGCTCCAACCTCTGCCTCTGTTCCCATGTAGCTGCCTCCTTTCTGTGTGTCTCTTCTCTGTGTCCAAGTTTCTGCCTTCTTGCGAGGTCACGAGTCTTGTTTGATTAAGCCTTGCCCTACGCAGTGCGACCCCATCTTAACTGATTAAACCTGTGTGGACCCTGTGTCCAAATAAAATCACATTCTGAAATATTGATGTCTTAGTCCAATTGTGCTGCTAATACAAAATACTCCAGACCTGATCATTTATAAATTATAGAAATGTTTTCCTGGAAGTCCAAGATTAAGGCCCTGGCAGACCTGGTTACTGGTGAGGGCCTGTTCCTCATAGAGGATGCTGTCCAGATGTCATCTCATGGCAAGAGAGACAGAAGGGCCGCAGGCTCCAGGGCACGTTCTTCAACCTCTTTTACCAGAGCACTAATCCAGTCACAAGGGCAGAAGCATGTCCCAGAAGGCCCCACTCTTCATTCCGTCACCTTGGTGTTTAAGTTCTAACACAACTTAATTTTGGAGGTGCGGGTGTATTCAAACCACAGCATGGGAGGTTAGGTCTTCAACCTATTTCTGGGGGTCACAATTCAACACATAACAGCAGTTACAGACAATTTGTGGGGTCATCTCAGTTCCTCATTGCTGCATAACAAACCACCACCAAACAGACTCATTTAAAACAATTGCCCTGTCTAGGGTTCAGTGGGTAACTAGGTCGGGCTGGGCAGCTCTGCTGATGTCACTCTGGCCTCTTGGGCAGCTGCAGGCAGGCAGCAGCTGGGACCGTGAGTCTCTGGAGGTGAGTGGAGTCGGAGGACCTCAGTGTTCACTCACACATTTGGTGTTGCAATGCTCCTTCACGTGGCCGTCATCCCCACAAGACCGTGCTCCCGGGACCCTCTACGTGGCCTCCCCAGCAGGGCAGCTACACTATTTGCTAGGCAGCTCAGGGCTCCAAAGAGCGTGTGCTAAGAGATGAAGTGGAGGAGACGTGGCCTCTTACACCCTAGCTGGGTGTAAGCATGACTTCTCCATGTGGGTCAAGAAGGTGCAGCGCTGGTCCGGCTTCAAGGACGAGGCAATTCCACTTTATCTCTGGATGGGAGGAATGGCAGAGAACTGGGCTATCTTTAATCTGCAAGCAGTTTTAATATTCACATGTCACATTTTAACCCATCTTTAATTCATTCTGACTGTGGTAGAAGGTAGGACCTTTATTTTTATGTTATGGATATAGAAAGCGAATGGCCCCAGTACTGTTTATGAAACAGCTCATCCTTTCTCGCCAATTTTTAAACAATCAGCTAAAGTCTTAAGTTACATAAGTGTCCATTTCTGGGCCCTCTATCTGTCCGTCTCATGTGTTTTTCTAACCGTGGTCAGCGCCGCACTGTCTTAGAGCAGGTGCCCTCATCCTTCTTGGACAAAGTTGCCTTGACTATTCCTGAACCTTTACTCCTCCATATGAATTCTAGAGTCAGTGTATCTCACCTTATGAAACACACTGATGACATGTACAGTTAAATTTAGGAAGAGTGGATATCTTTATAATGCTAAAATGTCCCCTGGATGCACATGGTATACCGCTGCATTTATTCAGCAGGTGTTCAAGGCTCCCCTAAAAGTTTTACACTTCTTTCTACTTTTTTACCATCAGGAAGTTTACCAGTTTCTGGAGCACGCTTTATGACTCCAAATTTTACCCTCTGTTGCTTCTCTCACCTGAGCCATTTGTCCATTTCTTCACCCACCTACTAAGCCTTTCTACATGGATGTCTCAATATGGCAACCCACTACATCATTCATCTGCCCTTCTCTAAATGCAAAGTCATTCATTCTTCCACCTTCTTTATAACCATATCCAGTTAATTACCAAGCCCAGTGGATTTTCCCTTCTAAAATCCTTCTAACATCTTCTCTCTCGTTTCCCACAGGCACCCAGTTGTCTGGGACCTTCCTACATCTAATTAGTTAGAATCCACTCGTATTTGTTCCCTTAACTGCAAGCTCCTGCCATCCCAATCACTGTCAGAGTGATCTTTCACAACCACCGCCTTCTCTGCCCAGAGCCCTGCCACGGCTCCCTGTGTCCTATCTCCACAAGTCCGAGTCCTGCCCCTCCCACACACTCACACTTACCACCCTTTCTACCACAGCTCTACCACCTCCTTTACCCCCCGTTGCCCTGTGTGTGGCTTATTTACAGGTTCGATGGTGCAGCTTCCTTCTCCAAGATGGTATCTCCATGGGGAAGAAACTTCTTCTGTGTTGTTCACCACTGTGCCTGGTGAATAGTACCTAGCACACCATGGGCCCTCAAGAAAGCACTGAATCGCAGAAGAATGAGTGAATTCCCCTCCCTGGTAAGGCCAGAAGCAACATCCTGTAACCATGTCATGACCATCTATTCTCCACTTCATGGCTCAGTGAGTTTGCCTCACTTGAAAAGCCTTCCAACCCCTCATCTGTGCAGGTTTGGAATTCTGTCCAGGACTCAGGAATTCCACGAGGTCCAGCCCAGGCACATCCCCTTCTAATCCTCTCGCTCTGGGGAGCCCTTTCCTGCTCCTTCATCTGAGTTTCTACCACCCTGCTGGCCTCTTCTGTGCAGTTTAGCCACTGACAGTGACTAACAGACTCATTTGACTTTCATCTTCTCTAGTAGTTTAAAAATTCCCTAGGGTCAGGAAATAGGTTCTAACCTCATTTGACACCTCACCCAGTGCATTGCCCCTTTCTCTGCACGTGCTAAATAAATGTTTGAAGAAGCCTCATGAGGGCAGGAGCCTTTGTGTTTTGTTTGATGTCTCCCAAGTATCTGGCCCTGGAAGGCACTTGGTGCTCAATCAATACACATTTTAATAAATTCGCTAGAGAGCTGAAACACTCACTGCTGCTTTTAGAGTCTGGGGAGGGAGGGACTGTCCCCTGCATCTACTCCAGTGCCTGGCACCTGGAATTCACCCAGCAAGTTTGTTGAAAAAGTTAAAGGAATTTTCCAGTACTTTGAAAAACTAAACCAAGAGAATGTCTCCATATCAAATTTCAGCCACTCCTTGTAAAAATGCCTTAAAGGCTGTCAATCACTGTCTTCAGATGCAGGAGGCAGTGTTGGGGAAGGAGGGAACACAGGCTTAAGAGTCTACTGAAACCAGCGACTTAGTGCCGAGTTAGATATTTATTCTGCCTGGTTTAAACACTGGCTTAACAGGGCAATTCATTTTCCAGTTTCGTCAATGAAATGTGCTGTAAGGACAAGAAAATTCTGTCGTTCATTTTTTTAAGGAGATGCAAACTGAGAAATTCTGTGACCATTTACAGTCTCATGAAAGAAATAAGAAAATACAATTATTTCTCTTAGATTTTGCAAAAGGGCTAAGGAGCATTTTAAGATACTTTGTTGTAGAATAACTGTCTTTTATGCTGCTTTTCTCCTTCCCTAAAGACAGAATGTAGGCCGGGCATGGTGGCTCATGCCTGTAATCCCTGCACTTTGGGAGGCCAAAGCAGGTGGATCACCTGAGATCAGGAGTTTGAGACCAGCCTGGTCAACGTGGCAAAATCTCGCCTCTACTGAAAACACAAAACTTAGCCAGACATGATGGTGGGCGCCTATAATCCCAGATACTCCGGAGGCTGAGGCACGAGAATTGCTTGAATCCAGGAGGTGGAGGTTGCAGTAAGCCGAGGTCACACTACTGCACTCCAGCCTGGAGAACAGAGCGAGACGGGCCTGCAAAAAAAAAAAAAAAAAAAAAAGTATTACCCATTTATGACACACTCATTCAGCAGATAGGAACAAAAGCACCCACCCTCCTAAGTCCCAACCTGGAAATAGAGCAGGGAGGAAAACTGACAGCATCCTAGGCCTCGGCACCTGCTGGGAGAAAGACAGCCAGCAAAGTACACAGCAACACGCAGGATCTAGCACCCTTGGTGTTGATTAAACGCTAGATGAAGCGACGAGGAGAGGGGAAGAATGCGGGCTGAGGCAGTGGCAGGGAGTTCCATTTTAAACAGGATGTCGACAAAGATAGAATTTCAGTGAGCGCTAGAATGAGGTAAGGACTTACATCAACAATCTGTCCCAACCGTTTCTTCTTAGATTTCAGAAACCGTTTTCATCTGATTCAACACTGGTGCCTTCCATGAGTTTATTTTCTGCTTGTCATAAAAATTATCATAGGTCTTCACAGCAAATGTAATGGAATTTTATAGAAAAGAAAATAAAGTGACTACTGGTTTCAAAAGGTAGATTTCAGGTATCAAGACACTGAGCAGCTGGGATCACAAGTGTGCACCACCAGCCCAGCTAATTACTGTATTTTTAGTAGAGGCGGCGGGGTTTCACTATGTTGGCCAGGCTGGTCTCAAACTCCTGGCCTCAAGTGATCCATCCACCTTGGTCTCCCAAAGCACTGCGATTACAGGCATGAGCCACCGTGCCCGGCCAAAATGGTGCATTTTTTATTAGTGTTGTTTTGTAGTGGCTAGGTCTTTGCAAACCTATCCCTGAAGTCCAAGGAACCCAACAGGCTGAAGAAAGAAGCGAATATACCCCATTTCCTAGAAAGAAACATTTAAGGTTGGGTGGCATGGCTCATGCCTGTAATCCCAGCACTTTAGAGGCCGAGTGGGTGGATCACCTGAGGTGAGGAGTTTGAGACCAGCCTGACCAACATGGTGAAACCCCATCTCTACTAAAAATAGCTGGGTGTGGTGGCGCACGCCTGTAACCCAGATACTCAGGAGGCTGAGGCAGGAGAATTGCTTGAATCTGGTAGGCAGAGATTGCAGTGAGCTGAGTATCATACCATTGCACTACAGCATGGATGATAAGAGTGAAACTCCATCTCAAACAACAACAGGAAAAAAAAGGGACCATTTATCAAGCACCGACAAACAGAAGCCATATCTGTGTCTTGGGTGCCCTTACCTGCCAGAGGCACGGCTTCTGTGCTGTAGGAAAAGGGTGAGTCAGGGGGATGTGCAAGGCGATTGGAGGACGATAACATCAAGGTTGTTTTGACCTGGAGCAGGATTTACAGTAAGAACCTGCTCTTACTCAAGGAACAACAGATAACCTGGGAATCCCGGAGGCCTTCCCAGAACTGGGTTAGTCAGAAGTCAATCCGGCAGATTCGTGTTCCAGATGGAGCTGCTTTAGCCTCCTTATGTATATTTCCCACCCCAAAAAAGTGAAACCCAACCGACAACAGAGACGTTCTTCGCTCAGTAAGTTTCTGTTCAATAATGAGGCACAACAACCACAGATAAGGAAAGCACGCGCAGTCCTGACGCCATCGCCCCCTCTGACGTTCGTTCATGGGGGTCGCCCGCATATTCCGATTGATTCAAAGGGGTCCTGGAATGGGTGGCGGGAGAGCATCTGCTATGAGCTCCGGTCAGTGCTGGAGGCTTGAGCCCACAGCTGAGGGCAGAGAGAGGGTCCCGCACCAGGAGCTGGGACTCCTTAATGGCCTCAAGGACAGCTTGGAGCATAGAAAGCCTGTTTGGGTCCGCTGACATTTTAACTGTAATTGTATATAAGAATTTATATTAAATCACCAAAATGGGGAATCCAGGACTCTGTTCTCTTTACGGGGCCGCTGGGCACACTGACACAGAGAGACACTGAGCGGTAACGCCCCCTCACAAGTGGGAGAAAGTCTGCGGAGACCACGTGGAAACTGCTTCCCCTGCTTAAGGATCACCAAGGCTGTAATATGGGACCGGGACACAGCCCTGTTTCAATGGGACATGAATAATGTCCCGTTGTATGTTCGTATATTGCTTAACAGTTTTAGAAAATCTTTTGTTCCACAGCACTAGCCTGCTCTGCCCATCCCAAAAGTGAGCAGTGCCTGAAGGAATTCTGGGCCCCTCCATGGCAGGAAGCACATCTGCCTTTTCTTTACGACCCCAGCACTGAGCACAGGGCTTGGAATACTAGAAGAAATAAACACATCTTCTAAAAATAGTGAAAACCAGAACATAACCAAATGCACATGGCACGCGTGTCTTAGAGAATACAGGTGTTGCGGGTTGAACTGAGTCCCCCTAAGATTCCTGCTGAATCCCTCACCCCTAGCACTGCAGACAGCCTGAGCTTGAAGAAGGGGCCTTGAAAGGGGATTGAGTTAAAATGCGGTCACTGGAGAGAGTCCTAATCCAATGTGACTGGTGTCTTTAAAAGAACTAATTAGTGTCAAAACGCACGCTCCGAATGAAGAAACCCCCAAACAGGCTTTGTGTGAGCAACATGGCTGTTTATCCACCTGGGCGCAGGTGGGCTGAGGCCGAAAATGGCATCAGGGGAGAGTGATGGGATAGGAATTGGTTTTAGAGGTTTGCATTACAGAGTGGAGAGTTAGAGAAGTAACCGTAGGGTGGTTTTTAGCAAGCTGGGAGAAGGTTGTAGGCTTGCAAGTTGGGAGGGGTCGTAGGGTGTGCAGTCAGGAGGTTGACCAAGGTTGGTTACAAAGTCCGGTGGCCTTGTCAGCTGGAGCAGGAATAAGGAACAAGAGAGAATGTCTAAGCAGGTGCCACAGGGGTTGATCGTTTTCTTCGTCTTTTCATGGTCTTTCAGTTACTTTAGATTTTCCAGGAACTCACCTGGAGTGTCTGTGCAGGTCACAGAGGCTAACAGGGCATCCATGGGGCCATCAGTCGGCCTGAAAGACCTTAAAATTCGGATAGAGACACATAGACCAAGGGGCAGCCATGTGAGGCCTCACGTGAGTGTGAAGGTGAACCCGGCCAGGCCAACAGCTTGACGTTAGACTTCCCGCCTCCAGAACTGTGAGAAAACAGACGTCTGTTGTTGAAGCTGATACTGGAGTTAAGAAGAGAGTAAGGGCTTGGGAGTCCCCGATAAGGCTTTTCTTTTTAATAAAAAGCAGCCCCAAATCATTTTCTAACAAAGAGCAGCCTGTCAAGTGGAGCTGCAGGCATAGACGAGCAGGCTGGGAGCTCGCCCGGGCGAACGCCCACAGGAACGAGGGACTAGAGGTGTTCACCACGCTGGCTCCATCTTCCCTTCTCTGCCAGCCACATGTCAGGAGCCGACAAAATGGCACTGATCAACTGGAAAGCCCATTTGCGTAATGAGATCAGGGTGGGGTAACCAGCCTTCCTATGGCGCTATGTGAGCATCATACAGAATCAACCAATCTGTGAGCTCTGTGTAAATAAGTCACCGCCTCCTCAAACCTGACTATAAAACCGGGCACATTCGCCACCAGCTGGTCTTTTCTGACTGGAGACCCCTTTTCTGCCCTTTAAAACTCCACTCCATAATTAAAAAAGAAAAAACCTCCACTCCTAAACTCCTTGTGTGTGTCTGCGTCCTGAATTTTTCTGGTGCATGACGACGAACCCCAGGGTATATACTGCAGACAGCGTAGCTGGTCAAAGCCGTCAGGTCTGGGTGCTTTGCTGTGGTAGTGCCGGCACGCTAGCGGGAAGAAAGACCCCAGTCCTTGTTCCCAAGGAGGTGGCCGTCCATCTGTGGGGGAATCAAACATAAAGACCCACACACATAATGAGACAGATGTGCGGACAAGCGTTGGGACATAAAAGGCATCCCGTGTGGTCCACGCTGGCAGGGGCTGAAGTCAGAGAAAAGGGAGAGGGGGTGGGCAACATTCCCAGCACCAAGTTATGCTCAGTGAATATTTGTGGACTGAATGAGTCTGAAAACTCGATCTGGAGTCAATGAGGAATACAAAGTCAAGAAATGTACAAAGTAAGAAGTGTTCGGGCCCAGTGGCTCACACCTGTGATCCCAGCACTGTGGGAGGCCAAGTCGGGTGGATCACCTCAGGTCAGGAGTTCGAGACCAGTCTGGCCAACATGGTAAAACCCCATCTCTACTAAAAATACAAAAATTAGCTGGATGTAGTGGTGGGTACCTGTAGTCCCGGCTACTCAGGAGGCTGAGACAGGAGAATTGCTTGAACCCAGGGAGCAGAGGCTGAGTAAGCCGAGATCATGCCACTACACTCCAGCCTGGGTGAGACAGAGTGAGACTGCATCTCAAAAAAAAAGTAAGTGAAAGATTTCAAAGCGGGCACACCCATAAAACGCCAGAAAAGGCAATGCTTTCACAGAGAGGACAAAACCGTCCTCTCTCCTGGGTCAGATGAAAGCTGATGCTCTACCCAGTGGCTGCAGTGCTGGCACGACAGGAAGTCAAGGAGGTAACAGTGGATGAACTGGCACAACTTAGAAAAGACTTGTAGGTGTAATCTGAAAAACATCCAGCCCGGCGCAGTGGCCTGAGCTACTCTGGAGGCTGTGGGGAAAGGATTGCCTGAGCCCAGGACTTCAGCTGCAGTGAGTTATGATTTTGCCAGTGAATAGCCACCGCACTCCCGCCTGAGCAACATAGTGAGACTGCAGCTCTGAACAATTTTTTAAACTTTTTTTTTTTAAGACAAGGTCTGGCTCTATCGCCCAGGCTGGGCACGATCTCCACTCATTGCAACCTCTGCCTCCCAGGCTGAAACCATCCATCCACCTCAGCCTCCCAAGTAGTGTGGACTACAGGCATGCACCACCATGCCTGGCTAAGTTTGTATTTTCTGTAAAGATGGGGTTTCGTCCTGTTGCCCAGGCTGGTCTCAAACTCCTGGGTTCAAGAGATCTTCCTGCCTCGGTCTCCCAAAGTGCTGGGATTACAGGCGTGTACCACTGTGCCTAGCCAGCAAGTACTTTGGAATAGTTCTTTATTCTGTCTGCACAGGACTGTTCAAGGGCTTAGCAAGGGGAATTTGAACTGTTAAAGACCTAACGCTAAAGTGTTAAACTATGGGGAAGGGTCGGGCGCAGTGCTTCACACCTGTAATCCCAACACTTCGGGAGGCCAAAGCGGGTGGATCACCTGAGGTCAGGAGTTCGAGATCATCCTGGCCAACATGGTGAAATTCCATCTCTACTGAAAATACAAAAATTAGCCAGGCATGGTGGCAAGTGCCTATAATCCCAGCTACTCGGGAGGTTGAGGCAGGAGAATCCCTTGAACCTGGGAGGTGGAAGTTTCAGTGAGCCGAGATCAGGCCACTGCACTTCAGCCTGGCACCTGGCAACAGAGTGAGGCTCCATCTCAAAAAAATGAAAATAAAAATAAACTATGGGGAAGAATAAAGAAGGAATTGCCTACATTTAGAGGGGACGTAGAAGAACAAAAGTGGAAAAGATGTAACTATTTAAAAACCTTAACATCAAGTCTTTCCAATCCTAGAAACGTGGGGCGTGTGAGGGGCAGGCCCTGCTCTCACTGTTATGCTTTGTGAATGTTTTCAAAAGCGCTGTATACGCAGCGATGCTTAGAACTGGAGAAGGCTGGGTCTCCTGAAGAAGTTTGCTGAGGGCCCCGTGGACAGAGAAGCAGAAACAGGAGCAGAGCCGTGCGGACGACGGGCATTTCAAACGCTGGATGGAAATAGGTAAGACTGAGGGAGCACAGTTTCTGGTTCCCCTGCTGAGCACGTGTCCTCTCGGAGCAAAAGCAAAGATGTCTGCTGGGACAGCCAATGTGAGCTGATGGATAGACAGGGCCCTCAGCCTGGGGAATCGGACCCGGGGCCATTTGTGAGATCAACGCAGGTATCAGCCCAGGGCAGAGGCTCCCAGCTGACCTGAAAACAGAGCAGCCCGGCTCCACCCAGCACTTCTTCAGCAGGCCTGGGCTGGGGTCAGAGAACTGGCATTTCTAAGATGTTCCCAGACTGAGTGACCCAGAGGAAAAGCAGCCTGGCTACTGGGTTTCAAGACCTGAGGAGTTCAGAAATAAACGGGCCACACCCTAAGGACCCAAAGTCTTAAAAGAAAGCTGAAGAGGTGTCTGGTGTGTTCAGGAGCATCCCGGTGAAGCCTGGGGCTTGGAAGGAAAAGGGATGTTTATACCAGGGGGGCAGAGAGCAAGGAGTGGGGAGAGGAGCCAGGGCAGCCCCAAACCTGAGCCTGAGGCCGGACGCTGCCTCTGATGAAGAGCATGGCTGGCCACTGTGCTGACTCCTCCAGCTTTCTTTTCTTTTGTTTTCTTTCTTTCTTTTTTTTTTTTTGAGACAGTCTTGCTCTTGTCCCCCAGGCTAGAGTGCAGTGGCGTAATCTCGGCTCACTGCAACCTCCACCTCCCAGGTTCAAGCGACTCTCCTGCCTCAGCCTCCAGAGTAGCTGGGACTACAGGCGTGCACCACCATGCCAAGCTAATTTCTGTATTTTTAGTAGAGATGAGGCTTCACTATGTTGGCCAGGCTGGTCTGGCATCCTGACCTCAGGTAATCCGTCCACCTCAGCTTCCCAAGCCACTGCACCCGGCCGACAAGAGGCACTCTTACCTCAAGTTAACAAAAGGACAAGAGAAAAGAGAAACCTCTTGAAGACAACCAATAGATAATTGGGTGAAAGATGGATGAGTCCTCCCTACGTCTGTAACTCCTAGGAAACAGAGGCCTGGTGTCCCTCATGAGGGCACGCCCGGTGTTCACCAGCCCCACACTCAGCCGGAAACACAGACCCACCCAGAGGGCCTGCATGGCTTCGTCTCCATTTGGGTACTTGCTCTCCAGCTGAATTCCACTTTGATTTCATCAGTGAGGGTCAGTCAGTTCAATTGGATAGACTGCAAGCTCTTTTCAGAATGCAAAGGAGGATTGCGCTATGAGAGATCTAACCATTAACTTTAAAATACAGCACTTTACTAAAAGAAATCTCCTCCACAATTAGGATTTTACCTACTTCTATGGCTTGCACTATGTCATTTTCTAGAATGGATCTAAAGTGCTGGAAGAAAAGAAACAAGAGTCACGTCCACTTAAAAAGCCACATAAAAATCAAATTGAAATATGAGGTTTGACATTTTCACAACACAAAAGAAGAAGGAAAGAAAATAAAGAACTAAATTTAGTTTCTTTAGAGATAAATACTAAAATGAAATGATCGCACAACTGTAATTGCAAATGAATTTTAATTAAATGGTAGCAAGACTAAATCAGCTAATGGTTCAGAAGCAAAGCTGTCCTTTGTTATGGGTTAAATTGCGCCCCCTCCAAAAA
Organism: Saimiri boliviensis; assembly: GCF_048565385.1. Taxonomy (NCBI): domain Eukaryota; kingdom Metazoa; phylum Chordata; class Mammalia; order Primates; family Cebidae; genus Saimiri; species Saimiri boliviensis. The sequence goes on along the minus strand of NC_133464.1, from coordinate 3,544,874 downwards.
AAGATACTTTGAAATCCTACCTCCCATATGTCAGAGTATGGAAATAGGTTTTTACAGGGCAATCAAGGTAAAACGAGGTCATTAGGGTGTCCTTCAATCCAATGGGATGGACGCCCTTACTAAAGGGAGGGATTTGGACACAGCCACACTGAGAGGCCATGCCATCTACCAGCCTGGCACCCTGAGGTTACCCGGAGCAGGAGAGGCTGGACTGAGGCTCCCGCACAGCCTCAGGAGGAGCCAATCCTGCTGACAACTCAAGCGTCTGTGGGCCAGGGCTGGGAGACAGGCCCTTGACGTTGTTCTCCGCCACCCAAATGGTGGTCCTGTGTTTCAGCAGCCTCTGAGAATTAACATACCCTTAAAGACCCAGAGAATTTAGCAAAGCATCATGGCACACGCTCAACATGTACCAAAATTGTCCAGAATTCGTCTTACTTGTTAGAAAAGCCAAAATCCCTCACCAACCGTACGTGGATTCTGATAGGGCAATAGAAGAACATATTCCAAACGTGAAGTATGAGACATCAGACTTAGGTTTGCTGCAGAATTTTACAAATCTCAAGGATGCTAAGCAATCAGTCACCATAATTCTTCCATCAATTTTAGCAGAGGGATCTACTCCCATCTCCTAGACAGAGCCACACAGGTGTTACAGACTGGCTCACACCACACAGAGAACCCCCAAAACCTGCAGACAGGGACCACTCTTTAACCAAGACCTGAGGTGACTACCTACACATTAGAGGAGCATAAAAGACTGAACCATAGCATTGGAAGCTCTACTCAGCAGACCTAACCCTTACGATAGCCTTGAGAAGTCAGCTTTGCCTTCCAGCTTTACGGAAGAAACCGGTCATGGAAGGTGACATCCCCCACCAAAAACACCAGGCAGGAGCCACACAGCTGAGCCGCAATTCCCACAGGCTCCACGGGTCCAAGCTGCCCAGCAGCCCCTGGACGAGAACCCCAGCAGTCCAGCGGGGAGGGACAGCACAGTCCTTCCTCTTTCCTTCGGCAGTGGCATCACCAGGAATTGGTGTGCAAAACTGTTCCACATTATGAGATGTCCAGTGTGGTTGTGCTTCATACATTGTGTATTTTCAGGTGGCTACAGGGCCCTCAGCAAATCCACTACGCTGGACTTACGGGCACTTTTTCGACTTTTGAGCAAAAAGTGTATCTGGCTTCTGCATGACTCAAAACCAGAATTTGAAGCAATGCATCTGCTGCTACTAAATTTAAATCTGCTGCTCTCACAACCTGCAGATAAGGAACGCATTTCTTCGCCGGACGGGATGCCTTCCCCAGGGGCTGCCATCTGCTCTTCCAGCCTCTTCCTGACGCACACGGAACTTCTGAGTGGCTCCCAAATGCAGGCTGACGTCACCAGGGGCTGATTCTGATCCTCACCCTCCCACTCCCCAAGCCAGCCCTGACCTCTGAGCCTTGCTGCCCAGCAAGCTGCTTCATTCTGTGGAGCCTCTGAGGATGTTTCGTGGTGATGTCGCTGACAGGATCATCTGGTCCTGGGCTCCTTTTTCATCCTTCATTGGTTCACAGGTCAGTTTCTCCAGCTGGATGGAGAACTGCAGAGATGGCCAAGCTGAGCCCTCCCCGTCACCGCAGGGAAGAGCTGAGTCAGACGAGGTGGGGAAGCCAATGTCCTTCCCCAGTGTCACCAAATGTCACATAGAGAAGTTCACCAAGAAGGAAGCAGTCGGGGCGAAACCACCACGGGGTGACCTGGTGGTCACCTTGCAGACAGAGGCCCCCCCTTCCCCGACAGAACCACCCCTCTCCTTTCCTCCCTCCCACATGCCCCAGGGGTCATCACAGCAGCTGGGTGTCCCGCTGCCCATCTGCCCATGCCCCCACCTGCTCTGAGGACCCGCTCCTCCACAGCAGCCCCTGAAACCAGCATCACCTGCGACCTCGGCGCGGCCCAATCTCACCGTCACTCTAATCTTTCACCTACTTGTGGTCTTGTACCCTGTTTCCTGCTTCCTTCTTCTTGAAAATCGATCCTGGGCGTTCCCAACCCACCTGACCACAGGGTCCTCTACCTCCCCACGGAAGGCCCCTTGATCAGGTGGATTTGCCCCTTAAATAAACTCCACAGACATTTGCCACGTGCCTGCCAGTTTTCACCTCTGTGCTGAAATGCTGGTTACATATAAAGGTGCCCACATTTCCCCCAGTGATTCAGGAGGCTGAGGCGAGTTGGGGGAAATCACTTGAAACTAGCCTGGACAACACAGCAAGATGCAGTCTCCACAAAAGATTTAAAAATTAGCCAGGCATGGTAGCATGTGGTCCCAGCTACTGCAGAGGCTGAGGTGGAAGGGTCACTTGAGCCCTTGACTTTGAGACTGCAGTGAGCCAAGATCACACCACTGCACTCCAGCCTGAGCAACAGAGCCAGATTCTGTCTCTTTATTTTTTATTTCATTTTATTTTATTTTTGAGATAGAGTCTGGCTCTGTTACCCAGGCTGGAATGCTATGGTGCAATCTCAGCTCACTGTAACCTCTGCCTCCCAGGTTCAAACAATTCTCCTGCTTCAGCCTCCCGAGTAGCTGGGACTACAGGTGTGCGCCACCATGCCCTGCTAAGTTTTGTATTTTTAGTAGAGACGGGGTTTCACCATATTGGCCAGGCTGGTCTTGAACTCCTGACCTTAGGTGATCCTTCCCCCTCGGCCTCCCAAAGTGTTAGGATTACAGGCGTGAGCCACCATACCTGGCCAACTCTGTCTCAAAAAAAAGAGAAAGGTGTTTACATGTCTGTATTTCCTTGGAATATAACTTTTGACCCACAAAACAAATGTTCAAAAAGACTTATATTTCTGAGATCTGAAAAATAAGAAATGATGAATGCAATGCTTCTCCAAAGAAACCATGACTCGAGAGGTAACAGTCACGGTCACTGGAGCTCTGAAGCAACCGTCTGGCCTAATCTCATAGTTCCCGGGCGCATGCAGTGGCTCACACCTGTAGTCCTAGCACTTTGGGAGGCTGAGGTGAGAGGATCAATGGAGCCCAACAGTTCAAAGACAGCCTGGTCTATATACTGAGACCTTGTCTCTGTTTTTTTTAATTTTTTTAATTAAAAAAAAAATTTTGTAATTCTGGTATGTTTCTCAAATTGCATCATCCTGAGGCTTGGGGTCATTAGAGGAAGAAGATCAGGATGGCCTGCATGCGGACAGAGGCTGGCAGCAGCCAACCCCACAGGGCCCCCTCGGAACCTGCACCCATAGCCACCTTGCTGAGCGTTAGATCTGAGGATGGGGATGGGCTCCAGAAGCCCCCACCACACACACAGCCCGTCAGTGTTCCCCATTCTCCTGCCGGCAGGGTCAGACTGCCTCCCAGAAGGCCTGAATGCCTGCACTCAGGGACGGACAAGCGAAAAGAGAGGCTGGCAGCAATGGCAATGAAACGGGCTCCTGGAGGTGACAGGGAATCCGAGACCATGCAAGAGCTGGAGAATTCGAACTCGGGCCAGGGGGGCTCGTACGAACCTGGACATGGAAAGGGAAATGCCCCTGAAAATATGCGTGCAAAAACAAAACACTACTTCCCATAGGAATCAGTACGAGTGCTGACTGCCGACGTAGAAACATGCTCCATGTTTCACAATACATTAGGTGAAAAGAGTAAGTACTTCTCAAAAGGTGAACGTGAAAATGTACTTTACATAACAATAAGAAATATATAATTTTATTATTATTTTATTTTATTTGAGATGGAATCTTGCTGTGTCACTCAGGCTGGAGTGCAGTGGCACAATCTTGGCTCACTGCAACCTCCGCCTCCTGGGTTCAAGTGATTCTCCAGCCTCAGCCTCCGGTAGCGGGGATTACAGGTGCGTGCCACCACGCCCACCTAATTTTTATATTTTTTGGTAGAGACAGGGTTTTGTCATGTTGGGCAGGCTGGTCTCAAACTCCTGACTTCAGGTGATTGCTTACCTCAGCCTCCCAGAGTGCTGGGATTACAGGCGTTAGCCACCAAGCCCGGCCATTATTATTTATTTATTTTGAGACAGAGTCTGGCTCTGTCGCCCAGGCTGGAGTGCAGTGATATCATCACAGCTGACTCCAACTCCTGAGCTGAAGCAATCCTCCTGCCTTAGCCTCCCAAGTAGCTGGGACCATAGGCATTTGTCACCATGCCCGGCTTATTTTTAAATCTTTTGTGGAGACAGGGTCTCAGATTTTAACCCAGGTTGATCTCGAACTCCTGGCCTCAAGTGATCCTCCCACCTCACCTTTCTAAAGTGCTGTCATTACAGGCATTGAGCCACTGCCAAAATAGAATTTTTAAAACAAACAAACTTATTCATAGTAAAAAAGCTTAGATGAACAGAGATGGCTGACAGTTCTTATCTAGGCATAGTGAGATTTGGCTTGTCTATGTTTCCTTGACTTTTTTCTACATTAAACATGTATTACTTTTATCCTCTAAACAAAAATGAAAGCTGGCAGGGTGAGGTGGCTCATGCCTGTAGTTTCAGCACTTTGGGAGGCCCAGGTAGGAAGATCACTTGAGGTCAGGAGTTCAAGACCAGCCCGGGCAACATAAAGGAATCCCATCTCTACAAATAATACAAAAATTAGCCAGTTGTCATGGTGCACATTGGTAGTCCCAGCTACTTGGGAGGCTGGGGTGGGAGGATCACATGAGCCCAGGAGATGGAGGTTGCAGTGAGCAAAAATCACACTACTGCACTCCAGTCTGGGTGACAGAGCGAGATACTGTCTCAAAAAAGAGTTATGTTTATATGTCTATGTGTGTGTATGTATGTATATAAATAGATGATAATCAATAAACAAGCAGATGAAAAGATGATAAATGATAGAAATGTTGCGGAAAAGAGGCAGAGAATACGTTTAGAAAATAAATTTTTTTTGGCACAGTCTGGCTCTGTCATCCAGGCTGCAGTGCACAATGTCAGCTCACTGCAGCCTCCTCCTGCTGGGTTCAGGTGCTCCTCCTGCCTCAGCCTCCCAATAGCTGGGACTACAGGAACGTGCCACCATGCCCAGCTATTTTTTTTTGTATTTTTGGTAGAAACAGCATTTCACCATGTTGGTCAGGCTGGCCTTGAACTTCTGGCTTCAAGTGATCCACCTGCCTCGGCCTCCCAAAGTGCTGGGATTACGGGCATGAGCCACTGCACCTGGCCAATTTTTAAAAATTTTTTGTAGAGATGGGTTTTCTCTGTGTTGTCCAGGCTGGTCTCAAACTCCTGAGCTCAAGTGATTCGACTGTCTTGACTTCCCAAAGCACTAGGATTACAAGCATGAACCACCACAGAGGGCCCTCATGAAGTATAGTTTGCCCTAAAAATCCTCTGTGCTCTTCCCATCCATCCCTCCCTCCCCCAAACCCTGGCATACACTTATATCCTTTTATGCTCTCCATAGTTTCGCTTTTTCCAGAATGTCATATAGTTGGAATCATACAGTAGGTAGCCTTTTCCGATGAGATTCTTTCACTTAACTTTTGAATTCTTTATTTTCTCTAAAGTTGTGCAATGACTATTCAGCAAAATCTTTTCTTAATTCAATGTGGCATATACTTGGATATGCACAGAAAAGTATGGGATGTGAATACCAAACTGTACAGGGACAGGCGCACACCACCATGCCCAGCTAGTTTTTGCATTTTTTGAGCAACAACCATCATCTCTGAAGGAATGAATGGGAAAAGATTCCTTTAGGTCACTCTGTGGTGAGGATTCCAAACGCTTCCTCCAGGAGGGATGTTTGGGCGCTGTGTACACTGGTCCACTGGGTCTGAGTTATAGCCACTCATGGGTGTGAGTTCATGCTGACCTCAGCCCACTGCTGTAGACTGAGAATGGAAATAAGACACCGAGAGTCTGGAGCACATGGAGATGGGGCCAGTGGGTGGAAGGAAGGAAGAGCAACTTGAGCAGCTGCTCATCCCTGCCCCAGAGGAAGTGAGAGGGCGACGCTTTGCCAGGCAACCTGCCATGGGCTGGCTCGTGTCCCTCAGAAAATACGACGAAGTCCCAACGCTAAGGCCTCAGATTGTGACTCATCTGGAAAGAGAGTTGTTGCAGATATAACTAGTTTTGTTTGTTTGTTTGTGATGTAGTCTCGCTCTGTCACCCAGGCTGGAGTGCAGTGGTGCAGTCACCCATGCCGGAGTGCAGGGGCTCTGTCACCCAGGCTGGAGTGCAGTGGCTCTGTCACAGCTCACTGCATCCTCAACCTCCAGGGCTCAAAGGATGCCCTGCGTCAGCCTCCCAAGTAGCTGGGACGACACACATGTACCACCAAGCCCAGCTAAATTTTTTTATTTTCTGTAGAGACGGGATCTCACTACGCTTCCCGGGCTGGTCCCCAACTCCTGGGCTCAAGCGATCCTCCCACCTTGGCCTCCCAAAGAGCTGAGATTACAGGCATGAGCCACCACACCCAACCAGTAATTTTCTTTGAAATTATATACACAGTTAGAACCACATTAGACTGTGTTATAATTTTTGCTTCAAACATCGGACGTAATTTAGAAAGTACAAAAGGAGAAGAGAGGTCTGCTGCATTTGCCTTAATTTCTGCTCACTGTGCTCTTGTTTCCTTGTGGGTGTTCCAGGATTCCTTTTATTAAACAACTATTTCTGTGGAGAGAACTTCCTTGAGCTATTACTTAGAGTGGTAGCTTGGCCAGTAATAAACTCTCCTGCCTTCCTTCATCGGAAAATGTGTTGATTTCTCTTTCATTCCTGGAGCATATTTTCACGGGCTCTAGGAGGCTAGACTCTTTCCTTTCAGCACTTGAAACATGTCGTACCACTTCCGCTGGCCGTCATGGTTTCTGGTGAGAATTCTGCTGTCATTTGAGCTGCTTTTCTCCTGTAAGTCAAGTGTCATTTGTCTCTCATTGATTTCAAGATTACCCCGCTGTCTTAAGCTTCCAGAAGTTTAATTATGCTGTGTCTCGGCATGGGTTTCTTTGGATTTATCATGTTTGGGTTCACTCAGCCTCTGGGCATGTAGGTTTGTCTTTAGGCAAATGTGGGCTGTTTTCAGTCACTATTTTTCGAGTGTTTTAAAGCCCCGCCCCGCTGTTCCCTTCTGGTCCCTGGACTCTGGGAACTCCAGGGCTGCCTGTTGTTAGAGTCCCGCAGGTCCCGGACCTGCTGTTCACTTCTCTCTTTTTCCAGTATGTTTTCTCCTTTTCTCAGATTGGGTTATTTCTGCTTTTCTATCTTTAGGTTCACTAATTCCTTCCTCTATCCCCAGCCCCTGTGTTCTGCTATTGAGTTCATAAATTACATTTTGAATTTTGGTTATTGGATTTCTCAGTTCTGAAATTTCTATCTGCTTCTTCTTTATAACTTCTATTTCTTTGCCGAGACGGATGTTCCATTTATTCCAAAAAACCCTTTTCAGGTCGTCCAACACCTGTCTTCCAGAGCGGGCACCTGCTCATGGTTTGCTTCATTCGCGCGCAGTGTTTTGTGGTCCGGGCGTTTCCGTGGTCCGAGCGTGTGCGTGGCTGTCCGTCGAAAGCTGTGCACTTGCACACCAGGTGATGAGAATCTGGATGTCAACCAGGTCTTGCCTTGCGGCTTCCCCTGATGCTGCCAGGGAACGGAGGACACACACAGCTGCCTCCCACAGTGGGGGTTACAAATCCAGGATCCTCACCTGGGCTCCATGGCCACCCAAGAGACGATTCCCTGTTGCTTCCCAGTGGGTGGCCACTCCCAGCACGGCCTCCGCTGACACTGCAGGCTGGTGGCTCATGACTGCCTGGCAGAGGTGACAGGCCTGGCTCCCCACTCGGCCTCCTCGGACGGCACCCCAGCAGGTTGGGGTGGGGGTGGGGGTGGGGGCCTGGGGGTCCCGCCGCAGCCTGGGGAGGGTGGAGGTCTTGAAGTCTAGGCTCACGTCTTGGCCTTCTCCGGCGCAGGTGGCGGTGGGGTCACGCGGTTTCCGTGGCGTTTGGCTGCGGCAGAGCGATGATTGTCTGCGTTTTCTGTCCCCCTAGTGCCCCTCTCCTGGGGCCTGGGTTTCAGAGCTGGCTTTGGGGGCTCTCACTGACTGCGTCTCTTGGCCTCTGGATTGCTGCTTCTTCAGCACCAAGGTGGGATACGAGGAGCAAAGAGAAGACCCAGAGCGGACACTGGCATGTCCTGGGTCCACCCCGAGGTCCTGGCAACCGCCTTCCCCTCTCCAGCTTTCAGAGCCTGCTCAGGCTCATTCTCTGTGGAATGCCTTGCAGGGGGCCGTGCGGGGTGGGGGGGCCCTGTGGGCGTACTCGGTGGGACCACTTTATCTTTGGCCACAGTGACTTTTTGAGGTAGATACTATTATCTCTACGTGTGCTAGGGCCACTGTGACAAAGTCCCATAGGCTGCGTGACTTAAAACCAAGAAGTGTATGGTCCCACAGTTCTGAAATCAAGGCACCAGCAGGGCCATGCTTCCCCCGAAGCCTGCAGGGGAATTCCACGCCTCTTTCTAGTCCTGGTGGCTCCTGGTCACGCTCCCAGCCTGCAGCACGTCCCTCTGCTGTCCACCTTCACACCTGCCTTCTCGCATGGCCTCCACACCTGCCTTCTCCTGTCTGCACCCTCACACGGCCTCCTCCTGTAAGGACACATGGAGTCAGCGGCTCACCCATCCCAGCATGACCTCGGCATAACCAATTACATCTGCAACGACCCAATCTCCAAACAAGGGCACGTGCCAAGGTCCTAGAGGCTGGGATAGCAGCACATCGTTTTTGGGGACACACACATCGTACTAGAAAGTGGAAGAGCTGGGATCTGAGGAGAGACATTCCCCACTTCTGCTCCAGTTGGTTTATCCCACTTAACATCTCCAGGACTCACCTTCCTCAGCCAAATAATTTTTTAGAATACAAATGAACTGTAATCTCAGCATTTTGGGAGCCTGAGGTGGGTGGATCACGAGGTCAAGAGATCGAGACCATCCTGGTCAACACGGTGAAACCCCATCTCTACTAAAAATATTTTTTAAAAAAATTAGCTGGGCATGGTGGTGCATGCTTGTAATCCCAGCTACTCAGGAGGCTGAGGCAGGAGAGTTGCCTGAACCCAGGAGGCGGAGGTTGCGGTGAGCCGAGATCGCGCCATTGCACTCCAGCCTGGGTAACAAGAGCGAAAGTCGGTCTCAAAAAAATAAATAAGTAAAAATAAAATACAAATGAATCCATAAGAGAAGGGAGGTCTTGGAGGCCATGCCAATGGATGAGTATGACAGGCTGATTTTTCTTTTTTTTTTGGATAACTCCTTTTTTGTATGCAGAACAGAGCTGATTTACCACAGCGATTTAGTTAGGTAAAGGATCATTTCACTGCAGGAGTTTGCAAACTGTGGGAAGTAGAAAATTTCCTTTTTAAAGGTTCCTTTCTTGTTAAAAGAATAAGTGTGCTAATAATTTTGTGAAGCCCTATCCTCTGTAGCTATCAGACATATCATGCTTACAGGCACATAGTACATTCTGTGTCCTGTACTTTAACCAAGATGTCTGTGCTGGACGTGCTCACAGGCATGTCCCAGTTGTCCACTGCTTTACCTGTTTAGAAAAGTTTTAAGTTGTTAGCCAATCAGGTTTTGGTTTAGGCTGTGACGTCTGGCTCCAGCCAACAGAGATCAGACACAGCAGTAAGGATGACCCCAAATATGTAAGGGATAAATTTGTGTGTTTTCCTTTGTTCATTGTACTTTTGTGGCACAATGGCTAGCGACAGAGTACCCTTCCTGCGGTCCAGGAGGTAAAAATTGCGTTGCTGAAAGATCCTTTGTCTCAGTGCTAATTCTTCTTTGTGGCACTGAGCATCTATTTCCAACACGATTCCAGAGCCAC